>NC_059330.1:318863-637727 GCF_018350155.1 Leopardus geoffroyi
CACGAACGTTTTCAACAGCTTTATTCGTAATCATTAAAAACTGGAAACACCAAGATCCCAAGATATCCTTCAACTGGGAAAAGATACCCAAACTGTGGTACGACGGAATGGATACGGCAGAAGGTATACAAGGGAATACTACTTAGTGATAAAAAGGAACAGACTACTGATCCATGCAGCAACGTGGATAGATTTTAAATGCATATTGCTCAGTGAAAGGAGCCAGAACCTAAAAGCTACATATGTTATTCTGGAAAAGGCAAAACTATAGAGACAGAAACCAGATAGGTGGCTGCCAGGACTGTTGGGGCAGGGAGGGACTGGCTTCAACGGGGGACACGCAGGGGAACTGTAGGCGATGCAACTATTCTATAGGGTCCGGCAGTGGTGGACACACAACCTTACACACTTGCCAAAGCCCACAGAATGAACTGCAATATATGCAAATAAATTTCAAAAATCAACGAGGCTGGAATGAAGACTATGACAAATGACTGACTGTATCACAAATGTATGACAAAACCTCACTGATGGGTTTCAGGGAAAAGGAGCTGCCGAAGTTAACGCTGGAAATCCCACGTTCTGCCTAGAACCGAGAAGGCAGGCACAGAAGGAACTCTCCTAACTGCTGTACTCTGGCTGTAAACCTGTTTCCAGCAAGGGTCTGGCTCAGCAATTCTGAAACCACTTTTAAACACCCGGTGGGAGCCGTTTCTCACTGTCAGAGAGGTAAGTTACAGAAAAACAAGAAGGGAAGGCGAGAATCAACACCGGTACCTTCATCAGAGTCCGAAACCCCGGGAGGAACCTAGGTGTCGCTTACTGTACACACAGATGGATTACACAACGTTACGAACACATGCAGGCCTGGGAGAGCGTAAGCGTCCCACAAAGTAATGACATTCCAGTGGCAACAAGCACTTCCAATGCCCAGATCTTGGTTTCTAGATACCACATTTCAAGTTCTTGGAAAAACAGCCGATCCTAGGGCCGGAACAGAGAAAATACAAGACAGGTCTGGTATTCTCTAGTCATCAGAAAATAAGGGAGAGCTCAAAATTTGAAAGGATGAGCGCCTGTCAAAGGAACACTGGGGCCACGCTCAAAGAACTCTCAACGACCAAAGCTGGAGAAGCTGAGGAACAAAATGCACGATGGAAGAAAGGAACAAAGCATGCGACGGTTAACTGTAGGTGTCCACCTGAACACGCCACAGAACCCAGGCACCTGGTCAAGCGGCACTCCAGATGTTTCTGTGGAGGTATTTTTCAGACAAGATCATAATTTAAGTCGGTAAATTTCGAGTAAAGCTGATTACCCTCCATAAGGTGAGTGGGCCTCATCCAATCAGTTGAAGGCCTTAATTTTTCAAAGACCAACCTCCCCCAAAAGGAAATTCTGCCGACACACTGCCTTCAGAGTTGAACTGCAACATGAAGCCTTCCCTAGAGCTCCAGCCTGCCAGCTCCCCTACCGATTCTGGGCTTGTCAGCGTCTACAATCACGCACCATGATTCATAAGTACGACACACACGTAGGTATATACCGCATATGTGTATCTCCATCCTTCCGGGTTCTGTTTCTCTGGAGAACCCTACTAATACAAATTTTAACCCAAAGTAAAAAATACAGCACACAAGTCTGTGGAGCTCCTGGCCGGCTCAGTCACTAGAGCACGTAACTCTTGATCTCAGGGTATTCAGTTCAAGCCCCATGTTGGGCACGGAGCCTACTTAAAATTTTTTAAAAAGTCTATGCACAATAAATCACTGAATAAACAAATAAATAGGGGAGAAGTGACAAGCCTTCCTTACAGAGGAATTCCAAATAATGTTAAGTAAAGACTCTCCCCTCGGGGAGGTGGGGCCTAGTCCCTTCTTCCCACATGAGTGGGGGCTGGACCTAGCTTACAAAGAAAAGGACAGAAAAGGGGGAAAACTCACTTTACAGTAGAGAAACCTGGCCAACACTGCCTCAACCATGTGGCCAAAGTTCACACGACCAATGCCGTCGTGTGGTAATTAAGGGCCACTGGTCAACGTGATGAGGAGGGAACTTCACCTCTGCAGTATTCTTTCTGAAAACCCATACCCCCAGTCTAATCCTGAGAAAAACATCAGACAAACCCAATCTGAGAGACAGTCCACAGTTTACCTAATCAGTATTCCTGAAAACTAGAAAAGCCACGAAAAACAATAAAACTCTGCCAACAGAAAACTCACCCAACAAAGCGGACGAGGAAGACAGGACAATAGACACAATGTGGTGTCCCAGATGGGCTCCTGGGACACAGAAGTGGAAGGCAGGTAAAAACTACGAAAACCTCAAGTATGAACTTTAGTTAACACGAACGTAAAAATGGGGCGCCTGGTGGCTCAGTCGGTTGAGCGTCCGACTTCCGCTCAGGTCACCATCTCACGGTTCGTGGGTTCCAGCCCCGCGTCGGGCTCTGTGCTCACAGCTGGGAGCCTGGAGCCCGCTTCGGATTCCGTGTCTCCCTCTCTCTGCCCCTCCCCTGGTCACGCGCTCTCTCTCAAAAATAAGTAAACCTTAAAAAAAAAAATTTTTTTAAGTAACAATAATAATGTAAAAGTACTGGCTCATTAATTGTAACACATGTGCCATAATAACGTGAGATGTGAGCAAACAGAGGAAACTGGGTACAGAATATATAGGAACTCTCTATGCTATCTTTGCGCTTTTTCTAATAAATCTACAACTGTTCTAAAATTAAAAGTTAAAAAAAAAAAAGCTTATCACAATGGTATTGCTTCCCCAACAGCCACACACCATATGCCTTCACCTCAAAGAGAGCAAGCAGCAGGAAGTCCAGAGCTCTCGCCCAGGCCACCAGTGCACCTGCAACAGTTAAATATAAACCAACGGATGACAGTTTGGTTCTGTTGCACCAAGCAAATGCTAAGGGTAGAAGCAGCAGCAAGGTATAGTCCTAAGGGAGAGATACAGAAACAACCAGGGAGGACGCTGAAAAATACAAGGTTTCTCAGGGGAACGACCACACCATAAATGTTCACAGCAGTTTGTAGAAAGATGTTATGAAGTCCCAGACTTCTAATGATGACAATATAAACTGTCCTAGGCACTGTTAAATAAAAATACACATATCATCCTCTACTTACCTCGGGCAAAAGAGTATTAAGGAAGGTCTCAGAATAACATCCCTCTCTACATAAGCCCTCAAATAGATACTTTAGTTTCAGAATGCTCCAGCACAGATGAGAAATAGACAAACCCAAAACATCAGGTGAGGCCACGAGCAACAGTAGCTCCCCTTCCAGAAGTCGCCAAGTTCCCACAGTCTAACAAGCAGCAAGCCATTCTATAACTAGCACAGTCTTCGGAATAAGGTGACCTGGGTGGAAACCTATTTCTGCCATTTACTTGCTAAATGCATCTGGAAAAACAGCTTCTGGATCCTGGGCTACGTTCCTGAAAGAGAATGAGTATATAACCGGAAGCTTAATGAACTCAACTCCAAAGACTAAGATTTTCACTGAATCTCTTAACACTAAAGGACCTTCCTTCCAGAATTTCAGTTTCCTAAAAAAAGCAAAATACAACAAAAAGAAAAATAATCAAATGTTAACAGAGGCTTCAAAGGGATGGCTGATATTTACATTACATATGCTTTATCTTTTTCAAACCTACAATAATCATGTTCATCTGTAATTAGTAAAATTATTTTAAACCATACATATGCCATTTTCCTCTAGAATGTCTTGACTTGGGTCACCAAAGATTTATTCTAAATACATTTGACTCACCCTCAGAAAGGAAAATCAAAGGAACATATGACCCCAAAGACACCTTAGGACTTAAGTAGGAAAGGACTAACTAGATCAACCCATTGGTATATTCTCTATGTCGATCTAATTTAAATACTATTAAAGACAGCCTCAGAGATTAAAGAAATCTAATTGTCTCGGTTCTGCTATTGAGAATAAGCCAAACTTAAGTTTCCTCTTCTGGAAAATGTGGTCAGCCACCTGGGTAGGGAGCCTAAGGTGGCTAAGGTAAAGGACCAGAGAGAAACTTTAAAGACTTAAAAAAAAAAAAAAAAAAGAAAAAAAGGGAAAGAGAAAAGCCAAAAGCCAGGGGTGGTGGTGGAAAGGACACCTTCATTTTTGTGGCAATTTATAGAGTTGGGAAAACCACAGCCACAGTAGGTAGAACTGTCCATTAAAGAAACTGCTTTGAGAGAAAAAATTAGGACCTTGCTGAGACCCGGAAGGCATTCCAACAAAAGTCATTTGGTCAAAGCTATACCTGTAAAAAGGGCAACAATGTCTATTAACCAATATTTGTCTATAAATCTCTGCCTTCCCCACTAGATAGGGAAGCCAGGGATTGTATCATGTAACCCCAGGGCCAGGCATACAGAAAGAATTGTTTACTAAATGGAAGTATTCCAATCGTTTTGCTTCCTATCTTAAAAGATTTAGTTCACATGTCCTGAAGTCCTGGGGCGGGGGGGCGGGGCAGGGACCCAGTAAGGTAGTTCTAATCCATTCAATAATTTATTGGTTGCCTGCTATGCTATGTTTCAATCACCTTTCTAAGGCATCTGTGATGTCAACAGTCAAAAACAAAACCCTCTGTCCTCGGTGGTGGGATGAGGAAACAGGTGAAGGGGACTGAGGGCACGCTTGTCATGATGAGCACAATGGGCAACTGAGAAATGCATAGAATTGCTGAATCACTGTCTCCTACGACGGAAGTGTAACACTGCATGTGAATTATACTTGAATAATCTCTGTCCTCATGGAGAGAACATCATCTAAATGTCATTCTCCACCCTGTCCAGAGCAGTGAGACTCAAAAAATGCTCCATTAACTGGCGCTGATCCAGAAAACCGTTACTGGTCCGTGACACGTGATGCCAAGCAAGCATTTAGAAACTCATGCAGTCACTGCATACGAACCTAGTATTATAAAGTAGGCTCATATTTACGTCTCTTTAATTTCTAATTCATTTTTTATTGTTTTTCTAAGTATCATTACATAATTAATTAGAACTTTTTTAAGTGGGTCTTTCAGGGTGTCTGGCTGGCTCAGTTGGTGGAACATGTGACTCTCAGTTTCGGGGTTCTAAGTTTGAGGCTCACGCTGGGTGTACAGGTTACTTAAAAATACAATCTTCAGGGGCGCTTGGGTGGCTCAGTCGGTTAAGTGTCCGACTTCGGCTCAGGTCATGATCTCACGGTCTGTGAGTTCGAGCCCCGCGTCGGGCTCTGTGCTGACAGCTCAGAGCCTGGAGCCTGTTTCCGATTCTGTGTCTCCCTCTCTCTCTGCCCCTCCCCTGCTCATGCTCTGTCTCTCTCTGTCTCAAAAATAAATAAACGTTAAAAAATATATATGTTAAAAAAAATACAATCTTAAAAAAAAAAAAAAAGCTGCTCTTTCATCACAGATAACTTAAGCAGCACAGGTCCAACGCACTTTGATCACACCACCTCCCCCCTCCTCAAATAGAATTTTACACTTGCAACACTTTCAAGATTTTCCACAAATACCCACCATTCCAAATATTGTTTTCCCACTAGTTCAGTTTATCACATACTCCAACCACATTGAATTGTTTTCAGTGCAAACCTTCTGTCTTGCTTGCTCTTTTCCCTCAGTGTTAAATATGTTCCTAGATATGTGATCAAAGTTTACATATGCTCTTAAAGTCAAGCACAAATGCCACCAACTCCTCAAAACCGCCCGTGAACCAGACAGGTAAGAAGTAACCATTCCTAGACTTTCTCTGATACTTTAAACATTGCCTCTTAGGGGATTTCTACAGAACACAAGTGACTGGAAACAAAAGAACAATACCGTATTCATTTGGCATCCCTACAGCACACGAAAACAAAACCAGTATCAAATTTGTTGAATGAAGGATGTAAGAGACAGCATTACATATACACAAATGAGCTTCACTCAAGAGATCAGAAAACTCTCTGAAATTATACCCAAACTTGTGTATGTACAATTTTCTCAGGAAAAGGTCTTTAACTCTTATTAAACTGTCAAAAGTCCTAAGAAACCGCTGATCGGTAAAGGGCTCAGGTTTCATCAGCAGACAGCCCTATGTCTGCCACCCAGTTCCATCAGGGTTAGCCCGGGGGAAATTACCAGATCAAATATAAACCTCAATTTCCTTATCTCAAAAAGGTGGTAACATCTACTTCAAAGATTTGCTGTGAGAACTGAGTGTGACCACACATGGAAAGTCCTAGGATCAGGAAGAGTATATTACAAGCACTCACTGATTTTTTCCTTCCTGCCCTCCTCGTTCTTTCGAATCAGTTTATATATCTTACATACATACATTTTAGGTCCTTCTTAAATTACAAATTGCCGCCATCCCTTAAAAGTTGTGTTCAGACTATCTGCTTGGAAATCTTCAACAGGGTTAGCTGTCTCAGAAACATCTATTTGTTTTACATTTCTGCCCATCGTATCAACTAATTCTAATTACTATTGTCTTTACATGACAAACGCAAAGATTTTCTTCAAGTTTATTTTGAGAGAGCGCACACATACACAAATGGGGTACAGGCAGAGAGAGGGAGGAGAGAATCTCAAAAGCAGGCTCCACAGGGTCAGCGCACAGAGCCCAACACAGGGCTCAAACTCACCAACCATGAGATCATGACCTGAGCCGAGGTCAGACTCTTCACTGACTGAGCCACCCAAGTGCCCCAAATGCAAAGATCTCTTAAAAGTATATAACCTAATGCTCTTAAGAGATTCTGATGTACTCAAATAGAGTCCTTTTCCTAGGAAGCCTTCCCTGACCTCACGTGCTCCCCTCCCCCAAAATTACCCCCTCCTTTCTCAGGGCTACCTTCCATTCCTTCCACACATCTATGTGCACTCATCATATGCACTGAACTTTTGTTTACATGCCCATCAACCTCTACTAAACACAGCACCTCAAGGTAGGAGTACTAGACTGTCTCTGCGTTTCTCATGCAGCCGCACACAAGGGCTCAATAAATCAACTTTTATGCTGATCCTTTCATTCACTTTCCAAATGGCAGCACAAGTCTACAAAAGGATTATTCAAAAGTAAGATGGAATCTCTATCTCAAACTACACCAAACTATCTCTTTCAATTTCCTGTTCCTTGGAAGTGTTAATGTGGCAATTATGTTGTTTGTAATGACGAAAAGTAAGTTTAAAACGGGTGTTCTCTACGTGAAAAAAGATTGATAAAAATGCTTTGGCTACAGGTGACATTCTAAAAGCTATCTATTTTGAAATACAGATCTATACTTTCAAAGGAAAAAACAGCACAGAAAGGCCTTGGACACGCTTTGCCCAGGATGTCAGTAGCCTCATCACTATGGGACATCGAACGGAAGCAATCGACACCAACACAGTCCACACGCTTTATTTAGATTTATTTCATCACTCGCTGTGCAGACAGCTCTGTGCAATGTTATCACATCTGCAGGTTTGTGTAACCACCACGAGACACAAAACTGTGCCACAGCCACCGAGACCCTCGTGCCACACACCACGGCGGCCGCTAACCCTTGACAACTACAAGTCTGTCTTCCATCTCCAGAACTGTGTCATTTCAAGAATCCTACGCAGGTAGCAAGACCATTCACGTGGGAACGGGCAGCCTCTCCGACAAATGGTGACGGGAAAACCGGACGTCCGTATGCACGGGATTGGAGTTGAACCCTTCCGTTGCACCGTGCACCAAAAATTCACTCAAGATGGCTAACAGACCTAAACCTAAGACCTAAACTATAAAACTACTAGGAGAGCACACAGGAGGCTGATGACACCACACGAAAGCAGAGGAAACAAAAGCAAACGCACACACACAGAGCATCAAACTCAAAACCCACTGTGCGTCAGAGCACACAGCAGAGAGAGAAGGCAGCCTGTGGAAGGGAGAGAATGCTCCCAAATCGTATTTGTCACCTCATAAAGGGCTAATATCCACAGTCCACAAAGAACTCAGACAGGGGCACCTGGCTAGCTCAGTCAGTGGTGCGTGCGACTCTTGATCTTGGGGTGAGTTTGAGCCTCAAGTGGGGCGTGGAGCCCACTTAAAAAACACACACACATTCAAAAGAACCCTTAGGGCGCCTGGGTGGCTCAACTGGCTGAGCACCCAACTCTTGATTTCCTCTCAGGTCTTGATCTCACAGTTGCTGAGATCGAGCCCCCCACCCCTACTGGGTCAGGCTCTGCACTGACAGCGTGGAGCCTGCTTGAGATTCTGTCTCCCTCCCTACCCGCCCCCTCCCAAAAGTAAACATTAAAAAAACTTTTAATGAAAGAACTCCTATAATTTAACAACAAAAAAATCAAATAATCTGCTTCAAAAATGGGTGAAGGACTTGAACAGACATTTCTCCAAAGACAACTGTTCAAAGGGGCGGTGAGCACATGAAAAGTTGCTCAACATCACAAATCATCAGACAAATGCATATGAAAACCATGAGCTGTCACCTAACACCCATCAGGACGTCTACAGTCAAACAACAACAACAAAGGGTCATCACAAGTGCTGGCGAGGATGTGGGAAGAATTCGCAAGGCTTCTGCACTCCTGGCAGGAGGGTGAACTAACGCCAGCACTATGCAAAATATGAAGTTCCTCAAAACAAGACACAACTGCTCAGGGTAGGCTCACCAACTGCAACACAGTCACCACTCATGGGGTGTTGATGATGGGGGAAACCATGTGGCGGGAGTGCTGGGGGTGTATGAGAAATCTCTGTGCTGTTTGCTCAATTTTGCTGTGAACCTAAAGCTGCTCTAAAAATACTCTACTTAAAAAAAAAAAAAACGAAAAAAAAACAGAACTACCATACGATCCAGCAATCCCACTTCTGAATTTACAGCCAGAAAAACTGAAAGCAGGATTCCGAGGAGATATCGGCACACCCATGTTCACGGCAGCAATTATCACAACAGCCCAGAGGAGGAGGTGCCCCAGATGCGCGTCTTGGACGAAGGGCTACACAAAACGTGGCAGACACAAACAAGGGAACAGTATGGAGCTTTAGAAAGGAAGGAACCCTGTCACATGCTCCAATGTGGGTGAACGTCAGGGCGCTACACTGAGTGAATAAGCACTCAGAAAAAGACGAAGACTGTAGGGCTCCGTCTGCAGGAGGTGAAGTTATCAAACTCATACAAACAGAAAGCAAAATGATGGTTTTGAGGGGGGAGGGGAGAGGGGAGAGGGACACTTGTTTGATGGGTGAACAGCTTCAGTTCTTCAAGTTCTGGAGACGTTCCACAACAATGTGAATGCACTTAACATTACTGAATTGTACACTTAAAACTAGTTAAGATGGTCCTCTCTCTCTGCCCCTCCCCTTTTAAACATTAAAAAAAATTTTTTTAAGTGGGGGAGGCGCCCGGGTGGCTCAGTCGGCTAAGTGTCCGACTTTGGCTCAGGTCATGATCTCCCAGTTCACAAGTTCAAGCCCCTAGTGGGGCTCTGTGCTGACAGCTCAGAACTTGGAGCCTGCTTCCGATTCTGTGTGTCCCTATCTCTCCCCCCTTTGTGCTCTGTCTCCCTCTCAAAGATAAATAATCATTAAAAAAAAAATTTTAAATAGCTAAGATGGTCAAATTTATGTTCTTTATCACAATAAAAAGAATTTCACATAAATGGAATCATACAGCATGTAACCCTTTGAGATTAGCTTTTTCTTCCCCCTCATTCAGCATAACTCCCTTGAGATCATCCAAGTTGTTCTGTGTATCAACAGTGTGTTTATTTGTATCGCTGATAAGTCTACTCCTCGGTAGGGATGCACCACAGTTTATTCACCCACAGAAGGATACCTGGGTTGTCTCCCAGTTTTCAGCTATTACTAATAAAGCTACCCTGACCGTTCACAGGTAGACTTTTACAAAGACATAAGATTCATTTCTCTAAAATAAATGCCCAAATGTGCACTTGATGGGTTGCGGTGAGGTAAGTGCCTATTCAGTGTTGTAAGAAATTACAAACTGTTTTCTATATTGGCTGTACCATTTCACCTTTCCACCAACATCACATGAGAGAGGACGTTCCCCCACATCCCTGGACAGCATTTGGTGTTTTTATTTATGTATTTATTTATTTATTTATTTATTTATTTATCTTTAGCTACTCTAGTAGATATGTAGTGATCATTTAGTGTGGTCTAAATTTGCATTTCCCTCACGGTCAATAACACTGGATATTTTTTCATTTGCTTATATGCCATCTGAAATGTCTGTTCGTATCTTTTGCTCATTTTCTAAACGGACCGTTTTCTCGTACTATTGAACGCTGAGAGTTCTTCATTTATTCTACATCAATCCTTCAGCAGATATTTAGATTGCAAATATTCTTATTCTTCCAGTTTGTAGCTTGCCTTTTCAGTTGTCTCTTGCAAACATAACTTTTCAATGCTGATGACGCCCAGTTTACCAATAGATCCTTCCATGCATCGTGCTTTCGATAAAACCTTCACTTAGCACCACACGGTCTTGAACTAGAAACTCTAATATGCGCACCACACATAAGAATAAGAGAATAATGAAGCACAAAGAGTGTAAGCACTTTCAAAATCAAATCAAAACAGTGTCTCCTATCATAAAGAGCATTTAGGAAAAAATCCTAAGTGTGGTAAGTTGTTCTTTAAAAGCAATGCTTACTTCACAAGATTAAAGCAAAAACAGCTGCCAGGTAAAAATTTAAATGGCTCCTCTGTTGTTTACACTTTTAACAGACCCCTAACCAATGGAGAAGTAGACAAAAGGTAAAGAAGGAACAGTTGCTGTTTTTCTAAGTTATTAGACACTGATGGAATAAAAAAGGTGAAACTTTTCTCTTACATAAACTAACTTTTCACTTATTTTCTAGACCCTCACATCATAAAAAGAGGTATACTCCTCTACAGTAACAACAATTACGATAATTTCCCCAGCAGTTTGAGTGCCAGAATCCGACAGTGGAACAGCACTGATAAAAATTTCTAACTTGCTTGAGTAAGGCTAATACTATCTTGCACTAGGGGGAAAGTTTATAATGCTGTATTTTAACATGCATGCATCTTATTTTCTAAAAATGCATTTTATCATTCTCATCTGTTCATTACCATCATTTGCAAAAGATTTGCTTTTTCTTATTTGTACGTCTCTGTACCTGAAACGCCATCAACCAGATGTAACTACGCTAAGTTTACCTTGCCAGACCATTTCCGTACGCATATTCTCTGCTTTTCTCTCTGAGAAGTCACTTCCCATAAACCAATCAAAGATGGCATTAAATAGAACGTTGGAGGTCATTTCATGTTTCAAATTCTAACAAAAATATTTCTCAGTAATTAAGAAAGACAAAATTTTTCATCCTAAATGGAACAGAGTCCATTAAAACAAAGGAATGCTTAGTATTTACTTGCTTGAAGCAAGAACACATCCACACTACAATTAACCACAAAATTAGTACATCCCCCCCCCAAAAAAACGTTGCACTGAGGAACCCAAAACCAAACAATCTAAAGATTGAAACTCATCTTGATAACGTAAACAAACACTCCACCCAAGAAAAGGAAATCAAAAAGCAACAACAGGCACACCTGGGTGGCTCAGTGGGTTAAGCATCTGGCTTCAGTTCAGGTCATGATCTCGTGGTTCAGGAGTTCAAGCCCCGTGTCCGGCTCTGTGCGGATAGCTTGGAGCCTGGAGCCTGATTCAGATTCTGTGTCTCCCTCTCTCTCTGCCCCGGCCCTGCTCATATTCTCTCTCTCTCTCAACATTAAATAAACATTAAAAAAATTTTAATAAAAAAAGCAACAATATAGTGGGAGTCAATGAATTCCCAGGTTTCCAGCACTATACCACTCTATTAATCATCAAGACGTCTTAATTTCATGACTACATACAGACGTATCACCAAATAGAAGGTGTGTTAACACAGAAACTACATAATAAAACTATATACTTTGGGACTACATCATAGCAAATACAGACTACACTAAACGCTAATATCTACAATTGTAGAATTTACTTTAATATTTTAATATAGTCAGCAGTATTTTAGAAAGTGAGGTCAACCATTACAAGGGACTACTGTAAGGGCGCGTGGGTGGCTCAGTCGGCTAAGCGACGTAAGCGACCTAAGCAACCGACTGTTGATCTTGGCTCAGGTCATGATCACACGGTGTAGACTCTGTGCTGATGGCTCGAAGGCTGCTTGGGATTCTCCCTCTCCCTCTGCCCCTCCCCCACTCACACCACATGCAAACACAGTCTCTCAAAATAAACTTTAAAATAAAAAATAAATTGAAAAACTTAAAAACCAAAAGACTAATGTAGAAAGTATGTTTCATTCTGAAGCAGCTTATAGCAAATTAAACTACCATTATTTATAAAAAACTAAATTTCACTGCATTATCAAAAACATTCACTGAATGATAGAAATTACTAGTTAAAAATCATGTATGCCCTAATGTTAAGAAAATTCACTTATTCACTAAAATATTAAGACTTTCCCCCAGTTCCATTGAGATACCACTGCCATATGACATTGTGTACTTTTAAGGTGCACAACAGAATGATCTGACACACATATACACAGCAAAAGGAGGTTGCTTCAGATTCTGTAATACAACACATCAGATACAGGATTCCTCCACCACAGGGAATGCAACCTACCCGACGCTGCATCCTCAAACTCAGTACATATTTGTATTTGCTTCACGTACACTCTTTTTTCTGACAACATAGTAAAATATGCAAAAGTTGCATTATTGCTATAATAGAGGAATTATTTCTGGATATAAAAATGCCCAAACTGTTAAACAATTAGTAGTATGATGCACTCACTATACATTTACTTTTAGACTTTCCTTCCATTTCCATATTTTTAAGCATTTTCTTCCACATCAGTTAACAACTATTAAGAATATTAACGGTTAAGGGAAGCCTGGCTGGCTGGGTCAGTGGAGCATGCAACTCTTAATCTCAGGGTTGTCAGTTTGAGCCCCACGCTGGGAGTAGAGATTACTTAAAAACAACTTTTTAATGTTTAAAAAAAAGATTAATACTTAATGTTAAAAATATATATTAAATATTATGTTCATCACCCAGAATACTAGAGTATTCCTGGCAATAACCAATTATTCTATATCTGCTTGTTTAAAATTGTCAATGGAATTTGTATGTCAGTGTGCCAATATATTCTAGAAAGGCCAAAAAACATTAAATCTTTCTTATTCCTCCTTTTAAGTGTACTCTTTGAATATCTTCCAAACACCAGGGCTGCCAATAGCACAGCACATCACGAAACCAGGAAGTGCAGGCAGCTGGCTCGGGGAAACAGCTCAGAGCACCCACTGCAGTGCGGCTCCAAATCCCTGGCCTCACAGCCACCCACAGTACTCCTCTAAAAGTCAGATTTTCTTGGGGCACCTGGCTGGCTCAGCAAGGCCAGCTTACAACTCTTGATCTCAGAGCCCTGAAGTAGAGTCCCATGTTGTGTGCGGAGACTGCTTAAAAATAAAATCTTAAAAAAATTTTTAATAAAAAAACTAAAATAAAATTTAAAAGTGGATTTTCTTGAGCAGCAAGATGTATAGAATCTTTGGCCATGAGACTGGAATCTGTATTTCCCAAATGATTCCCTTGCACATTTAAGTCTGAGAAACACACATAAGTAACTCATCAAAACAACCTACTTACATGGGTAGCCAAGGAGAAGATGATTTGGGAATTTTCCAGATTACTTTAAAGTTAACAATCAAAATTTCTACAGTAAAAGAAGCTCAATTAGTTTATGTTAAAGTATAACAGGATTCTTCTTCCTAGTTCTGGAATGACAGGTGTCTATAAAACCCTCACTACTGAAAACCTATGTTCTCAAAGTTAAAAAAAAACAAATAAACAAACTCCAGTAACCTTAAAAACAAAATCATGTTCTTATTCCTTATGTTTGTCATACCATAAAATTTAGTATGATTGAAGAGAGAAAGTCCAAATAGCCCAAAATTTTTCTCATAGGTAACCACCAATACCAAAAAGCTTAGCACTTCCTTCAGCCTATGACGCTGGCCTGAAGCTGACAATGGCTAAAATATCTTTTTATGATTACCTTAAGAGTATCACTTAGGGGGCGCCTGGGTGGCGCAGTCGGTTAAGCGTCCGACTTCAGCCAGGTCACGATCTCGCGGTCCGTGAGTTCGAGCCCCGCGTCGGGCTCTGGGCTGATGGCTCAGAGCCTGGAGCCTGTTTCCGATTCTGTGTCTCCCTCTCTCTCTGCCCCTCCCCCGTTCATGCTGTGTCTCTCTCTGTCCCAAAAATAAATAAACGTTGAAAAAAAAAAAAAAAAATTAAAGAGTATCACTTAGATCGGGGCACCTGGATGGTTCAGGCCATTAAGTGTCCAACTTTGGCTCAGGTGGTGACCTTACAGTTCGTGAGTCTGAGCCCCACATAGGGCTCTCTGCTGTCAGTGCTGAGCCCACTCCGGATCCTCTGCCCACCCCCTCCCCCCCCCCCCCCCCCGCATATGTGCCCATGCTCGCGCTCTCTCTCTCTAAAATAAACATTAAAGAAAAAAAAAATCACTTAGATCTTAATGTGTGTGTAGTATTTTATACGATAAATTTAAGTAAGATGGGAACATTTCCATAATCATTTTGGTAGTTACTGGATAAATTAACTCTTGAGACTTAAATTTATAAAACGCTATTTCACGTTTGTGTTAATTATTGCTTCCTGGGAGGCAATATAGGCAATTAAAACAATAAAGTCTAATTAATTAATTAAAATTAAATAAATAAAAACAATGTCTCCAAAATAAAAAGGCCCTCAACCTGAATGTAGCAGTTACCACTCAACTTACTACCACTTGACTTTTGGCAAGTAACTCAACCTAAGTCACTATTTCCTTATTGGGAGGATTAAATGAGATAATATATGTAAAGTAGCACAGTGACCAGTACATGTTAGTCCTCAATAAAAATATATACACATTAAATGTATATACAATAATCTGAATCTCTGAAAAGGCACACAGGAAATCATCAATGATAGCCAGGCTATTTCCAAGAAAAGGACACGGGGTTCTCTGGGGGGAGTGGAAAGACTATACCATTTTATGCTCTGTATTTTTAACCAGGACTTATAATACCTTCCCCAAAATTGAAATAATTGTGAAGTATCTCTGGTGTATCAGATGTCTTAGGGTGTAGCATTATGCGCTGCTGCTGAATCCAAAGGAGTAAGTCAGAGTCTAATAATATCCAGGAAGAAACACACAACCTATCTGATTTCATCAGTCAGGTGTTCTTACTTGCTTTACAATAGTATAATGGTCTTAACTAAAACACCTTTAAACCAGTAATCTTTCAACCTAGGTTGATCTTAAGCCCTCAGGGGACACTGGCAATGGAGACATTTTTGGTTGTCACAACGGAGGGGGTGTACTACTACCGGCATCTGGTGGGTAGAGGCCAAGAATGCTGCTAAGCATTCTCTAATACCCAGTACAGACCCCCACAATATCCATCCAAAACGTCAGTAGTCCCAAGTCTGAGAAACTCTTCAACCAAAGGAACCAGGTTCTTCATTACAATTACCAACAAAACAAATCACACTCACACACATACACACCCCCCCCCCACACACACACACACAATTCTCCCCTCAAGTAATGAAGTAAAACCCTTATAAGGGCTGACCTCAATACGCGTAACCATTGTTGACTACTGTTATTAAGTGTCTGAAATTCTAGCAGCCAGAATGGCTTACAGGTTGCGTCTACTCAATTCAATACATTTCAAAAAATTTTAATTTTTTCAATGTTTATTTATTTTTGAGAGAGACAGACAGAATGTGAGTGGGGGTGGGGGGGGGCAGGGGCAGAGAGAGAGGGAGACACAAAATCTGAAGCAGGCTCCAGGCTCTGAGCTGTCAGCACAGAGCCTGACACAGGGCTCGAACCCACAAGCTGTGAGATCATGATCTGAGCTGAAGTCGGACGCTCAACCAACTGAGCCACCAAGGCGCCCTGGTACATTTCAAAATTTTTAATCATTAAGCCTTTCAAAGCTCACTCTAAATGATTTCAAGAGATTACAGTTTACCATTCTTTCCTGTTTTCAAATGATATCTGAAGAATCACAAAACTCAAACAATGTACTACTAACATACAAACAGGGCCTTTATTTTAGTGAGTAGTTATCAAGGCTTTCCAACGAATGGGATATTTAAACTCTCACTTAATACACTGCCTTGGCCTAATATTTTGCACTTGTTAATTAAAATCCTCCAAATATTTAAGAAATTAAGAACAGTCCATTATTTCTGATCAAGAAGGCAAGAAAAATTAATCAGCAGTTAAGTAACTTTATAATTGACCTTGAAAAATTACCAACTCATACATACTCTCCTCCAACCTTAAATCATGTTTTGATGTGCCTTATGGAAAGTCAACCCCTGGGGCACCTGGCTGGCTAGGTGGGTGCAGCTTGTGACTCCTGTTCTCAGGGTTGTGGGTTTGAGCCCCACCATGGGTGTAGAGATTACTTAAAAATAAAACCTTAAGGGACGCCTGGGTGGCTTAGTCGGTTAAGCAACTGACTCTTGGTTTCTGCTCAGGCCATGTTCTCACGGTTTCCTGACTTCAGAGCCCCACATCAGGCTCTTCGCTGACTGTGTGGAGCCTGCTTGGGATTCTCTCCCTCTCTCTCTCTCTGTACCTCCCTCACTAGCACACGCGCTCTCTCTCCCAAGATAAACAAACTTTAAAAAAAATAAAATCTTTTAAAAAGTCAACCATTAATAAATAGCTTTGGAAAACAGTTTATCAACAAACTGGCCAAAAAGTGCAAAACTGAACCGAGAGGCCAGCAAAATCTAGAGCTGAGTAGGAAAATAGTTTTGAAACGCTGCTGTTATTAGTCATACTTCACTTTCTTAGTAACTGCGTTAACTTACACCTTCTAAAATCTCTATCTTTCCCATTATGTAAGAGTTGAGTACTGTTTTAATACTGACTTCGTATTCCAATGCTGCTTAATAGCTCAGCACGTAAGAAACACACTGATCAGGGAATTCTTTGCGAGACCAAAAAAAAAAAAAAAAATCTTAATTCCTTCTTCCAAAATAAACAAAAACAATACACAAACACTAAGATGTGTTTGCAAATACAAGATGCAATACGGTTACTGTTTCATAGCTCTCCCGATACATTATTCCTGGCGAATCTTAAGTGTCGCTAGAACTTCTCTCCATTCACTTGACGCCACTCCTCCTGAGCATCCAGAACTTTAATACTTGTCCAAACCTGCTTGCTCATGGTCTAATAATAAACCTAATTATACAATCTGTTACAGCCCCTGACAACCTTTTCCTTAAGAAGCCATAAAGGTGATCTAGCCAACACCTCACTCCCCCCCCCCCCCCAGGAAGCCCGTGTCAAGCCCGGAGTCGTGCACGCCCGCCTCTGGCTGGCGCACCGGGCCGGGCGCTGCGGGCCGCCTGGGGGGCGGAGAGGACCCGCCGGAGCAGACGGAGCACCACGGGACTCGCCGCCGGCCCATTTCTCTTTAAATCTGGCAGCACGTGGGGCGGCATTGTGAAGCCACCAGCCCGCCCCCCCCCCCCCCGCGCGCACTCCGCGCACGTCCGCCTCCAGTGCGCATGCCCCGCTCGCCCAGTCCTAGCGGAGTCGGAGCCAACCCCCTAAAAAGTCAACCTGGAAGCCTCAAACGGCCGGAGGCCGGGACAATGGGGGAGGGGGACGCAGGCATCTCCGGGGAGGCCGCCCCGGCCGCCGCCCCAGGCCAGGCTCGCGGGCCGCAGCCCGGGGCTCCGCAGGCCGGCGCCGGGGCCGCGGCGCTCGGAGCACAAAGCCCGGGGCCGGCCGCGAGCGGCTCCCCAGCCCGCTCCCACCCTCCGCGGGCGGGCGGCGGGGCCCGTGCCAGGCGCAGGCAACCGGGCGGCGTCCCGCACCCGCCGGCCTCTCCGGCACCCGCGCGGCGCGACAGCCGAGGCCGGCGCTTTTGTTGTCCGCCCCAACTCCGCGGCGCCGCGCGGCCGGCCAGAAGTTTTGCGCGCCTCCCCTCCGCGGCCGGGGGGCCGCCTCCCCTCGCCCTCCCGGGCCCCGCCCGACCCGCAGCCGCGGCCCCCAGCGAGCCCGCACGCCCCGCCCGGCCCTGGGGTCCCGAGGCCCCCGCCGCACCTGAGCCCGGGCCCGCCCCTCCCGAGACCCGCAGCCCCTCCCCCGCAACGTCCCACCGGGCGGTGGGGGAGGGGGCGGGCGCCGAGCCCGGTCCTGGTCCCCGCGGCGGGGCGCGTCCCCGCCCCCGGCACCCTCCCGACGCCGGCCAAGTGCCGGGCCCGGCCGGACAGGCGCCCTGGGCTCGCCAGCGGCCGCCCGCCCGGGAGGAGGGAGGACTTGGCGGCGGCGGCTCCCCGCGGCCCGGGCCCGGCCCGGCCCGGCGCACGGCCGCCAGCCCGCTCTCACCTGCCAGCTGTCTTCGCAGTAGCAGCGCCGACTGCAGCTCCGTCATCCTCCCGCCGAGGGCCCGGGCCGGCGCCGGGGCTTTCGGAGGGCCGGGGGCAGGCTCTTGGGGGCGCCTGGAGCCGGGTGTGCTGAGGAACGCGGGCCCCCGCGACGGGAGCGCTGGAGCCGGGGCAGGGCCGGGCTGGGGCGGCGGGTCCGCTCGGCTCCACACAGCGCCTCACGCCCGGAAGGGGAGGGCGCCCGGGCGGCCGCGGCGCGCGCTGGGACTCCGCTCGCCCGCTTCCCTCCTTCAAGCCTCCTGTCGGCCCCGCCGGTGCCTTCCCCCGCCACTGCCTCACTGCGCGCAGGGCCGCTCCGCGCAGGCGCGCTGGGGCTGCCCACCTCGGTGGGGCCCGCCCGCAAGCCCGACCCCTTGGCTGGCCTGCCCCGCCCCCGGCGGCGGAACCCCGCCCCCTGCGCGCCGTCGCCGCCATCTTGGGAAGGTCTGGCGCGTCTGGCTCCTGGGCCGCCGCCTGCAGACGCCCCGCGGGCGCCATGTCGGAGAGGTCGCGGAGTGTCCGGGCTGCGCCTCGAGGTTGCAGCAGGTGGTCTGGGAGCGCAGGGGTCGCCTGGAACGGTGGACGGCCGGTTGTTGGCGACTACCCAGCAGTGGTCTAACAGTCCGCACGTGGTGTGTGAATTAGTCATTGTCAAGGCCGGACTTATCGGTGTGCCCCATTTTAAGTAAACCCCCCAAACAGACCAAATGTTAAGTCCCCCCACAGAAAGCATGCACAGAAAGATTCTTGAAACAAAATGTTGCACATCTCCTACTACGAACCGACTAAGTGTAGATAGTAGGAATCTATGAGTCAGGACAGCTGAGATTAGCAGACTCTGACATACTCAAACTGCGGTGCAGAAAGGCGTCTCCTGAGCAAAAGTGAAGGGTGCCCTAGGGTTTCGGGAAAGCAGCTGTGCTCAGCCCGCTTCGCCTGCCTCTTCGCCGCAACCTTCTTCCGCGCATAAATTCTCCAAACTCTCCGAATGGCGCTTGAGTCCATCTGTGTTTTGAACAGGTAAGTACTGAACCTGTACTAACTTTGTACCTGGACTGCGGAAGGCACGCAAAAGTCCAGCTCTCTTCCTGCCCCCAAAGGCTTACAGTCTGAGTTCCCGGTCATAGCCAGAGGAGGAACAGGTTCCAATACCGTTTTCCGGATTGTAAAAACTACTGAAAAAAAAACTGTCTTCAGCCTCCCCCTGGAAAAAGAATTCAAAGGACCAAATAAACGTTAAGAGTGAATCCTAACTCCTTCAGGACAACAAACCCAAGCGTCTAACCCAGGTTTTGTGAGTCCTGAAGTTTACTCAATTTGAAGGACTCCCTCCAAGGAAAAGAATAAAAAGGAAGGCTTGAAGATGATTTACTATTTAGAATGAGAAAATAAACCGTAAAGAGCTGTAGGATGGGAGAATCAGTCCTTCTCTACAGGTTCAGAAATGCTACCGAGTTACAGCATGGCTCCCCCTCTGAGCCAGAACTAATCCCAGTCCTCAGAGGGGCTCAAAAAAAAAAAAAAAAAAAAAAAAATCAGTTTCTGAAAACACTCCTCCTTTCTGGACTAAACATCTTTCTTTTTAAATTTCTGTTTATTTACTTTTGAGAGACAGAGACAGAGAGAGAGTGTGAGCAGGGAAGATACAGAGAGACACAGAATCTAAAGCAGGCTCCAGGCTCTGAGCTGTCAGCATAGAGCCCCATGCGCCGAGAAACCAAGTCAGATGCTTCACCAACTGAGCCACCCAGGCACCCCTAAAAATCTTTCTTTTTAAATAAATGTTTAATATTATCAAAGTAATAAATGCACACAGTTCATGTCAAACTGTATTAAGGCTTATATTGAAAAACACTGTCTACCCCTTACCCACTCCTAAATCCTGCTTGCCACATGCAATGCCTTTTTTTTTTTCTTTTTTTTTCAACGTTTATTTATTTTTGGGACAGAGAGAGACAGAGCATGAATGGGGGAGGGGCAGAGAGAGAGGGAGACACAGAATCGGAAACAGGCTCCAGGCTCTGAGCCATCAGCCCAGAGCCCGACGCGGGGCTCGAACTCACGGACCGCGAGATTGTGACCTGGCTGAAGTCGGACGCTTAACCGACTGCGCCACCCAGGCGCCCCGTGCCTTTTAACACTCTTAGCAGTTTCTTCTGGTAGTTACCTCCATTTATTCTAAACAATATACTTTAGGGGTGCCTGGGTGGCTCGGTCGGTTCAGTGGCCAGCTCTTGATTTCAGCTCAGGTCATGATCCCAGGGTTGAGGGAATGATCCCCAATTCGGACTCCATGCGGAGCATGGACCCTCCCTAAGATCCTCTCTGTTTCCCTCTTTCCCACTCTCTCTCTTTCTCTAATGATAATCATAATAATATGCTTTAGTGCTTTGTCTGGACTTACCCAGTCTAGACCTCATATATTTATTCTTGCTGTAACTGATGAGGATTTCATTATCTTATGCTATCTTCCATTCCCTTATTCTCCTAATATCATTAAATCATCAAATTTATATCAATGAGCAGTTTTTATATCAATGATTGTTATATCAATCAATAGTTTTTACACTATTGTGAGTTTATGAATATTGATTATAATGGATTATAATTACATTTATTCCTTACATGGACTTTTTGTGGCCTAGGGTTTCTAATTATGCTTATTTTTCTTGTGCTATCTTAATTATAATCAATATCCTTCCCTTCCCTACCCCACCCCTTGTTACTTTATTCTATCAAGCCCTTTTTCTTAGAAATCTCCCTTCTGGGGCGCCTGGGTGGCGCAGTCAGTTAAGCGTCCGACTTCAGCCAGGTCACGATCTCGCGGTCCGTGAGTTCGAGCCCCGCGTCGGGCTCTGGGCTGATGGCTCAGAGCCTGGAGCCTGTTTCCGATTCTGTGTCTCCCTCTCTCTCTGCCCCTCCCCCGTTCATGCTCTGTCTCTCTCTGTCCCAAAAATAAATAAATGTTGAAAAAAAAATTTAAAAAAAAAAAAAAAAAGAAATCTCCCTTCTGGAAGGCTGTATTACCCCCCTCATCTGGGCTTGTTGCATTGAGCGATGCCTGCCATATAGAAGTCTTCTAGGATTCTCCTTGACCACTCTTCTGGGCTCAATCTACTTCATCCTGGATCTCAAGTGTAATTCTTTTTTGTTTACTCCTTTCTTTTGCTGGAGCATATTCTCAGATAATTCTGAGGAATATATATAGGGCAAAATTTCCAAGTCCTTATATGTCTAAAAATGCCAAAGTTTTAAACATCTATAATTTAATGCCAGCTTAGCTGGGTATAGAATTTTATGTTTAAAATCATTATTTGTCTTCAGAAATACAAAAGTATTGATTCATTGTCTTCTAGCATTCAGTGATGCTGTTGATTCTTGTTCCATTTTAGGTGACCTATTTTTTTTTTCTTCTTGGATATTTGTAGGACTTTCTTGTCACATCTGGTATTTTAAGGTATTATAACAGGCCTTGCTATGTCTATTGTGTGTTCTCTTTTTTAACTCAGTGCTCACAGTCTCACAGTGAGTTTTGTGATGAGACATTTTCATTTATATATAGAGGTAAACATAGGATAGTGACATAGTCTGCATTTTCCTCATATATAAAAAATTATTTTCTTTCTTTCTTTTTTTGTTTTAATATTTATTTACTGAGAGAGAGAGAGAGAGCAGAGGAGGGGCAGAGAGAGAGAAGGAGAGAGAGAATCCCAAGCAGGCTCCACACTGTCAGCACAGAGACCGACACGGGGCTCAAACTCATGAACTGTGAGATAATGACCCGAACCAAAATCAAGAATCAGACACTTAACTGACTGAGCTACCCAGGTGCCCCTATAAAAATTATTTTAAAAAGCCACTGACATTTGTATGTTAATCCAGAAACCTCACTAAACTCTAATCACTTATCTATAGATTATTTTGATTTTCTACAAAGATAATGTGTCCGAATAATGTCATTTCTATTTCTTTTCTTTTTTTTTTTTTTTAACGTTTATTTATTTTTGAGACAGAGAGAGACAGAGCATGAACGGGGGAGGGGCAGAGAGAGAGGGAGACACAGAATCGGAAACAGGCTCCAGGCTCTGAGCCATCAGCCCAGAGCCCGACGCGGGGCTCGAACTCACAGACCTCGAGATCGTGACCTGGCTGAAGTCGGACACTTAACCGACTGCGCCACCCAGGCACCCCTGTCATTTCTATTTCTTTTGAAACACTGTTTCTTCTTGTTGCCTAACCATGCTGCCTAGGGTCTCCAGAAGATCTCTAGAAGATGTGGTGGTGGGGACCCTTGTCTTTATTCATTCTTAAAGGGACTGTTTCAGTGTTTCACTCTTAAGCCTTATGCTGCATTTTTTTTTTTTTGTAGATCTTTTTTTTAACAGATTAAGGAAGTTCTCTCCTATACCTTGCTTATTAAGATTTATTTTTTATAATAATTCCCGAATCTTTATCTCCAGCACAGATCTTTCCACCAGAGGCTTATATTGGCAATTTCACCTGTCTAACTCTGTATTCATTTATTTAACAAGTGTTTGTTGAACACCTACTATGAGCTAAAGTTAGTTTTTAAGACGAGGGGTCCAGGAGTAGTCTAGGCAAATCAAGCCCCTACTCTCATAGCACTGATATCCAGTAAGAGAGGACAGTCAGTAACAAAGTAAACAAATATTAAACAATTCAGCATCAGATTATAATAAGTGTTGTGATGGAAATAAATAGGGTGAGCCAATAACTCAAGAAAAAGGGTCTATACTAGATAAGGTAGTCAGGGAAGTCCTCTCTCAACAGAAGATATTTGAACTGAGATGTGCATTGCAAACAGGAGATGCCATTTGAAGATCCTGGGGAGGAGCATTCCAGGCCAAGGAAGCCACTACTGCTAAGGCCCCGAGGTAGGTGAGAGCTCACAGCTTGTCCAAGACTAGACAGGTCCTCATGGGTGGGTGAAGAGGGGACAGAATGGAGGCAGGCAGGTGCCATCTTGCAAAGGGCCTTGTCGACCACAGCAGAGAGTTTGGGTTTTAGCCTTGCTGCAGTGGAAGCCTTAGGAGGGGTGCAATCTCGTCCACGTGGTCTGAAGTTCCCTTTGGTGCCTATGGGAAAGAGAAGTGTTTTCTGGAAGACCAATCAGAAGTCTAAAACCAATCAGAAGGCAAGAGATGATGGTGGCTTGAACCAGGGTGGGTGCAGGGATGCCAAAGCAGGTGTGGGAAGGGGGACGGAATGGGTCTGAGATACATCTCAAAGTAAGAGAGCGAGGGCTTGCTGACAGACTGACTGTGGGTTCATGGGGAACATGGCTCTTGGTTTATGACCCTGGAATGACTGGCTTGATTTGGAAAACAGGCGTTGGCATGGGGAATATCTATTTGCATCAGAAATGTTTCAGCTGTTTATTAGACCTCCCAGCAGACATGCCAAATTAATACCTAAGACTGGGGTTCAGACAAGAGGACAAAGCTACAGATACAGATTTGGAGACAGCAGCATTAGGCTTCCTAGAGAGAGAGTGTGATACATTTTTTCTTTGTTTTTTCATTTTATTTATTTGAGAGACAGAGAGAGAGAGAGAGAGAACAGGGGAGCGGGCAAGGGAGAGAGAGAGAGAGAGAGAGAGAGAGAGAATCTCAACCAGGATCCTTGCTCAATCCCTGACCCAGGGAGCCTGACTCAGGGCTCAATCCCACGACCCTGGGATCATGACCTGAGCCAGAATCAAGAATCAGACGTTCAACCAACTGAGCCACCCAGGCGCCCCAAGATTTTTTTCCTTAAGCCTAAAAATGAGCCCAGAAGCACCCAGACACCTGAGGCCAGGTAGAGGGGGAGAAACCAGCAGTGAAGGCTGACAGGTGGACAAAAAGGAGAAAACCGGAGATAGGAGGACATGTTCCGGGAGGAAGGATCGGTCCACGGCCACAGGCTGCTGAGAAGAAGAGAGAGGTGAGGGCTGAAACTTGAACCTGGGCACCCACTGCTCACCTTGGTGGAGCACGGCAGGCTAAAGGCTGGCGTGGGACTCGGCACCCAGGGCCCACACGCGTTTTGTGGGCGTGACCTGAAAGCAGACCCACGAGGTCCGGCTCAGTGACTGTGTTTCTGGTAACGCCCCGCTGCTCAGGTGCCCACATGGAGAAGGCTGGCAGCTGGGCGCATCCTGTGGGTTGGCGCAGAGGGGGATGGAAATGGGCGAGTTTGCCGAGGGTGTGGGAAGAGAGCGACCGCAGCGGCGGACTCTTGTCCGAGCAGAGAAGGAAGTGAGAATTGGAAGGGGCTGATGGACGGTGGAAAAATGACACAAATAATAGGATCTTGATGAGGTTGAAGAACCGTGTGGTGCAGGCACTAAACCAAGCAAGCTGGAAGGACAGGAAATGCTGGTCAGGGTGGGTGGCTTGGAATCCAGAATTCGGCTGTGATATGTTGATGACGTGAATGTGGGAGAGGCTGGCTGCTGGGGAGGAGGGAGTCAGTCAAGGAGGTGAGGCAGGAGCACTGGAAGGTCATTCACATGGGCAACTAAGTCCCCAAGGACGAGGGCCAGAGCGGGATAGAAAGCCTGGGAAGCAGGAGACAAAGCCATTGGCGAATGGATCCATCAGCAGTAGGGATAAAGGGAGTACTCAGTGGTACAGCCAGATGGCATTAACCTCAAAAGAGCTAGGGTTAGGGGGAAAAAGAGAAAAGTCTGGAAAGCAGCAACGGAAATAGACGATGCGAAGCGTGCCAGCACTGAGACTCGTAGAGGGTGAGTGAAGACAGCCTTCCCTTGAGGGGCCGAGGATGCCTGGGTCCTCAGATGAGGTCAGGAGGGGGAGGGGCGCCCACAAGCTCCTCCCACCACCCCGATTGGAGCTGAGTGTCTTCTGCCCAGACCTGCTCTGTCATGAGCCATGGTGCCCACTCACCCGGGTCAGAAACAGGAGGGTCAGCCTACGTCTGATTTGTCACCGAGGCCTAAATGTTTGCTCCTTTCCATTCCGAACATGGACACTCCCTGACCCAAGCCTGGGCAAATGCCAAAACCTCCATGAGGGTCTCACCGCCACCGATCTTGACTCTCTCTCCCCTCGTCTATTCTCTGCAGCCACAGTGAAACATTCAAAAGGCGAACCTGCTATTGTCTCACTCCTACTTAAAACACACAGCGGCCCCCCCACCTATTTGAGGACGAAATCTAAGCTCCCCGTTATGGTCTGCCTTTCACTGCGTAGTTTCAGGGACTCGCCCAGGCTCCAGCTTTATCCTGAATCTCCCACCCCAGGCCTCTTCCTAACACTCTCTGCTCCTGTCCACACGGAGAACTCCTACTCGTTCATCTTGCCGGTCCTTGGAGGAAGCAGTCTCCTCCAGAAAACTTTTCTCAATCTCAAAACTAATCTTATTGGGGCGCCTGGGTGGCACAGTCGGTTAAGCGTCCGACTTCAGCCAGGTCACGATCTCGCAGTACGTGAGTTCGAGCCCCGCATCAGGCTCTGGGCTGATGGCTCAGAGCCTGGAGCCTGTTTCCGATTCTGTGTCTCCCTCTCTCTCTGCCCCTCCCCTGTTCATGCTCTGTCTCTCTCTGTCCCAAAAATAAATAAACGTTGAAAAAAAAAAAAAAAAAACTAATCTTACTTCTGTTTCCCAGCTCCAGCCTGTTTTACATCTCCTATCCCAGCATCCATCGTACAGTATTGCTTTTTTTTTTTTTTCCTTCTCAGTTGTCTGTAAGATTTGGAATGGCAGGACTTTCCTCCTCTGTTCTCGGAACTTGATATACTGATGCTGCACAATAAACACTCAATACATATCTGTCAGGTGGATACATCGACTCTGTTAAATCCATAGCTGGATAGTCTTTCAAGATTACTATAGGCCTATGCTTATTCAGTGTGGGTTTGTATACCTGGCAGAGGGTGGTACAGACAGGGGGGTGCCAATGTGTTCTTCAAACTACAGAATAAGCCTCTCCTGCATTCTTAATTTTGCTCATTTTTTTCTAGATTAAAAAGTAAAAAGTATTTAAAGGTAAATCTATAACTTTAAATGCTTATATTAGAAAAGAAGAAAGGGGGCGCCTGACTGGCTCGGTTGGTAGAGCACGGGACACTTGATCTCAGGGTTATGAGTTCGAGCCCCATGTTGGGTGTAGAAAAATAAAATATTAAAGAAGAAGAAGAAGAAGAAAAGAAGAAAGACTGAAAATTGAATGAGCTAAGCATTTATTGTAAAACGTTAGAAACAGACTAGCAAACTAAGCGCAAAGAATGGGACGAGACAGCTGAATAGCCACATACCAAAAAAAAAAAAAAGTCATAATAAATGAAGGTGGACCCCCTACCTCACACCATAGATGAAAATTAACTGAAAATGGATCAGGTACCTAAAGATAAGGGCTGAAACTATAAAATGCTTGAAAGAAAACATGAAAGTAAATCTTTGTGATCTTTTTAGGCAGGCGGTTCCCTAGACAAGATACCACAAGCACAAGCAACCAAAGAAGTAGATAAATCAGACCTCATCCAAATTAAAAACTTTGTGCTTCACAGGACACCAACAAGAAAGTAAGAAGAAAACTAAACATGGGAGAAAATTTTTACGTATCGTGTGTCTGATAAAGGACTCATATCTAGACTATGCAAAGAACCCCCACAAGTCAGTAAAAAGACAAATAACCCAATTTTAAAATGAGCAAAAGGTCTGAATAGACATTTCACCAAAGGAGACATACAAATGGCCAGTGAGCCCATGAAAAGAGGCTCAACATCATTAACCTCAGGGAAATGCAAATCAAAACCACAATGAGATACCACCTCACGTCCACCAGGACAGAGAGAATAAAGAAGACAGATGCTAACAAGTGTCACAGACATGGGGGACTGGAACCCTCCCACGTGGTGGGCATTACGTGTGAAATAGTGCAGCCACTGTGGAAAACAGGCTGGCAGTTTCTCGGAAAGTTAAACATAGAATCTCCATATGACTCAGCAATTCCACTCCTAGGTATATGCCCAACAGAACTGAAAACACTTGTGCACACAAAAACACTCATACAGGAATGTTCACAGCATCATTACTCATAATAGTGAAAAAGTGGAAAAAAGTCGGGGTGCCTGGGTGGCTCAGTCAGTTAACTGTCAGCTCTTGGTTTTGACTCAGGTCACGATCTCACCGGTTGGTGAGCTCAAGCCCCACATCAGACTCTGTGCTGGGCACGGAGTCTGCTTGGGATTCTCTCTCCCCCTCTCTCTCTGCCCCTCCCCTACTCACATGAGCCCTCAAAAATAAATACACATTAAAAAGTAAAAAAAAAAAAAAAAAAAGTAACATTAAAAAATTAAAAAAATCCCATTCCTATTTTAAACAAATGGAATTTGTAGTTGAATATCTTCTTACAAGAAAAACTATAGGCCCAGATGGTTTTATTGAGATGTTTTACCAAATTTCAAAGATCAACTGATACTAATCTCACACAAACTAGAGTAGGGACAGAGGGCACGTGTTATAAAACTAGTATAATCTTTTTTTTTTTCAACATTTATTTATTTTTGAGACAGAGAGAGACAGAGCATGAACAGGGGAGGGTCAGAGAGAGAGGGAGACACAGAATCCGAAACAGGCTCCAGGCTCTGAGCTGTCAGCACAGAACCCGACGCGGGGCTCGAACTCGTGGACCGCGAGATCATGACCTGAGCCGAAGTCGGCCGCTTAACCGACTGAGCCACCAAGGCGCCCCTAAAACTAGTATAATCTTAATATTGAGACCTGATAAGCTCAGTATGAAAAAGGACAATTGCAGATCAGTGTAAACCATGAACATGGATGCAAAACCTTAAAGAAGAAATTAGCAAATTGAATCCGGCGACCCGTAAAAACTGGTACATCACATCTGAGATGGATATGTCCAGGGCGTATGGTTCGGTTTCTGTTAGGAAATCAGTATAATTTGCCACATTAACAGATTAAGGGCAGGGCGGGGAGAGGCGTCTTGGCACAGAACAAACACTGGATGGAATTCGACGTCCTTTTCTTATAAAAAGCCTGAATAAATGAGGAATGGGTAGGAGCTTCCCTAACCTGTTAAATGGCCACTACAAAACACCCTCACATGAGAGCGAGAGCGGGAACGGGACGGCTCTGCCCACAGCCCTCAGCTGTACTGGAGATACTGGCCAGCTCAGGGAGGCCAGAAGAAAGCCCACGTTCCAGATGGAGGAAACTTGGGTGGCATTTAAACGGTTGGAGCAGAGGAGAAAGCCAGACTTCAGGGAGGGCACAGAGCCGCTCGGGAAGACTGACCTCGGGGAGGTGGGCAGGAAGCGCGGGAAGCCCCGGGAGAAACTCAAGAGGATGAAAACCACAACAGACAGCGGTGAGGGTTAAGGGCAGAGGTTAAAAAAATGGGTTGTCCCTTGGTGACAGCGCTATCGGGGCCCCTGGTGAGAGCGGGGTCCGGGGACGGTGCGGGCCCAGGCGAGGGGTGCACAGGCCGAGGACAAATGGGCCACGGTGGTGGACGAACGGAGTCAGCACATATTTACGAAGCCCTACTATGTGCCAGTACTGGTTCAGGCACTGCTGAGTCGGTGGTAAACAAGAAAAGGCAAGATAGAATCTGCAAGGAGTTCACGTTCTGGCGGGGACCGACCGACAGTCAGTAGCTCAGTCAACAAAAAGATCATCGCAGACACTGGGAAGTGCTGCGAGCGAAATAAGATGGGGTGTCAGGAAAGGCTGACTGGAGAGATTACCCCAGCTAAGGCAGTCCCGGAGGGCTTCTCTGAGGCGGTGACATTTGAGCTGAGACTGAAGAGCAGGCAGCCGCGAGAGGTTCCAAGGAGGCTGGCACGAGGTCACGCAGAAGGTTTGGGGCGGGGGCACAGGCGGAGCGGGGGACAAGGTGAGCAGTGGGCTGTGTTCTGTTTGCAGCAGGAAGGCACTGGGGGTTTAGAAGAGGCTCTCCTCTTTGACTACAACAGAGAAAAGAGGTAGGACAGCGGCTTGGCAGGGACCGTGTCTTAAGTTACCTGTGTCCGTGCCCACCTTAGGCCCCACCCTCCCAGCTGCTCACACGTTTCTGTTTGTTTGCGGTCATGGTTAAGTAACAATACAAACACCTGTACACTCCCAGTCCCCCGAAGTGCTAATTAACGTACGTATCCCTTGGTGCCTTAGTTCTCCCATCTGTAAAATGGGATGAACCCGTGCGCCTTCAGAAGGTGCTGAGCGTAGGGCCTTCGGGCCCCTCAAAGAAGACATTTGCTGGGACCCCAAGCTTTCTGCGGGCTGCAGAGCAACCCACCCACCCTCTGGGTTTGCTGGGATCCTCACCGTAACCTTGCCGGTCCCATCAGAGAGGGGAAGGGGCCCCTCGAGCTCCCAGGGGGGCAGAGAGAAGCCCAGACAAGGAACTCAGGCTCAGCTTAGGTTTGCTGCTGTCCTCACAAAGCACACGGTGGCCGGAAACGTGAACCTGAGTCCCAGACCTGGCTTCCCGAAAGCCTGACCCTCCTCACCTGTCTCAGGTGTTCACCAGCCTTAGCAACAGGGAAGGTGTTGTTGTCCCAGGAGGCGTGCCGATAACAGAGCTGCAGGGGGTGACTGACCACAGGTGACCTTCTTGAGAAATACGACCATCGAGGAGGTGAAAGATGGCTGGCGGTGACGAGAAGTCTGGGCCAAAGGAGAAGCTTTTGTCGTTGGGTTTTGGCTGTGTTATCTTGCAGGATGAGGGAGGAGGGGATGAGCAGGGGTGGGTGAGGGAGAGGGCAGGAGGGTTGTGGGCTGAGCAGGCTGCCCGGGGACGGCAGGAGGCGTGGCCACAGCACAGATGGACAGGGAGGCGCTAAGCAGGGAGGAGAGGACTTCTTCCTTTGGGAGCAGGGGGCAGGAGGGGGGAGCACGAGGATGGGGTGTTGGTGGCGTAAGACGCAGAACAGGGGGCACCGTTGGCCAGGGACGCAGGCAGGACGGCCCTCACCCGCCCACCTGGGAGATGTCCCTCGGCGGTGCCCCCTGCGCAGAGGTCGACACGAGGATGTGGGGGGTGCGGGACCCGTGCCCGAGGGTGGGAGTGACTCCCCGGGAGCCAGTGCTACTGCAGACCAAAGCAGCCTCTTCCAGGTTGATGGAAAAGCTCAGACCGGGTTCTTTCAAGGACTGTCGTGCCCGTGAGCGGGGACTCCACGGCCGGCTGATCCGCATGCCACACAGAACTGCTTCGGAACGGTTGTGGGCGCCTGTCACGGGATTGAGTATCCGTGTAGCCACCCACCGCTCGTGAACCCAATTCTCTGTGGCTGACTTCTCGCCTCCCAAAGGGAGATGCCGGGACTCGCCTGCCGGACCTCTTTTGCAGCAAGGACCCCCAAGTTTCAACCTGGCCACCCATCAGACACACACCCCCAGGCCTGAATTCAGGGTACAGGGCTGTGGGGACGGGCCATCAGACCCACCCCCAGCCCTGAATTCAGGCTACAGGGCCGTGAGGACAGCAGCACCGGCTGTCCCACAGAAGCCCAGGGAGCCCCAGAAGTAATTTTACATTGCCTAATAGCCACAGTTAAAAAATGTTAAGGGGAGCCTGGCTGGCTCAGTCAGGGCAGCATGTGACTCTGCATCTTGAGGTTGTGAGTTCGAGACCCCCTTTGGGTGTAGCACTTGCTTAAAAAAAAAAAGTGTATATATATATTGGGGTGCCTGGACGGCTCAGTCGGTTAAGCATGACTTCAGCTCAGGTCATGATCTCACAGTTCGTGGGTTCAAGCCCCGCATCGGGCTCTGTGCTGACAATTCAGAGCCTGGAGCCTGCTTCAGACTCTGTGTCTTCCTCTTTCTCTGACCCTCCCCCGTTCATGCTCTGTCTCTCTCTGTCTCAACAATAAACATTAAAAAAAATTTAAAAATATATATATATTTTTAAAAAAAGACGAGATCATTCAAATAGCATATTTGATTTAACCCAATATATCCTAAATGTTATTATTTCAACATGTTATTGATACCAAAAAAATCCATGAGATAATTTATATTCTTTACAATACTAAATCTTTGAAATTCGGTGTGTATTTAATACAGAAAGTACACCTCAATTCAAACTGGCCACGGTTCAAGTGTTGGCGTGGCCAGTGGCTACTCTATGGGACAGTGGATCTAATGTGGATCCGGATCTCGAGCCTCCCGGCGTGACCCTCCGGCCGTCCCAGAACCCAGCAGGCTACCAAATAATCTTCGATAAAGTCCTCTCATGTTTAAGTGCATTACAGCAAGTGCTGTGATTCATTTATTTTTTTTTCAGTTGATGCATTCATTTGGAAAGAGAGAGGGCGCACGAACAAGGGAGGGGCAGAGAGAGAGAGAGTCCCACGCAGGCTCCCCACCAGCAGCACGGAGCCCACTCGGGGCTCGAGCTCACGAGCAGATCCAGATCATGACCTGAGCCTAAATCAAGAGTCGGACGCTCAACCGACTGAGCCACGCGGGCGCCCCAGAAGTGCTGTTGTTTGTCACTGACGATCACCCGGGGAATGTGAGCCTCAAGAAAGAGCGGACGTTCCGTGTGCACAGCATGTCCTCATGCCTGTTCACCACGGAGCCCGAGGCCCAGAACAAGGCCTGGTTCTTGCTCCTTAAACACGAGTTGCATGAATGAATGAGGAAAACGTTCTGCCCTCGGTAAATCTCCCAACACGATTTTGTTGTTTTTTTTTTTTGTTTTGTTTTGTTTTTAGTAATCTATACATCCCACGTGGGGCTCGAACTCAAGACCCCGAGATCCAGAGTCGCTCGCTCCACCGACTCTGCCAGCCCCCCAGTACGAATTCTTGGCCAAAGCTTCCTTTGACAAATTGCCTGGTAGTTACTATATACCTTCATGGCTTTCTCATGTCCAGAACCAAGTCCAGGGGAGCACGTGTGGCTCTGAGGCCCTGCGCCGTGGGGGACGCGGCGGGAAAGCACCAGCCTCCATCAGAGACCAGCTCTGTGAGCAGGTGACGAAACCGATGGCTCACAGAGGCCCTGGCTTCTGACCCTGAAGCGGGGAGGAAGGGCTAAAGCCAGGGCCCGTGGCTTGGGGCACTGGCGATGACGTCTCAGGTCCACACACGTGCCGTGGACTGCAGTGAGCGGAAACGTCCATCCCACGTGAACTAAAAAATCACGCAGACTCCCGGAGTCTGCGCAGACCGCAGGAGCCCAAGACGCAGTGACAACCACAGCCGCCATCCCCAAGGCAGAGGAGGCCCCGTCCGGGTTTGGCTTCCGGCCGATCGGTGGTACCCAGCCCCGGCCCGGGCTGAGACCAGAGGCCGGCTCCCAAACGCCGACCCCCTCCTCCCTGGCGGCCAGCTGCATTTTCTCATCTAATAAAAGGGGCGCAAGCTGGCAGGATTTCCGTGAAGGGGAAACGGGAGAGCCCCGCACGGGCCGGGCACGGCACAGGCGCTCAGAGATTCCCTGCTCGCTCGGTCCCTGAGGGCCCAACACAAGTGTCCTCTCCTGCATCACAGCTGCAAACACACACGGATAAAGGAGAGGCAGGAAGAGAAAGAGGCCGTGAGTTGGTTTCTTAAACGCTCAAACCCTGAGGGCTGTGCCGGCTGAACTTAGCATTTCTAAACAACAGACCCCAGTTGTGAAAACGGTTTATGTTCAAGGGGACAGAGGAGGTTGATGGAAATGACCCTGTTATATTCCTGACACAGTTGAACGCTCACTTTCCCTCCCAGACCATCATCTGCCTATTCTCTCCCTCCCGTGACGCATTCGTCCAGGGCCAGCCGACGAGGGCAGGCTGGAGGTAAGGGGCAATCAGAACTGCCTAGTCGCAGACCTAAGTCCTGCCTTGAGAGACCATCCCTCCCGGAGAAAACCAAGGCCGAGAGGGTCTGGCCCGAACACAGTCTGCTAGGTCCTTCAGCAGAACCCCTCGTGAGCAGCGTGTCCCCCCCCCCCCCACCGCCCCCACGATGCCACTCCAGGGGGCGCGTGCTGGATTGTGTGGGAGCAAGCCCACGCCCGTTTCTCTCGCCAGAGTCCCACACGCCGTCCTCCAAAGAAAAGCATGATTGCATCTGGCTACCTTGTTTAGCTCTGTTTTGTACGTGCATGTAACTGTGTGATCGGAACACTAACGGTCCTTCTTCCCAAAGTGTGTGGAGCGGATTCTTCAGGGCCCGCGAGGCCCGTGGGACGAGGCACTGCAAGGCTGGGGTGGGCTTTGCCAGCAGGCAGGGCCCAACACGCCCCTCGGGCCCCCGCAGGAGCTGCCCTCTGCCCGCCCTCATCAGCCCTCGCAGTCCTACGCTGGCCCCAGCGGCCAGAATCGGGCCCTGTTGCTCACGCCCTGCGTTCCGTCCCTCCCCCACGGCCCCCCCATCCCTGAACAGGTATTCCTGGATCCTGCCAAATAACCCTCTTGCATTCAAAGCTTCGTCTCGGGCTCTGCTTCTGAGAGGATCCAAACGAAGCCGGAGCGGGGGGGCCCACCGCCCAGGATGAACAAAGGCCCTTGAAATCCAACTGATACTCAGTATCAGAAAGAGTCTCTCTCTTACTCCCATAAAGTAATGTAGCCTGCGGCACACTCTGAAGCATCTCTTTTACTGTCTTCACAAACCCCGTGGGAGGAACGGACACTACAGGTTAAATTTGGTGCACACTTTATTACTTTTACTTAATCGGGACTCTTTCAGGCAGAGACAGGCTCTGCATCCAACGTGGGGGTGAGGTTTGAGTGCAACCTGGTAGGGGTGCCATCGTCTACACCATGAAGTTCGTTGTTGGTTTATAACTTCTTACGGTGGAAAATCCCAAACATACACAAAAGTAGAGAGAATAGAATAATGAAGCCTCATGTACCCACTCCACCTCAAATTACCTTAAAGCAAAACCCAAATATATGATTTCATCTATAGTATTCAATATCTCTAAAATATAAGGACTTTTTCTTTTTTTTTTTAATTTTTTTTAACGTTTATTTATTTTTGAGACAGGGAGAGACAGAGCATGAACGGGGGAGGGGCAGAGAGAGAGGGAGACACAGAATCTAAAGCAGGCTCCAGGCTCTGAGCTGTCAGCACAGAGCCCGATGTGGGGCTCAAACTCACGGACCTCGAGATCATGACCTGAGCCGAAGTCGGCCGCTTGACCGACTGAGCCACCCAGGCGCCTCGAGGACTTTTTCTTATAAGCATAATATCACCAGTGCATCTAACAAATTAATAATTCCTTAACATCACCAAATATTTAGTGTTCATCACTATCTCATTATTATTTTTAAAAAAAATTTTAATGTTTATTCATTTTTGAGAGACAGAGAGAGACAGAGCATGAGCAGGGGAGGGGCAGAGAGAGAGAGGGAGACACAGAATCAGAAGCAGGCTCCAGGGTCCGAGCTGTCAGCACAGAGCCCGACGTGGGGCTCGAACTCATGAACTGCGAGATCGTGACCTGAGCCGAAGTCGGGCACTCAATCCACTGAGCCACCCTGGCGCCCCTAAATTTTTTTAATATTTATTTTTGAGAGAGAGAGAGAGAGAGAGAGAGCTTATGAGTGGGGTAAGGGGAGAGAGAGGAAGAGAGAGAGAATCCCAAGCAGGCTCCATGCTGTCGGCACAGAACCCGACACAGGGCTTGAACCCATGGACGGCGAGATCATGACCCGAGCCCAAGTCGGGCGCTTAACCGACTGAGCCACCCAGGAGTCCCTAGTTATTATTATCATTACCATTATTTATAGTCTTTCATTATTACTGCTTAAAACTGTAAACTACTAGTTTACAGTTTGCCAAATTATTGTCTACATAAAGTCCACGTCCTTGGGTTGGTTATGTGTCTCTCAAGCCTTTTTTTAATCGATAGGCTCCCTTCCGTCCCTTTTGTCTCTCCTGCAGTTCATTTGTTGAAGAAATTTGGCCACCTGCTCCTCTACGGTTTCCTGAGATCTCGAGTTTACTGATGACGTCATCAGGGTATCATTTCACACGTCCTGTTCCCTCCGTGTTCTGGGAAGCGGTGGTCGGATCTAGAGGTTTAACCGGAGTTGGGTTGGATTTGGTGCAGACCCGCCCCTTCCGTGGCATTGGGGACTTCCGTCCAGAGGTACACCAGTCTGATTTTTCTTTACTTTCCAGCTTCTATTCTGATAAAAAAGCTGTGCCATTCCCACTGTCGTGGGACAGACAACGTGACTCACCGTTTGCAACTTCTGTGGCTGACTTGGCACAGGCAGTGTGGACCAGCCCGTCCCTGACAGTTACGGGGTTTTCCCTCTGGGTCAAAGAGAGAGCAACGTCTTAATGGGACAGGGGCCAGCAAGGGTGGGGTATCACTTTCTCCATCCCTCCCACCTACCCTGGCCCAAGCTATGGGCACAGGAGGACCTTGGCTGAACCCCGGGCTGACGCTCAGCTGGCGAATTTCTCTGCGTCTCAGTCTCCTCAGCCGTAAACGGTAAAGAATAAAAATCTCTCCCAAAGAGGGTTGATGGTGGACTGGCTAATGTTGCAGTCACCCAGCACCTTTTTTAAAAAGTCTGTTTGCTTATTTACTTATTTATTTATTTAGAGAATCCCAAGCAGGCTCCACACGGTCAGCATGCAGCCCGACTCAGGGCGTGAACCCAGGAACTGTGAGACCATGACCTGAGCCAAATCAAGAGTCAGACAGACGTTCAACCCACTGAGCTGCTCAGGCACCCCGCACAGCCCCTTTTGAAAACCTGTGTGCCACACGCCGCCAAGACAGTTTCCCAGCCCTCCTCTCCCCAGTTGGACCCTTGGCTTCTGAGGGCACCCTCAGGAGAAACGTGAGACGAACCCTCTCTGCCACATCGCAGACACCCACCACCCACATCAGGAACAGCCAAGCCCCTGTTCGTGGAGGGGACGATGAGGCCCCAGGCAGGAGAGTGACCGCGTCAGGGAGCCAGGGCTGATGTAGGACAGAAACACAAGTCCTCCGATCTGAAGACCGAAGACCGGGGAGCAAAGGGGAGAGAGTGAGGGGCAGGAAACCCGTCTGGCTGTGACTCGTCTAATTTTTATTGTCACCTTCCCTTTGGCTCCCATCGTGAGAAGAAAAGAGAAACCCAGTACCGCCCCTGGCAGGAGCCTGTGGAGCGAGGTGGCTGCAATGGGCTGCAATGGGAAGAATGGAAGGGGGTGGGGTGGGCTGTGAGTTTACTGGGAGGCTCAGGTTGCTTCCTCGTACCTCCCAGGGAGGCTCAGTGCACCGGGCAACTAAGGTCCCCAGCCTCCCGCACAGACACCCTCTGTTCAGGAAGGAGCTGGGTGGGTCACGAGAGCTGCCTCCTTTGAACGGCTGTGGGAGGAGGGCAGGGGAGCCAGGACTGGGGGAGGAGGAGGAGAGGGGAGCCAGAGTTGGGAGAGGAGGAGGGGAGGGGAGCCAGGGTTGGTGGGGGAGAGGGAAGGGGAGGGGAGCCAGGGCTTGGCGGGGAGGGGTGGGGAGCCAGAACAGACCTTAACCCAGGCAGAGCCCAATCCTGTGGGGAGGGACCCAAGGGAGGCCAGGGCGTCAGTCAAAGGGGAAGTGGCACCTTCCCTGGCTGCACAGAACCTGTCAGGTGCCCTCTGCAGCCCCTCCCCCTCCCAGCCCAGCCCAGGGCCTCCCGGGCAGAGAGGTCACGGGAGGGAAGACGCTGGGAAGGCGGGGGAGCACCTGAGGGAGATGGCCGGCTTCTCCCTCTGGGAAGGTGATGCAGCTTCGCCCAGGGTCACCTGCTTGGGAGCCAGAGGAGTGACCCTGTCCCTCTGCGTCTGGACCTCATCAGTGCTGGTTTATTCTGTCTCCCAGCACCCGCTTGGCTGGTCCTCTGTCACGTTCAGGAATTGTGCAGGAATCATCTCCTGGCTCCAAACTCCCACCTGTGGATGGAACACTGAGGTCTGGGAGGAGACGGGGCTTCCCTCTGGGTCCTGCAGCACCGTGATAACAAGTGACCTCCTCTCCTTTAATGTTTATTTATTATTTTTCACACACACACACACACACACACACACACACACACGAGAGCAGGGAAGGGGCAGAGAAAGAGGGAGAGGCAGCGAGAGAGAGAGAGAGAGAGAGAGAGATTCCCAGGCAGGCTCTGAGCTGTCAGCCAAGAGCCCAGCTCAGGGCTTGAAACCACGAACCACGAGATCGTGAGCTGAGCCGAAGTCAGACGCTTAACCGACTGAGCCACCCAGGTGCCCTGAAAAGTGACCTACCTTTTGAGTTATTTCATATACACACGTACATCATACACATATATGAAATAGGTGTTTCATAATATTTTGGTTAATTTAATAGTATTCCGCAAAATTCAAAGGGCACAGAAAAGAGATCTCTTTCCTGCTGCTATCCTGGGTCTCTCAGCACCCACCTAGGACCCCAGGGTTGACTGCACTTGGCTGTTTCTTATTGATCCTTCCAGGGACACCCGATGCTAGCAAACAGCCACTTTGTTTCAAAGCAGAAACTTTGTATGCTGTACTCACTGTTCTCTGCTTGGATTTTGCACGTAACAAATGTTAATTATGATCCTTTAATTTTCGTGGCTTGCCGCCTTATTCTTTTTAATGATACATAGTATTTAATTGCGTGACTGGAGCATCGTTTATTTCACTGGCCTCCCATTCAGGTTCCAAACGTCAGTGAGTCCACTGGTGCTTAAGGTGTGTGTCTTTGGGCATGGATCCCTGGGGGTACATTTCTGAAAGTGGAATTGGACTGAGTTGCTTTCTTTAATTTTTCAAATTAAAAAAAAATTTTAATGTTTATTTATTTTTGAGAGAGAGAGAGAGAGAGAGAGACAGACAGAGTGCGAGTGGGGGAGGGGCAGAGAGAGAATGAGACACAGAATCCGAAGCAGGCTCCAGGCTCCGAGCTGTCAGCACAGAGCCTGACACGGGGCTCGAACTCCTGGACCGTGAGATCATGACCTGAGCTGAAGTTAGACACCTGACTGAGCCACCCAGGTGCCCCGGTTTATTTAATTTTTTTGATAGATGTCGCCAAATTGCCGTCCGCAGGGGTTGTACCAACAGTCTCCCCACTAACATCCTGTGCTGGTGCCTGTGCTGGTGAGCCAGCGAGCTTAGCTTTTGTTGTTTCTTGTTTCGCGAGCAAATCTGAGTGATACGGGCGAAATGGTACCTTGTCTCTACATCTCTTATTTCCTGAATGAGGCTGAGCATCTGAGATAGGAACCCAGGGAGCAGACTGTAACTGACTGGGGTGTCTGGCCCCCACTGCAGGCCACAGGCCGGACCTCTGTGCCCCCCCCCCCACCCCACCCCCAGCAGATGGCAGGTGGCGGAGTGGCCCCGCCCTCCACCCTCCCCAGAGCCTTCCTCCCGGCCCCCTCACCTGGGATGAGTAACAGTTTCTCCTGGGTGACTGGAAGAGGCAGGCTTTATTCAGGCACCCTGGTCTGTCCTGCTTTTCTGTCCCCGAGGGCTGGGACTTGGCCTCTGATGCAAACCACGGGTCTGCGGCAGGGGAGTGGCTTTTATGGGAAGTAGAGCTGAGGCGAAGAGGGTGCAGCAGTTCAGGTGAGTGCCTCGGTTGAGCCCCGCGGTGGGGGCCGGGGACACAGACCCTGAGGTACATCAGAGGTGGCCATGCAGGGCTGAGGGGTGGAGGAGGGGGAGGGAGAGAGGCAGGCAGGTGAGGGGGTGAGCTGGAGTTTGCCTGTGGGATGGACGAAGGAGATGAGGAAAGGTTTGTTGGGTGGAGGTCCTTCCAGTGGCCATGGGACTGGAGTGGTCACGTGTCCAACTGGGGGACGCCTGGCCACAGCAGGTTAGTCATTTCTGGGGTGTGTCTGCTCCTGCCTCTCTGCAAGGACATCACCTGGCTTCCTGGAGAACAATTAGCAGAGCTGGCTGTGCCCCTGATTTACCGCCTTGGTCTAGCTTCTTCCGTGGCACCTGCTCCGTCCCTGGGGCCTAGGGCAGTGTGGCCTGGGGAGTGCGCTGTGGGCCTGGTGGCCAGACCAGCTGGAGCTGGAGGAGAAGCAGTCTGGAGGCGGGGGACAGGGAGACTGGGGTCCAATCGGGCTTCGAGGGTGTGTTTCCGGCTGACCTGAGAGCAGGTTAGCCCTTTCCAGGCCTGTGTTCTAGATCCTTCTCTGCCTTTGGCCCGTGTTTCTTGCAGCCACTGTTGCCCTGTCTGTCCCACAGCTGCCAATCCCAAATGAAGACTTCTGGTAGGCGGCAGGAGCACCGTCAGAAGCTCCCGGTCTGTGAGGGCCGACACATCAGTTTCTATTTCAGATAATGAATAATTTTTTAGTATAAATGTATCCAAATATTGTATGGGACGTAGTTACATTTTTTAAAAAGTTGCTTATCCGAGATTCAATGTAACTGGGTATCCCCGTCTGAAATTTGCTCCATCCGGCACCCCTGTCAGCGGTCCCACGTAGGGTGGACACAGCCCGGACGCCTGACCACTCCCAGGCCCGCCCTGTAGAGCCACCGCCGCCCCTGGGGAGCCCCTGACCCTCCGGCTCCAGAGTCCGAGCTCCTGGCAGGAACCCAGGCCGACCGGGGCCTCACGGACAGTTTCCAGGGCCACTCGGGCAGGAGGGGAAGGCGAACCCTCCAGGCCCCACGTGGAACAGGCTGGACTCGGGCCTGCGACATTCAGGTGGTTCGGAACCCCAAACCTCTGGGTAGTGATCCGGTCACTCACGTGGCTCCCCACTGTGACCGTGACCCGAGGGTGTCACGTGATCAGCCGGAATAACCAGGGAAGCGGTGGGGGGGTGGGGGTGGGGACTGGGGCCGCAGGACCCCTGGGCAGCCTGGACAGCCCCAGAGTAGAGACCTGCGCCCCCTGCCCCCATCTGTGCCCCTGGTGTAGAGTCTTCCACCCCTCCCCCATCCACAGCCCCCCTTCCCACCTCTGGTAGAGACCTGCACCCTTCCCCCCAATCTGTGCTCCAAGGGTGGCGACCCACGCCCCCCTCGCCCCCTGCCCCCATCCCCTCATGCCCCCCCACCCAGCTAGAGACCAGGCCTGCCCCCTCCCTCCCCCTATCCCCTTCCAGCTCCTGGAGTAGAGGCTCCCACCCACCTGCTAAGGATGGGGTTCCAGCTCCACCTGTGACACCCCAATGAGTGATCCCCCAGTGGGCGAGACACTTCACTGCGTGTTAGGGATTCGTGGGGAGGCCTGGGAAATGCGGTCACAATGAGACTTAAGTAAATCAAGCCTTATTTTCCGATCCTTTGCCTCCACATCTCACCTGCGGTTGTTTTTCCGGGCCAGGGCGACCGAGTGTGTGTGTGTGTGTGTGTGTGTGTGTGCGCGCGCGCGCTCGCGCTCCAGTTAAGGAGGGGAGGGGCGCACTCCAGGCCCCACAGGAACCCTCACTGAGAAGCTGTGAAGGAACGTGCATGTGCCCAGTGAGGCCGTGGACAGCCCCCACACACTCTCTGTTTTGACGACTTTGTTCTTGCCCGGTTTTCTCCTCTGAGCAGCTCTGTGGCAGGTGCAACCGTGTCAAGGCCTAAGACACCGGGTGGTGGCAGGTCCGGTTTTCCTTCTAAGCCGCTGCGAAGGGAGGGGCTTGGGAAAGATCCAGCTGGACCATTCCCTCTGAGTAGAAATTTTTGGTGTGAAAAAAAATTAGTCATTGTCAGACTGGATTTTATGAATGTGGGTAAGCACCGTTAGCCTGTTTGCCAGAAGGAGGGCTGTTTGTACATAGACCTAACTTCTGGACAAAGTCTTCGTCTCAATAAAGTCTGCTTAAAACCTCTCAGGCACTTTGATCACAGATGCTAATTACTGCAGGGTCAAGGACCTTCATCTGGCGAGACAGCTCTGCCCCGGGTGAGGGGTGGGACAATTTGGACAGTGAGACCCGGCCCTCTGGATCGCATCTGTCAAAGGCACCTGGGGGCCACGGAGCCACTGGACCACCGGGCAGCGTGCTGGGCCGTGGATGTCGGCACCACCACGTTGGGAAGCCTCCAGCGGCTTCTACAAAGCCACAGACAGTCCACTCCGTAACCAGCTCCCGTACTCCTCAGCAGCTACCCAAGGTAACGGGGTGCAGGGGACCATCAGCGTGCATCAGCAGCCCCCCGGGTCCCCCACCCACTCGTGCCCTCAACCACCTCACGCCCCACAGGGTGCCAGCCACCAGCCGCTGGCTGCAGGGCTCGCTTGCCGGAGCGGAGAAGCAGTAGGCAGGAAGGAGAGAGAGGTAGGTGGGGGCGGGGGGGGGGGGGAGAGTAGTAGGCAGGGGGGCAGCAGGAGAGAAGGCACCACTTTCGGGATCCGGAAACACCACTCGCATCCAGAAGCCTCGAGCCTGAGAGCTGCCACGTGGCCACGCTCAGGACGCTATGCACTTTGTTTCTGCAGCTTTCTGGCTGGTCCGACGGGCTGCTTCTCTTTGCGGGTGAGCCCCCTGAGTCTTCAAGGACCCCACCAGCCTACCAGCCGCGCCTGCATCTTTGTGAGGCCCGGCACACAGCAGTTGCTGCCTCCAGGCTGGCCCCCTGGCAGCACAGCCCAGGCAAGTGGGGTCAGCACCCGAGTGTCCCCCCAGGGAGGAGGGAGGACTAGTGAGGTGGGGCTTGCCCCCAGATGGTGCTGACCTAGACCAGGCAAGAGGCTTCCGGACGTAGCCGGCCAGCAATCCCTGGGCCTTTAAGAACAGAGGCCTGAACCTCTCCAGAGATTCTGTGGAGAAAAACTGAGCCGCTGACAAAGTCTGTGGTGTTCTCACCTGGAGGTCCACGGGTCCACTGCCCCTAGCGGCCGGAGTCAGGTGGCCACAACAGCAGGGGGTGCCACCTACGTTTTGTGCCTGCTGGAGTTTCAGGAGCAGGGACGCTACACTTGGTTACATCAAGAATTGTCCCCGGGGCGCCTGGGTGGCTCAGTCGGTTAAGCGTCCGACTTCGGCTCAGGTCACGATCTCGCGGTCCGTGAGTTTGAGCCCCGCGTCAGGCTCTGGGCCTGGAGCCTGTTTCCGATTCTGTGTCTCCCTCTCTCTGACCCTCCCTGTTCATGCTCTGTCTCTGCCTGTCTCAAAAATAAATAAAAACATTAAAAAAAAAAAAAAAAAGAATTGTCCCCACCCACACACAGGAACAAGCCTCTGAGAGGCACTGGTAGGGTTGAAAGAAATGACTGCTAAGGGGCTTTTCAGTTGGAAGGGACGGTCATTTCCACAGGCATTGTAGGCGGTATATGGAAACCAGCACAATAGGCTGCAAGGTCGAGGCACAGGTGTGTTCGTGCACATCCAGCCATGCATGAGCGTGCACCACGTGGACAGGCACACGCAGGGCTCGTGCTTGCACTACAGATGCACATTTACACGGTGACCCTAGATGCAAACCATCCTCCGGGAGAACTCTGACCGGTGGTGGATGGAGTCAGCTGGGCAGGGAGGGGGAGGGAGCCGTGGGGACAAGGTGAGCGGAGCTGCGTCTGGGGACACTGAGAGGCACAGCCGTCCCCGGTTCCCTTTCTGGGAAGTCAGTCTCTCCCTGGCCAGCTAGGATCAAGCCTCCCTCTGGGGCTCCGCACGCCGACAAGCGCAAACAGATTTGGAACCAAGAAAACGCCATCCGTTTTGAGTGATGGAGTCAGCCGGCAGCTGGCGGGCCCTGGTCCCTTGGGTTATTTTAGACATGTGTCTGTCCACTGCCTCCAACAAGCCTCTGTGCGGTGGGGCCGAGGGCGCAGCAGGCAGGGCCGGAAGGTGCTTCCACCGGCCTTGAGGGTCCTCCTCCCGAACCACGGACGCTCTGCCATGACCTCGCCCACCTGCTGCCCACAGCCTGCCCCAGGCCCGCTGGCTGCCTCCCACTCGCTGCCCTCCTTGACCGTGACTCCCCCACCCGAGGGTCCGGTCGGAACCCACGCAGCACGCTTCAGCCAGCACCGCCCCCCGTGCTGGTTTCTAGGTTCGTCTTGGGCCCTATGTGGGACCCCCGTGTCCGTGGGGACAGAGGCGGGAAGGGGTCCAGAAGCGCTGAGGCACAGAAAAGCTGTTCGTAATGAACAGCGTAGGACATAATGGTGGACATAATGAACACACGGGCATGTTTTTAAAGCATCACATTTAAACACTCACCACTTACAGGTCTGTGTTCTGCTTTAACCTCGAGATCAACCCCAAAACACGGGTGTGTTCGTACACACCTAGGCCCAGATGAGTGTGCATAGACACGGACAGGAGCACCTGGGACTGCGTGTGCATCACAGGTGCACACAGACACTCACAGGTGCGTTGGTTGCACTGGCTGGGCAAGCTCTCTTTAAGCCTCAATTTCTCCAACTCTGACGGATGCATCTATAGACCCCTACCTGAAGGATCTCATTGCACAGGGAAGGGGAGGAGGGGAAGGAGGGGAATGGGGAGGGGGAGGGAGGAAGGAGGGGGAGGAGGAAGGGGAGGAGGGAGAGGGGAGGAGGGGGAGGGGAGGGGAAAGGGGGAAGGGGAGGGAGGGAGAGTAGGAGGGGGAGGGGGAAGAGGGGAAAGAGGAGGGGAAGAGGAGGAGAGGGGAAGGGAGGAGGGAAGAGGGGGAGAAGGAGGGAGGAGTAGGGCAAAGGAAATGAGGTGGGGGAGGGGCAGAGGTGGGAGAAGGGGAGGAAGGGAAGAGGGAGGGGAGAGGAAGGGGAGGAGAGAGGAGGAGGAGGGGGAGGGGAGGAGGAGGAAGGGAACAAGTGGGAGGGAGAATGAGGAGGGGAAGAGGGGGAGAGGAGGGGAGGAGAAGGAGGAGGAGGAGGGAAGGAGGGGGAGGGGGAGGAGGGGGAGAAGGGAAGGGGAAAAGACAGGAGGAGGAGGGGGAGTGGAGGAGGAGGGGAGGAGGGGGAAGGGAGAAGGGGGAGGGGAAGAAGGAGAGGGCAGGAGGGGAGGAGAAGGAGGAGGAGAGGAGGAGGGGAGGGGGAGGAGGGGGAGAAGGGGAAAGGAAAGACGGGAGGAGGAGGGGGTAGGCGAAGAGGGGGGAGGAGAGAGGGGGAGGAGGAAGAGGAGGGGGAAGAAAGAGGGGAGAAGGAGGAGGGGGAAGGGGAGGAGGGGAAGAGGGGTAGGAGGAAGAGGAGGGAGAGGGGAAGGGGAAAGGGAGGGGGAGGAGGGGGAGGAGAGGAGGGGAAATATGGGAGGAGGAGGAGGGAGAGGGGAAGAGGGAGGGGAGGAGAGAGGAGGAGGGGGAAGGAGGGGGAGGAGAAGGAGGAGGAGGAGGGGAGGAGTGGGAGAGGAGGGGGAGGAGGGGGAGGAGAAGGAGGAGGAGGAGGGGAGGAGTGGGAGAGGAGGGGGAGGAGGGGGAGGAGGGGGAAGGGAGGAGGGGAGGAGAGGGAGCGGAGGAGGGGAGGAGGGGAGGGGGGGAGGGGGAGGAGAGGAGGGGGAGGGGAGGAGGTGGAGGGGAGGAGGGGAGGGAAGGAGGGGAGGAGGGGAGGGAAGGAGGGGAGGAGGGGGAGGGGAGGAGTGGAGGAGGGAAGGAGAGGGTAGGGAAGGAGGGGAGGGGAGGAGGGGGAGGGGAGGAGGGGGAGGGGAAGAGGGGAGGAGGGGGAGGGGAGGAGGGGAGGAAGGAGGGGAGGAGAGGAGGAGGGGGAGGGATGAAGGGGAGGGGATAAGGGGAGGGAGGTGTAGGGGAGGAGGGGTAGGGGATGAAGGGAGGAGGGGTAGGGGGAGGAGGGGAGGAGTGGAGGAGGGAAGGAGGGGGTAGGGAAGGAGGGGGAGGGGAGGAGGGGGGAGGGGAGAGGGGGAGAGGAGGGGGAGGGGAGGGGGGGAGAGGAGAAGGAGGGAGGGGAGGGGAAGGGGAGAAGGAGGGAGGGGAGGGGAGGGGAAGGGGAGGAGGGGGAGGGGAGGGGAGGGGAGGGGAGGAGGGGGAGGGGAGGAGGGGGAGGGGGAGGGGAGGAGGGGGAGGGGAGGAGGGGGAGGGGAGGAGGGGAGGAGGGGGGCATGAACTATCTCTGCCCCATGGGAGGGCACAGCCTCCGGCAGCATTCCCCACCCCCCCCCCCCCGTTTGGCAGACTTCTCCGGGAGGGAATCAGGGTGGTGGGCCGGAGTTGGCTGTCCCCGTTTTGTGAGAGTGGATTGTCTGTGCATCTTCCCAGTGTGTGTGCTTAGTGACGTTGATAGTTTGGCACGGTGGGAGTACTCATAGCACGTGATTGGCAAAAGCTCCAGGACCCCCTTCCCATTGAGTGGCTGCTAAACCTCCCCCCTGCACATCAGTGGGACAGGAACGAATCATGTTGTTTCCCAGATTTCTCTGGAAGCTCTCAGCCTGACCCTACCCTGCCTGTCATGGGCAGGAGAAATGCAGGGGGGGTGGGGTCGGGTGGGCACAGGTTTTTCCACACCTGCGGGTGGCTCGGTTATGTGGGAAGGGGCCCCACCCTTTGACCTTGACGCACCTTGGCATCAGGTTGTGACTGTTCCCTTTGCCTGGAAACCTGTTTCCTTCTCTGTCACTCTGGGACAGCTGGATTTCTGCCCACTCTGGGAGGGCTCCGGCTGCCCCTGCAGACGGTGGGGACGGGGTCTGGAGCCCAGGGACAGCCCCGACTCTGCCACTTACTAGCTGGATGACTTTGAGTGACTTCGCTGGGCAGAGCCCTGATCTCTCTCCGTGAAACAGGAGACACAGTGTGAGCCTTGAGCAAGGCCACCTGTGGGACACACGTGGATAAACAGCAGTTTCTTTTCCCTCCCCTGGCCAGCTCCTGGCGGAGTGTGGGCACCGCTGATTAGCCTGAGTCACCGTCATTGTGAGGCCACCAACTGGGCCACATCAGCTGTCAGACTGGGTTTAAAAAGAGTTCAGATTCAGGGGCGCCTGGTGGCTCAGTCCAGTTACGCGTCCAACTCTTGATTTCTGCTCAGGTCATGATCGCCGGGCTGTGGCTTTGAGCCCCGTGTTGGGCTCTACACTGGGCATGGAACCTGCTTGGAATCCTCTCCTTCTGCCCCTCCCCCTGCTCTTGCTGGCTCTCCAGAAAGAAAGAAGAAAGAAAGAAAAGAAAGAAAAGAAAGAAAGAAAGAAAGAAAGGAAGGAAGGAAGAAAGAAAGAGAAAGAAAGCCCTAAAACAAGGATATAAAAGGTTGAAAGTAAATAGAAAACACTAACAAAAGAAAGCCAGTGTATCTCCATAAATAACAAACAAAAGGGGCGCCTGGGTGGCTCGGTTGGTTAAGCGTCCAACTTCGGCTCAGGTCATGATCTCACGGTTCGTTGGATGGAGCCCTGCATCAGGCTCTGTGCTGACATCACGGAGCCTGCTTGGGACTCTCCCTCTCTCTGCCCCTCCCCTGTTTGTGCTCTTTCTTTCTCTCCCCTCCTCCCTGCCCCCGCAACATAAACATTAAAAAAAATAAATAACAAACAAAATATTATTTAACAGAGAAAAAATATTTGTGAGGGAAAACAAGAGGGTCCACATCATGGTTACGGGAATGATCTAGCAAGCGGAAACAGTTTTCAAGTTGTATTACCTGATCCCGGATCCTTAAAACGTAAAGCAGACACCCAGAAAGTAGAAGAATCTGGCCACGGGAGAAGATGTTTGCGAGTCATGCGCCTGGTAAGGGATTTCTGTCTAGAATGTACAAAGGACTCGTCGGACGTAACAATAAAAAGGCAACCCCATTTTAAAATGGGCGAGGATTTGAACAGATGTTTCTCTGAGGAAGGCACAAACTACTTGAAAAGATGTTCAGCATCATGAGCCGTCAGGGAAGCGTGTACATCCACGCTGAGGTCCCACTTCCCACCCACTGGGACGGCTGGAATCCCAAAGACAGGAGACAAGGGACACAGAGGCACTGGAGCTCTCAGCCGTGGGGACACAGAGGGCGCAGACGTGCTGGAAAACACCGGGGGGGGGGTCCCCAGACGCTGAGCATGGAGGTCTACCTCCCGGCACAGGCCAAAGTCACTGAAAACATAGGTTCACCAGCGACTTGGGCATAAGTGTTCATAACAGCATCACTCGTAATAGACCAAAGCAGGAAACAACCCAAAGGTCCGTCAACAGGTGGGCAGATACACAAATTGTGGTCCGTCCGGACGGTGCAGCATCGGGGGCAGATACACAAATTGTGGTCCGTCCGGACGGTGCAGCATCCGGAGGGTCCCGCCGTCAGAAGAACGAGGTCCCGGTCCACGCATCGGCACGCACGAGCCTCGGAAACACCGTGCTTGGCGGGAGAAGCCAGGCACCAGGGGCCACTTCCTGTCTGACTCCATCTATATGAATCGTCCAGAACGGGCGACTCTGTAGAGGTGGGAAGCAGACGGGGTGGCTGCCGGGGGAGGGGGGGTGGGTGGGTGGGTGGGGGATGGAAAGGAGGGCTGCTGGAGGGGTTATTTTTGCTTTTGCAGTGATGACATATTCTTTTTTTTTTTTTTTTTTTTTTTTTTTTCAACGTTTATTTATTTTTGGGACAGAGAGAGATAGAGCATGAACGGGGGAGGGTCAGAGAGAGGGAGACACAGAATCGGAAGCAGGCTCCAGGCTCTGAGCTGCCAGCACAGAGCCCGACGCGGGGCTCGAACTCACGGACCGCGAGATCGTGACCTGGCTGAAGTCGGACGCTTAACCGACTGCGCCACCCAGGCGCCCCAACATATTCTTAATTAAAAATTTTTAAATAGGGGCGCCTGAGTGGCTCAGTTGGCTGAGCGTCTGACTTCAGCTCAGGTCATGATCTCACGGTTTGTGGGTTCAAGCCCCACATCAGGCTCTGTGCTGACAGCTCAGAGCCTGGAGTCTGCTTTGGATTCTGTGTCTCCCTCTCTCTATGACCCTTCCCACTTGCACTCTGTCTGTGTCTCTCTCTCAAAAATAAATAAACATTAAAAAAAAAAATTAAAAAAAAATTTTAAATATATATATTATTTTAGTTTAGAGAAAGACAGCAGGAGCGGGGGGGGGGGGGCGCAGAGAGAGAATCCCAAGCGGACTCCGTTCTCAGCAAGCAGCCGGACACGGGGCTTGAACCCACAAACCGTGAGATCATGACCTGAGCCAAACACAAGAGTCAGCCACTCAACCCACCGAGCCACCCAGGGGCCCCGCAGTGATACTGTGTTTTGCAGTTCGCTGTGGTGAGTTGCAGAACTGAACGTACTCAAAAGCACGGATTATAAAACTCCAGCGGGTGAAATTGTGCGGCGCGTGGGTTCTATTTCCATAAGGCTGAGATGTATGCGAACACCTGCTAACTCACCTGTCTCATCCTGCCTGGGCGCCCGCTTGCCCTCCGTGTTTGACAAGGACCGGGGGGCTGTGTTCCCACGTCTTTCCTTGGCCCGGTGTCGAGTGTGCCGCTGGAAGGGGGCCCCCTTCTCTCGGGGGCTGGGAGGGATCAGGACGAGGGTGGGGGTCCTCGCCACAGGCGTGATGGATCCTCACGCGCAGTGGAGTTCATTCTCACCGAAGGTTCGGGCTCTTGGGATGTGTCGCCCTGCAGCCCCTGGCGTTTCGCCCCTGGCCCTGGCCCCGTCTCCCAGAGCCCGAACCCATCTCCCCTGACCTCGCGCACCCCAGTTGTTGACATACGTGTGTGTGTTTTATCTGAATGGAGACAGTGAAGGCCTCGGGCAGGTCTCTGAGGCTCCTCTGTGAACAGATGCCAGGGACCCCGAGGGGCCCGTCGTGGGGTTTCCTCTCACCCAGGGGGTCGGTCTGCAGACTCTGGCCTGTTGGCAGGTCTGGCCGATGGCCTGTTTTGGTTGAACTCTGAGTTCAGAATGGTTCTAACATTCGCTTCTTTAGAAGAACACATTTCCCCTCCCCCAGGACCTCCCTGGCTCTCCCGAGAGGGATTCCTCGGGCTGTGATGGCTTCCACCGAGGGCATAATGACAAAGCTGTGCCCTGTCAGAGATGACTTCTCGTTGAATGTGAGCGCACCAGGAACGCCCCCGGGAAGGACACGTCCCTGCCCCACGAGACAGAGGGAACAAAGGCGGACCCCCTTCTCCTTTCCAGTGCTCCTTAATCCCGCCCCAATGCCGCCACGGAGAAGGGGTCTGAACCAGAAGACCCTGGATGGCAAGTCTCTGCCCGACGGGCAGATGGGAAGACTGAGGCCCAGAGATAACCTGGGGTCCAGTCCTTTGGTCCTTGCCTGGCTGGCGGAGTCCCTGGAGCCGTGGAGACCCCCCACTTCGGGGTCGGCCCCGGGAGGAGCCTGTCTCAGTGGCGAGTTGATGTCCAGACTCCCGGGGAACTGCTGTGGGCAAAGGAGGGGTTCGTCTTGGTGTTTGGCGACACCTGGTGGTCTCTGTTCACCCCAGCTCCAGCGCCCCTTAAAGGCTGACTCCTCTTCAGAAGCAAAGAGCTTAGCCCGGCACACAGCTTTTTTTTTTTTTTTTTTTTTTTAATTTTTTTTATGTTTACTTTTATTTTTGATAGAGAGAGAGGGAGAGACAGAGCATGAGCAGGGAAGGGGCAGAGAGAGAAGGAGACACAGAGTCGGAAGCAGGCTCCAGGCTCCGAGCTGTCAGCCCAGAGCCCGACGCGGGGCTCGAACTCACAAACCGCGAGATCGTGATCTGAGCTGATGTCGGAGGCTTAACTGACCGAGCCACCCAGGCGCCCCCAGGCACATGGCTTTATTCCACGGAGAGGGTTCAGAGAACAGCACTGACCCGCCTGAAACCACACAGCAATGCATCCCTTTCCCTATCGGGATGTGACTGAGCTCGGCCCGAGTGCCACGCACCGTGGCACTGGTGGTACAGCTCGGAGCCTGGAGCCCGCTTCCGATTCTGTGTCTCCCTCTCTCTCTGCCCCTCCCCCATTCATGCTCCCTCTCTCTCTCTCTGTCTCTCAAAAATGAATAAATGTTAAAAAAATAAAAAGTAAATAAAATGCAGAATTCAAAAATAAATATACAAAATGTACAGTTCAGGTGGTTTTCTTTTTGATCTATTCAGAGATGTGCAGCCATCACCACGGTCAACTTTATTTTTATTTATTTATTTATTTATTTCAACGTTTATTTATTTTGGGGACAGAGAGAGACAGAGCATGAACGGGGGAGGGGCAGAGAGAGAGGGAGACACAGAATCGGAAACAGGCTCCAGGCTCTGAGCCATCAGCCCAGAGCCCGACGCGGGGCTCGAACTCACGGACCGCGAGATCGTGACCTGGCTGAAGTCGGACGCCCAACCGACTGCGCCACCCAGGCGCCCCTCCACGGTCAACTTTAGAACATGCCCTATGACCTTTAGCTGTCGCCCCCTCCCCCTCCCCCACCCACAGAGAGACGCCCCTGTGTGCAGAGAGAGCCCGAGTGCAGTATACTGGGGAGACATTCTTGCACAAACAAGACTCCCTCTGCATGGTCCCCGAGAAAGTGTGTGGGGTCCTGCTTTCAAAAAGCGACAGAGTTCTAGCTATTTTTCTGGTCAAGGCCAGAGCGACAAAAACACCTTTGTGGAAACGGAGACCTACCATTACTCCAGGCTGTGCGGCTGCCGGCCTGAGAAGCAGGGTTCATTCACTCATTCAGGACGTCCGTCTGCCTTCCTGCTCTGGTCAAGTCTCCCGGGCCAGACCCCGGGGGAGGCGGAAAGGGCTCACACATCGCCTCTCCCTTGAAGGGTTTGCTGACCTGTGGGGGAGACAGAAAATCCCAAAAATGAACAGCATGTATGATAAAAAGTAAGCACGGAACCAAGCCTGCAGGCTTCCTGGAGGAGGTGACCCACAGGAGGTGTCCCATAGGTGACCCATAGGCAGGTGCAGCACATAGTCAAGCGTGCTTTGTTTTGTTCCATTGCATTGTTTTTTAAAACAATTTTAATGTTTATTTTTGAGAGAGAGAGTTGAGCGGGGGAGGGGCAGAGAGAGAGGGAGACACAGAATCCGAAGCAGGCTCCAGGCTCCGAGCCGTCAGCCCAGAACCCGACACGGGGCTCGAACCCACGAACCCACGAACCCACAAACTGTGAGATCATAAATGTGCTGAAGTCAGACGCTCAACCGACTGAGCCACCCAGGCGCCCCACATTATTTTTTTTTAGTTTACTTTTAAATTTCCATCCAAGTTAGTTAACATATACCCATTGCGTTATTTTGTGTGGGATTCTAAAAACTCTGCACGCCACTACTTTTCCGTTCCTTTTTTTTTAATGCTATTACAGAAACATTGGTACATAGAAGACAAGAAGGTAGATTTCCAGGGATAGGAGCACATTTAGAGCCAGGCGGGGCCCTCACTCAGTCTTCGTGCCCGTGTCCTCACCTGAAAAGTCCGTATAATCGTCACACCCAATCCGTGGGGGTTGCAGCGCCCAGCGCATGGTAGGTGCTATGTTAGTATTTGCAAATGTCATTATCGGCTGTAAGGAAAGAAAGTAAAAAAAAAAAAGAAAAAGAAAAAAAAAAGAAAGAAAAGGAAAGGAGAAGGGGAAAAAAATCACCTGTAATTCTGTGAGCTGGGACGAGTGCCATGAACCCCTTGGGGTGCGCCCTTCCACGGTGGTTCCCGTGTGCACGCGCCGTGCAGGTGGTCGGTTCCGCGTCCGCACGGTCATGACGCGGGGTTTCCCATCAGGCCCTGCTCGCTACTGCCTCATTAGCAAGAGCCCCCGAGTGACCGAGTGACCGAGCGACCCGGAGTCTGGAGGGCCCAGCGCGGCAGGCGCCGTTCGTGCCCGCAGTTACCTCGTGCGGCCACAGGGTGTCGCTATGGAAACCGGGTCCGCGGGCGGCGCACGCTCCTGGGGCTTTTTGAACCGCGTGGAGCTCAGCGAGGCGCCCCTGGGCTTGGGCTCCCGTGCTCAGCGGCTCTCTGTCCCCACGCCTCCTGCTAGCTGGGGGCTGCGGCTCAGGACCGCTGCTGGCATCTGCCACCTGCTAGACCCAGAGGGGAATCCACACCAGGCACTTGTCAAGCCCTCCGATCATGAAGGGTCCAGTGACGCCCCTTTTCCCCGGGGGAGAGTGCCACCCTCTCAGGCGGCACTGAGCCGGTTGGCCGGCTGTGGCAGGGGCTTGCTCACGCGCAGGCCGCTTCCCTCGCCGGTCTTCCTCACTCACAGTCCCCCACGCTGCTCACCTTGGGCGTCTCTGGCAGCTGGGGTGGGGGCACGTGGGTTCCCTGCCTGGTGGGTCCTGGGGGAAAGACACGCATGAACCTTCTTACCAGTCGGACGACAGCCTCCAGGCGAAGGCGTGCTCAACAGCCTGCAAGCCGGTCTCCGGGGAGCGTCCCTCCTGTGGTCATGCATGCCCTCTGCAGTCCCCTCCCACAGCGAGCCGGGCTGGCCCGGGTGGCCCAGAGGAGAGGTCTTGCGAGGCACTGGACACCACGCTGTGACGCTCGAGGACACACACCACAGCCCGAGGACGCTCAGACACTGCCGGGAGAGCAGCCAAGCACCACATCCAGCCTGCCAGCCCTGTGAGCGAGCCCCCTTGGAAGTGATCCCTCCGGCCCCGGTCGAGCCTGCAGATGACTATGGTCCCGATGGCCGATGCCTCACTGGGTGCAGGAGAGACTCTGAGCTGGGACAGCCAGTAAATTCACACTCCAACGGGAACCCCTCTGGAAGGGCCTGTGCTGAAGATAATCCCAAATAAACTGCATTCGTCAGGGTTTATGGGGACAAACAGCCGAGGGGATTGTGACCGGCCAACTCCTAAGGCTTTTTTGTATTCACTTTAATAATTTTTACCCCAGCGGGGTCATACTGCACATGCTTTTTGTACTCTCTGATGGACACTTCACTGCCATATCCCGAACACACTTCAGATCAACGCAGACCAACGGGACGGGAAGCACTGTCGGGGGCTCCATCACTTATCTGACCAGTCCCCTGAAACCTGGGGTCTAGAATGTCACCGCTTTTTCTGAGAGTGTGATACTGCATTTACTCTTTTTAATTGTGGCAAAACATACACAAAATAAAACTTACCATTTTAATCATTTTTAAAGTTCATTTGTTTTTGAGACACAGAGAGAGGGAGATAGAGAGAGCGCAAATGGGGGAGGGACAGAGAGAGAGAGACAGAGAGAATCCCAAGCAGGCTCCGAGCTGTCAGCACAGAGCCCCACGTGGGGCTCGAACCCACGAGCCGTGAGATCCTGACCTGAGCTGAAGTCGGATGCTTAACCGACTGAGCTACCCAGGTGCTCCCACCTGAACCACTTTGAGGTGTTCGGCTCAGGGGCATGGGGCTCGTTCACCAGCGAAACCACCACGGCCGTCCGTCCCCAGGACTTCTCCACCTTCCCAAACGGAAGCGCTGTCCCCGTGAAGCACGGGCCCCCCCCCCCCAGCGTCCCTTCTGTGTCTCTATGACTGTGGCTGGGCCGCGTCCCTCCTCTGAGCGGGATCACTCAGTCCTTGTCCTCCGTGGCGGCTCACTTCCCTCAGCGTCGCGTCCCGCGGGGGCACCCGTGCTGTCACAGCAGGTGTCGGAACGTTCTCCCTTTATGAGGCCGAATGACCCCCCCCCCCCCACCGTGTGGAGGGGCCACATTGTTCTTGTAGGTTCCTTCGCTGGTGGCCCTTTGGCTTGTGTCCGCCTCTCGTGCTGCCGTGAACGTGGGCGTGAAGTACTTGCCGGGGTCCCTTCTCCCAAGTCTTGCGGGCTAATGCCCAGGGGTGCACGTTTACTTCAAGGGAAGGTGATTTCGAACATGTTAAACCTCTGTTTGCAGACACCCTGGCTCTTGCTGTGGCTGGGAGGGGTCCCCTCCCCCCGCCCCCTGGTGAAGGATCCGCAGCCATCGGGGGGTCCCAGCCGCAGCCTGCGTCCTCCTGTGACTGGGGGCTCCAGGTCAGGCACAGAGTTGTCTGCCCCACCCGTCAAAAACAGCGCTTCATGTGCCTGTCGTGGGGAAGTGTTTGTGTTCTTGGGAGCAGGACGCGGGTCCTGGGGCGGAGCGTCAGCGTCCGCGGGGTGCACTTCCAGACTTGCCCTCCAGGGGGCCTCAGCCCGGCCGAGAGCCAGACGTGCCCCCCAACCTGGAACCTGGGTGGACCTTCCAGGGCCATCCACGAGCACCACCAGCAGGAGCACCGGGGTTCACACGGGGGGGGAGGGGTACCCCCCCAGCGCTTCCCCAAATAGGGAAGACGGAGGAGGGACGCGTCCTGGTGGCACCTGGTGGTGCTGGAACCCGGGCCTTACCCGGACGTCTGTGACTGTGTCGGCCTGCTGGCCTCCGGGCACAGAACCCCCCCCCGGGGACAAATCCCGTGTCCTTGGAGGGGTGGCGTCCCGGCCTTGCCTAGTGACGGCTGGACTCTGGAGCGGGGCGACCGTGAGCAGCCCCGTCTCGCGCTCACAAGGGGCAAAGGTCTTGCGTGCCTTGCACGAGTGTGTGCACCTCCGTTTGTACTCGCACGCTCGTACCCGAGGATGCCACTGGTCTCTGAGGGCGGGGCCGGAACCAAAGTCCCCCGTACGTGTGCCAGGGAAACCCCAGAGCGCTTCCTCCATAGGCAAAGTTCTGGGCATTTTTCACACGTGACCTTGTTTACAGCACGGCAATCATAGCAGGTTAGGAGCTGTGTTCTGTTATTACCCCATTTTACAGGTGAGGAAACTGAGGCACAGAGAGCTGAGTCAGGCCTAAGAACAGAGGGCCAGGGCCCGGACAGGCCCTTAGCCGCGGGGCTGTGGGCGCTCTTGCTGGAGCACCTGCTTCCCAGCCCTCCTTGTTGCCCCAGGACCACCCCCTGGGGCGGGAGGGTGAGCCTCCCCCTGACAGCAATGATAGAGGCCAGCCTCCCCTCCCTGGCCCCCCCGGGGAAGGCTGCACTTGTCTCGGTTGTTGGGCTCAATTGACCTTCTGTCGCCCAGAGAGGTGGAGGACTTGCCTGAGACACACGGCTCGGCTTGGAAGAAGCAAAACTGGAATTTGAGCCCTGGCCTCTCAGGATGCAAAGCTCACATTCTCGTCATGTCTCCAGACTGGCTCTTTCTTGGTTTGCTTTGAGTTTTTAATTTTTTATTTATTTTTAATTTTATTTTTGAGAGAGAGAGAGAGAGAGAGAGCGTGAGCGGGGGAGAGGGTCACAGGGAGAGACAGAATTCCAAGCAGGCTCCACACCCTCAGCACAGACCCTGGATCAGGGCTTGAGCCCACGGCCCTGGGATCATGAGCTGAGCTGAAATCAAGAGCTGGACGCTCAACTGCCCGAGACACCCAGGCGCCCCTGCTGGGACTTCTCTTAAAAAGTCGAAGCGAGGGGCGCCTGGGTGGCGCAGTCGGTTAAGCGTCCGACTTCAGCCAGGTCACGATCTCGCGGTCCGTGAGTTCGAGCCCCGCGTCGGGCTCTGGGCTGATGGCTCGGAGCCTGGAGCCTGTTTCCGATTCTGTGTCTCCCTCTCTCTCTGCCCCTCCCCGGTTCATGCTCTGTCTCTCTCTGTCCCAAAAATAAAAATAAACGTTGAAAAAAAAAAAAAAAAGTCGAAGCGAAATTCACATAACATCTTAAGCATTTCGAGGCACACACTTCAGTGGCACTTGGTGCTTTCGGTGTCACCTCTGTCTGGCTCCAAAACGTTTCACCCCCCAGAGGAGACTTCGAACCCACGAAGCATTTCCTGTCCCTCCCGGCCGCTGGCAGGGACAGGTCTGCTTTCTGCTTCTGGGGACTTAACTACTCAGGATATTTCGTATAAATGGAATCCTACAGCGTCTGACCTCCTGCGTCTGGCTTCTTTCCCTTAGCACGGTGTTTTCGAGGGTGGGCACGGTAGCTGAGATCAGGACCTCAACCCTTTGCTTTGTTGCGCGCACACACCGAATTCGGTTCGCCCGTTTGTAAGTTGATGGGCGTTGGGGTTGTTTCCTGCCGAGTTTATACCTACAAAGAGGACTGCTGGTCGTAGGTGAATTCTAAGTTTGACCTTTGGAATACTGTTTTCCACAGAGGCTGAGCCATTTCCCCTTCCCACCAGCAATGTATGAGGGTCTTGTTTCCCCCACATCCTCACCAAACTTGTTCTCTTCTTTCTTTTTTTTTTAATTAGATTTTTTTTTTTTTTTTTAATTCTGGTCATCTCAGTGGATAGGAACTGGTTTCTCATTCTGGTTTTTTGTAAGTTTACTTATTTATTTGGAGAGAGAGAGAGAGAGGCAGAGAGACAGAGGGGCAGACAGAGAGACGGAGAGAGAGAATCCCAAGCAGGCTCTGAGCTCTCAGTGCAGAGTCCGACATGGGGCTTGATCTCATGAACTGTGAGATCATGGCCGGAGCCGAAATCAAGAGTTGGACACCCTAACCGACTGAGCCCCCGAGGTGCCCCTCATTGTGGTTTTGATCGGCATTTCCTTAATGACTAGTGATAGTGAGCATCTTTTCATATGCACGTTGGCCATTTGTACGCCTTCTTCGGAGATACCTGTTCAAGTCGGCCGCCTATTTTTTTTTAAGTTTTTAATTTTTTTTAATGTTTATTTTTGAGAGACAGAGAGACAGAGTGCGAGCAGGGGAGGAGCAGAGAGAGAGGGAGACACAGAATCGGAAGCAGGCTCCAGACTCTGAGCTGTCAGCACAGAGCCTGATGTGGGGCTCGAACTCACAAACCGCGAGATCATGACCTGAGCCGAAGTCGGACGCTCAACCGACCGAGCCACCCAGGTGCCCCAAAACCCACAAAGTCGTTACCCATTTTGTCCCATTTGCTTTCTTACCGTCTCTTAATTATTTTCCTGAACAACTTGATAGTAAGGTGCGTACACGGTGGCCCGTTACCCCTAAACACTTCAGTAGAAGGGCTTCATAAACGTAACCACAGCACAGTTACCGACTTCAGTTCATTGGATGCTGGTGTATTTCTTCCTGGTCTGCCTTCTGAGTTCCAATCTCATCAGCTGATCCAAGAACGTGCCCTTCTCTCCAGGGCAGGACACAGTCTCGGGTATGCGCTGATCTTCATCTCCTTTACTCTGAAACAATCCCTCCGCCTTCCTTAATCTTTTATGACTTTGACACTTTTGAATACTGCAGTTCCTTAAAAACAAAACAAAACAAGGTGTTCCGTACAGTTAGCGTACAATCCAGCAATCTCCAGCCTTACCCAAAGGAGTTGAAACTTCAGTGCCCGCAAAAACTCACACACAGATGATTTGGGCAGCTTTTTTTTTTTTTTTAATTTTTTTTTTCAACGTTTATTTATTTTTTGGGGGACAGAGAGAGACAGAGCATGAACGGGGGAGGGTCAGAGAGAGAGGGAGACACAGAATCGGAAACAGGCTCCAGGCTCCGAGCCATCAACCCAGAGCCTGACGTGGGGCTCGAACTCACGGACCGCGAGATCGTGACCTGGCTGAAGTCGGACGCTTAACCGACTGCGCCACCCAGGCGCCCCAAGGTTTGGCAATTTAAATAAAGCTGCCCATGGGGCGCCTGGGTGGCACAGTCGGTTAAGCGTCCGACTTCAGCCAGGTCACGATCTCACGGTCCGTGAGTTTGAGCCCCGCGTCAGGCTCTGGGCTGATGGCTCGGAGCCTGGAACCTGTTTCCGATTCTGTGTCTCCCTCTCTCTCTGCCCCTCCCCCGTTCATGCTCTGTCTCTCTCTGTCCCAAAAATAAATAAACGTTGAAAAAAAAAATTTAAATTGCCAAACCTTGCGATCAACCAAGATGTCCTTCAGTAGACGAACGGGTAAACGAACCCTGGCCCATCCAGACAGTGGAATATTATTCAGCACAGAAAAGGATGAGCTCTCAAGCCCTAAAAAGACACAAAAGCACCTTAAATGCATTTTGCTACATGGAGAAGCCCGTCTGAAAAGCCTCCCTGCTCTGTGATTCTGACTCTACAGATTTCTGGAAAAGGCACAGCTATGGGGACAGTAAACACGGTAGTGGTTGTCAGCGGTGGGCAGGGCGGGGGGCAGAGCACAGAGGATTTTTAGGGCAATGTAACTTCTCTGTGTGATACTATGAGAGTGGGTACACATCATACATTTGTGTGAACTCCAGGACGTACGACATCGAGTGAACCCTGACGTAAGGGGTGGACTTTGGGTGATGGTGTCACTGCGGGTTCATCACTTCTGACCGACGGCCCCCTCTGCATGTGTGGGGGCTGGGTATACAGGAAACCTCTGAACCTTCTGCTCGATTTTGCTAAAACTTTCCTAAAACACAGTGTATTAAAAACATAGCGTGCCTCAATTCGGGTGTGACGTTTCCTCATTAGATGTGGTCACCCCTAGGTGACGTTGGCCTGCGCGGGGCCTCACGTGGAGGAGCACGACACCCCTGACCTGGTTGGTGGTGTTAATTCGACCCTTGGTTGAGATGTCGCCTGATTCCGTGCGGTGTGGTTACTCCCCCTGCACCCGCTACTCATAAACTGTAAAGAGACGCTTTGAAACCCTGCTGATATCTCGCCCCTCATCACAACGTCCCCCTGGGTTTTGTATCTACGACAGATACAGGCTGCCCTCCTGGACGCGCCCCTCCGCCACCTTCGTTTCTCCAGGTGGGGCACCAGCCCGGAGCAGGAGGTGGCCTCGTGCACAGTCCTGCTGGGGCTTCTCGCCTGGCCGGCATCCAACCTTCCTGATGTGACCCCGTTCACCTCCCGCACTCGCAGCCCGTGTCTTGTCTGGGCAGCCAGACCCTCTTTTGGAGAGCCCTCTCATTTCCTGTCCCATCTCACTTCCTCACTGCGGCCACCGAAGCTGCAGGCCGGGTCAAGGGACCATAACGTCCCGTCCGCCAGGGTGGGTCCCTCGCGGGCCTCAGAGTCTGGGGTGGTGAAACCTCACCAGCGAGGCCGCAGGGGGCTCAGGAGGAACCTGTGCAGTTGGGGCTGCTGTTCTGAGGTCAGGACGCTGGGAAACCACAGGAAGTGAGTCGGTGCAGAGCTGATGCGCCTTCGTCCCGGGACAGGAGCTGCAGGCCGGTGAGGCTGGGGCCATGTCCGCGGAGTGCGGGGAGCCCGGGCCGGAGGGGCCTCAGGGGCCGTCCCCGCGGCCAGGCGGTCTCCCCGGGGCCTCGGGCTTGGGACAGTGCCCCCCTCGGACCACACCCGCCCCCTGGAGCCTGCCCCTCTGGAGAGCTCACGCGGCCGCCGCGGTGCTGTGCTATGTCAACCTCCTGAACTACATGCACTGGTTCATCATCCCAGGTGAGGGGGGGAGGGCGTCCCGGGCTGCACCTGCCGTCACTCACGGCTCCCGGCCACCTGCTGGCGCTGCGGACGCACGGCACCCACCGTCCAGCAAACTGTCTTCTCGTGGAGACGTCGCAGCCGCTCTCACCCCTGGAGTGGGGGGGGCGGGCGGTTTCAGCCAGGCCCGAACCGGGGAGGGAGGCATCGAGTTCCCAATTCAGCCCCAGACGGGGTGTATGCACACAGCTGTGGGTGCAGGGAGGCGGTGCGTGGGTGAGGGCAGCAGGGCCAAGGCCCGGAGGCTCTGGGGGTGCCCTGTGAGGGTGTGGACGGCAGGCCGGCAGCCTGGCCCAGAATAGCCGGGTTTCTGGGCCAGCGGGCTGTGTGCAAACCTTGCACTTTCTGACTTCCTTCCTGGAGGCCCCGGGGCTACCCTGTTCTGCCTGTTACTGGCACATTCACCGACTCATTCATCCCTTTATTCTTCGAGATTTAACCTTTTCTCTCTGCATCACGCCTTTTCTGTCTGCATCACGGACTCATTCACGACTGGCTGAAGGAACATTAACTACAGGCTTGGAGACCCGGGGAGGGGTCCACCTGGTGGTTCCTGAGCTCCGGAATGGCCACCTCGAGGGGCAGAGGCGGGGAGCAAGTCACCGGGACTCCTGCAAGGCAGAGGGACTCACAGGCCGGCCTGGGGGGCTCAGGGGGCGGAGCTCGGAGGATCACAGGACACGGCAGCACAAGACAGGGCAGGAGGGGCGTCAGCGGGGTGGCCCCAGGACGGTGACTGAGGGCTCCGGCGGGACCCAGAGGAGGGGGCACTCGGGTTGGGTCTTGAAGGACGAGCAAATCGGCAAGACAGGGAGCTGGCGGGTGGGGGGGGGACGTTGGGTGAAGGGTCAGCGTGGGCCAAGGCCCACGGGGCGGAAGTGTGTGGTGTGGTCAGAGCTGACGAGGGGAGCGTGGGGAACTGTTCTAAAAGCGTCTTGTTGCCAGATCACGGTTCCTTGGTTGCCAGGCTGGGAGCTGGGGCTTTCTGCTGAGGCGATGGGGAGCCACGGATGATTTTTTGGGTCGGGTGCGGGGGGCACTGTGCTCAGATGCTCAGATTGGTGCAAACAAGACAGGGGGCCAGTCCGGGGCTAAGGGGGCTGAGGGTTTGGGTGGAGGGCCCGAGGCCGGGCAGGGGTGCAGGGCCTGGGGGCGGGTCAGTCACCGGTGTGGAGTCCTGCAGGCCTGCAGGCTGGGGAGCCCCTTCCTAGCGGGCACTTCCTCTGGCCTCAGGGACCGGACGGAGGAGGCCGGGAGAAGTGAAACCATGCGGAGAGGTGCCCGGGGCTGCTGGGGGTAGGAGGTTTTCAAGGCAGCCAGATGCCCTGGGGGAAGACGGCCTAAAGGTGAAAAGCAGGCTGGGAGGAGCCCAAACTAGGGCCCAGTCCTCACCCAGGAAGATGGAGACCAGCGTGATCCTACAGAATTTTCGTGCAGTTATTGACTTATTAGTGTTTTTCTCTCCAACGAATACGTCTTATTCACGTAATTAAAAATGCTAAGAAGGGGGAAAAAGAGGGGCCGCTTGGGTGGCTCAGTCAGTTGAACGTCAGACTCTTGTTTGGGCTCAGGTCATGATCTCACAGTTCATGAGTTCGAGCCCCGGGTCGGGCTCTACGCTGGCAGCCCGGAGCCCGCTTGGGATCCTCTCTCTCCCTTTCTCTCTGACTGTCCCCAGCTGGCACGCTCTCTCGCTCTCAAAATACCAGTAAATAAACTTAAAAAAAAAAAAAGATATTAAAAGGAAGGAAACACATACAGCGTGGCATGCCCAGACGCTGTGCATCTGGGGCCAAAGCAAATGTCTTCACAAAAATCTCTTCTCTTGTCTGGTTCTTTGGTCTTTCTTCACCTGCTGACGGGCCTCAGCCGTGTGGGTGTGGGGCTTTCCTCCCCACCGTGTGGCCGCTTCTGCAGGCAGCACTTGGTGGGAGGGCGCCTCATCCATGTCGGGGTGGGGGGGGGGGACAGTGACAGTCCCCGCCTCTCAGGGAACAAGCACGGGGCCCCGCTCAGGGGCCTGGGCCTCGGCCACCTCATAATCCAACGAGAACGACGATTGCTTTTCTTTCTAAGGACTTGGCCAGGGCCTCACAGCTCGGACGACCAGGCGCCTCCGCTTGGACGACCTCTTCCTGAAGTTGTGCTTTCGGGGATCGGAGCCTGGTGTCGGGCCGTCTCCTCCCTCTGGGTTGAGCCGAGTGCCCATGGCACCGGCCTTGGCCTAGGAAGACCCTGGAGGGCCTGCCACCCTCAGGGAGGCGGGCCGAGGTCGGACCTAAGTGGGGCCTGTCTCTGAAGCGCTCACATGCACTGTCGTGACCGTCTGCTCGTGCGTCTGGAAGAACACGCGTGTGCACACGTGTCTCTGCACGCCTATGCTCACGCATGGGTGCACGTACCCGAGCAGGGCTGCGGCCTTGCAGTCCCGGGGACTTCCATTAACACCGTGGTCTAGGGGGGCCCGGGTGGCTCAGTCGCCTGAGTGTCTGACTCTTGATTCTCAGCTCAGGTGGTGAGCCCAGGGTCATGGGATCGAACCCCGCGTCTGGCTCTGTGCTGAGCCTGGAGCCTGCCCTCGATTCTCTCTCCCTCTGCCCCCTCCCCTGCTTGCGCGCTCTTTTTCTCTCTACGAATTAAAAGGAACCAAAACAGAAACAAAAATACCCACCGGTACTCTGAGCGAGCAGCTGTGCAGCCGCGGGGAGCCTCCCATCACTCTGACAATGACGGCAGGTTGGCACGCGTGTGTGGGACACGTGGGCGCCTCTCTGTGCACGTGTCAGTGTGTGCGTGCGTCTGTGTCCCGGGGCGTACGATATGTGTCCGAATGCGTACACACACTTGGGCCTCTGCGATATGTGCTTGCTCCCGGGCGTGCGGACGTGCTCCCCTATCTGTGTGCGCGTGTGGTTGTACATGCGCGTGGGACAGAGAGGAAGAGAACCGTGGGCCCCGAGTCACCCCCTGTGCTGGCCCGCTGGGGCCCTGTCCCAGACGCAGGGGCAGCTGCCCTTAGAAGCCCCGTGGGCCACTCCCCATTTCCTGAGCGCTGTCCATCTGTCCACAGGAGTGCTGCTGGACGTACAGAAGTTTTTTGAGATCAGTGATAGCTGTGCTGGTTTGCTTCAGACAGGTAAGGGGTGAGTCCCTGGTGGAGCTGGGGCCCTGGGCTCATGCTGGGGAGGGGCCTAGTTCCAGCTACTGGGAAATGGGGGCCAGGCTGAGCCCCGCTGAGTCCCCCCGGCACAGAGGAGGGGACGCTGAGGAAGGGTGGTGCTGGGCGTGAGGGCAGTGTGGGTAGGAGAAGGGAGAAGGCAGGCCTGGTGCCTGAGCAGAGACTTCGGCTTTGAGCGGAGACCCTGCAGGAGCGGGGAGGACGGCTGGAGAAGGCCCCTGAGCTTCAGATCGTGACTGTGGCGTGCTCTCTTGTGCCTATGTAGCCCGGCCGGGGCCAGAGACGGGCTGGGGTTGAGAAATCCCGACACGTGCGTTCCCCTGTGGGCCTGAAGAATCTGGCCCCCGGAACTCAGACAGACAGACAGACGTACTTCCCACATGTGTTCAGATGGGGTTTGGGCCCACGGGGCCACAGTCCAGCGGTGGGGACCAGCCACACCTTCCATCCACGGTGACCCACGCGTGCCCCCATGGGCACACTCACTGTCACGACACCGGATACGCACGTGTGCACACACCCAACATGTAACCGGCACCCGTGCGCCCCTCTCTGTGGCCCCTCTTCCCCCAACAGTCTTGCGACAAGTGGGACCCCTGGGGATACACAAAAACCTTTCAGGGGCTACACGGGCAGAGTTGGGAGAGAATCTGCTTACAGACCCTCAAGCCTGTTTTTCTTTCCTAAAATGGACCTGCCTGAGAGAAAGCTCCTGGTTCCTCTTTCCCACCTCACCCCTCCAAGCAGGAAAACGTCCCTCTTCCCTATTCTGTGTTTCTTCCACGCCCAGCCCTGGGGTGTGGAAGCCTCCAGGGTGCCATGCGGACTGGACCCTTCACAGATGCTGGGCGTGCGAGGCTGTGGGAGCATAGCAGAGAGGGTGTCAGTACAAACCCACTGGGGGTGTTTCCTCCAGGCCACAAACCCGTGGCCAAGTGCCAAGCCTTGTCTCTTCCTGCTGGCGTGACAGTCTACCGTTTATCTCTAATTTAGCATTCAGAAGCAAGATGTTGTCTCAGGGATGGGTGTCAACACATTTATTTCAGATATCTTTGAAATATTTAGTATCTTTCTCACAGGCGATCATCCTGATTTGCTGGATCGATTCGGCGAATAAAGGCTGGTTTGCTCATTAAAGCGATGTCCGTAGATGGCAGACATTTCCCACGAATGCAATGAACGCCTCTGTGGCCCCAAGGGTTTAGATGAAAATATCGTGTAAAAAAATACAATAACGATGGAAATCACATCCTTAGCAATTATTTAAACTTAGGATGAGAACGTTGTAAATGTTGGCCGAAAACGCATGAAGGGGCACGTAGTTCTACAAACGTCTTTAAAAGGCACCGGAGGAAAAGAGTTAGCAGGCCACCGTGTACGTCCCAGGTCCGTTCTGACTGCTCTTGTCTCCGGGCTGAGGCCGGTGCTGGTCTCCAGTCATTTCTGTAGCCAAAGCGAGACCATCTCAGCTCGATACCCGCAACTTCTAGGTTAAACAGATAATGGGAGGTGAGTCGATATTTGCCCCCCTGGTCCTCTCCCTGGTGAACAGGATTATTACTACAAAGCGGTGATAAATGAGATGCCATGGAAGGAGTTTGTGCAGGTGAGGGAGAGGGGCAGAGAGAGAGAGAGAGAGAGAGAGAGAGAAAGTACGTGCGTGTATGTGTGTGAGTGTGTAGAGAGGATGTGCGTGTGCCTGGGGGTGTGTGAAGGGAGGCTCAACTCTGCAGAAGCAGCCCAAAGGGTACGTGGAGAAGGCAGTGGGGTTGATGACCAGATGACCAGGCTGTCTCCGGTGACCTCGGGTGAGTCTTCGCCTTTTTCTGGGTTGTCGTGAAATGGCCTGAGACCCACCCTGTGTCTGCAGAAGGGAGGGAGCCCCTGACTCAGCCGTGGCTGAGCTGTAAGAGTGGGGCAGAGGGTGGGGGTTAGCAGTGGTCAGACCCCCGCCCCTTCCAAAGGGACAGACTGGCTGTTGGAGTTAGTTTGTTGATTAATAACATTTAATGATGTGGCCTTTACCATGTGCCCAACACTATCTCAAGTGTTTTGTGATATTAACTCATTTAATCTTTACAACAAACCCACGAGGCAGGTGTTGTTATTATGCCCATTTTATGCATGCCGAACCTGAGGCACAGAGAGGCTATGGGGCTTGCTGAAGGTCACACAGCTGGGATCAAATCCAGGCAGCTTCCTGTGGAGTCCTTCTCTTAACCCGCTGCTGTTTTATCGCTCCAATTTGTCACAGAAGTCATTGGATGCTATAGGAGCAAAGGAGTGTGTGTGTGTGTGTGTGTGTGTGTGTGTGTGTGTGCGCCTTCCTTTGGGGGCAAGGTTCTCCATTTCAGGGCATCTGTGGGTTTAAGGTGTTTAGATCTTATAAAGGATCCCTGCCCCAAATCTCATAAAAGTATTAGAACTTTTGGGGAAGTATTTTTTTTTTTAATTTTTTTTTTTTCAACGTTTATCCATTTTTGGGACAGAGAGAGACAGAGCATGAACGGGGGAGGGGCAGAGAGAGAGGGAGACACAGAATCGGAAACAGGCTCCAGGCTCCGAGCCATCAGCCCAGAGCCCGACGCGGGGCTCGAACTCACGGACCGTGAGATCGTGACCTGAGCTGAAGTCGGACGCCCAACCGACTGCGCCACCCAGGCGCCCCTGGGGAAGTATTTTTATAACCTTTGGGTAGAGAAGAGATGCATTAAGGAGACAAGAAACACCACACCGGGAGTATTGACACATTTGAGGACACCAAGGTAAAGAAGGTAAACTTGACATGATTGAAACCATAAATGCAGTTAGTAACAACAATGGATGACATTTATTAGGCATTAACATAAAGCTAGTCACTGCCTTTTTTATATGCTTAACTTCATCGAATCTTCTCGATAACCTTCTACAGGAAGCACAATGCTATCTCATTATATAGTTGATTCGAGGGGCACAGAAGAGTTAAGGAATTTGCCCAAGGTCACACAGCTAAGCAGTCATTGGGTCAGGATGCGAGCCCAGAATTTGCATTTTAAATCCTTAAACGTAAAGGCCGGGGAGAAATTGTTTGCAATTCCCACAAGGGCCCAAGAGAGAAATGGGCAGAAGGTGTGAGCACAGGAACTGACATAAGGACAATGCAGATTAAAACATCAGCGAGACACCGTCTGTGCCTCAACCATTAAGAGGAACAAAGTGATCATATCAAGGGAGCTGAGATAACGCGCTTCTGCACGAGTGTAAACGGATTCAGCCTTTTTGGAGGCCTATTTTGGAGGTAGCTATTAAAATTCTAAATGTCCCTGGCACCAAAGACCATTCTCTGTGGAGTATTAGGTCGAACCATTTTAAATTGCCTTATTTTTTGTAGGTCAAAACTGGCCTAATTTCTGCAACCGCGCACGGCTCCACCCAATACCAGAGTGGGTGGGGCGGAGTGGGAGGGGCTGGGACGAGTCTGGGCGCTCATTAGGCTCAGGCAATGTCGATCATGAGCGCTCAGCGAATGCGGACCCAGGCGTGGGGCGGGGCCTCGGGCGGAGGCGGGTCCGGACGCCGCGCTCACCTGCGGCCGCGGACACGCCCCCCCCCCCTCGGAGGGTGGAGACGGTTTCAGGTGAGGGACTCGAGCGGCGAGGGTGCAGAGTCGTGCGAAAACGCGGCAGTTTCTTTGCCTTCACAGAGTAGCAAACGCGTTCGTTAACCCAGTCTCCCAATTCAGAAGGGTTTACTTTAAAAAATGGAACAAATACAACTGACGGTGTCAGGGGAATGTTCTTCCTGCTTAGGAAAACCAGGCCTTTTTCCAGCCTCCGGGAACGACTGCACTCATTCTAGACCCTGCAGGTCTGCGCCGCAGGCCCGGGCAGGCCTCCCTTGCCTCCCGCCCCCAGCAGGGGTGTGACGGCAAAATCGGACCTGGCCCAGCCAGGCAAGGGGACGGACAGCTCCGCCGAGACGCGGGGCCTGGCGTGCGCCGAGCGCTGGCGGCTCGGGGGACGCTCAGAGGGGTGGAGTTAGTAACCCCAGGCTGCACAGCGAGCCTGCAGCAGAGCCGGGATTTGAGCCGGCCCAGCTCCCTCCACCCCCTTCCCAGTTCCCCTGACTCGGGGCCGTGGGTCGTGCGGCCTCCACCCACTGCCAGGGTGCCAGCTTTGCGGCACCTGAGCCAGGCCTCTTCTGCGGGCCCGGAGGCCCGTCTGCGCGCCCACCACCACGGGGGAATGCATGAGGCCCCGGCCTGTCCCCTCCAGTCTTCATAGGTTGCCTGCTGCTGTCTGCACCTGTGTTTGGCTACCTGGGCGACCGACACAGCCGCAAAGCGACGCTGAGCATTGGGATCGTGCTCTGGTCAGGGGCGGGCCTCTCCAGCTCCTTCATTTCCCCCCAGGTGGGTGCCCTCATCCCTGCAAGGCGCCCTGGATCTGCCCCCTGCTCCCACCACCTGCTCCTTCCCGTTAAAACATGGGTGGGCTCCAGGCTGGCTGCAGGGGCGCCATCCAGGGCCGAGAGAGGACCCCCTTAGACTCTCTCAGCGGGAGACTTCCTCTCCTGCACCTCCCGCTGCTGCCTGTGGGGGGCGGGTGGAGGTGACAGCCACTGTCTGGGGGCCCATGCCTGGCTGGCAAAGGCACGGCCCAGAAAAAGGGCTCCCCTGGGCGGTGGGAGAGTGGGTGGGGAGGCAGTGGCTGCAGGCGCCAGCAGGGGGCACCCGTGTGATGTGGGGACCTGGGCTGGGCGGGTAGCCAGGCGTCTGTGAGCCCAGATCCCCTCCTCCACCCCGGGGGGGGGGGGGGGGCTCCTGTCACCAGGACCTGGGGCCTCTGACACTCGCTCAGGTCCCTCACCCCGAGGGTGATCTTGGGGCTCACTGGGGTCTTGTGCCTGCCTGCCCAGTATTCCTGGCTGTTCTTCCTGTCCCGGGGAGTCGTGGGCACCGGCTCCGCCAGCTACTCCACCATCGCGCCCACCATTCTGGGCGACCTCTTTGTGAGGGACCAGCGGACCCGGATGCTGGCCATCTTCTACATCTTTATCCCTGTCGGAAGGTTGGTGCCACCCAGGACCCGCTTCCCCAGGTGGTAAACTGAGGCCCAAAGGAGCCAGAATGGTCTGGGCTGGGGTAGGAGGGCATCAGACCAGGAGGGCTCCTTCCTCGCTTTGTCCCTTTACCACTCTGGGCCTCAGTTTCTTCATCTGTAAAGGGGGGGCAAGAACACTGGCTGATGGGCTATGTTGAGGGTTCGAGGGAATAAAGATGCCTCCTACCCTGTAGGATGCTTGGGAAGGCCTACTTGGGGAAGCGTGTGGGGCCGGGGCGGGCTCCCCTGCGTGGGGGAGGTCAGAGTGGATTTGCAGTCGGGCCCAAGAGCTCTGAGCCAGATTTCCTGGCATTGCCTGACTCAGGCAGGGCTGAGCCTTGGGTCCTTGGATAGGGAGGCAGGGGCAGTGGTGCTGGAGACGGGCCTGAAGCCAGAGGTCACCGGTGACTTGACCAAGGGCAGTGGACATCTGGGCCTCGTGTGGCTCACTTTTCCTGTGACAGGGCTGTGAGCAGCAGAGAGCCAGCCCCTTGGGGTGGGGCGCCCAGCTCAGGCTGGCCTTGCAGCTTTGGGCTCGGGCTGGGCCTCCCCCACTGCCCATCCCCTTGCCCTTCTCCCCTCACTCCCGTTCCCCTCCCCACCACTGCCCATCCCCTTGCCCCTCCCCCTCACTGCCCATCCCCTCCCCCCCACTGCCCCGCCCCACCCCCCCTCACTGCCCACCCCCTTGTCCATCCTCTGTCGCAGTGGTCTGGGTTACATGCTGGGCTCGGCCGTGTTGCAGCTGACCGGGAACTGGCGCTGGGCCCTCCGAGTGAGTCCAGCCTCCTGTTCTTCCTCTGATCCCCCTGGGCAGGCAGGGACTTTCCAGCCTCCGGTGGCCTTCGCCACTTGGCACGGTAGCTGGCGCCGTGGGGGGTGGTCAGACGTTGGCAGCTTCAGACGTTTGACAGAACGTGAACCGTGGAGGTCACGGCCCTGGATTCAGATGCTGGCTGCTGGGTCCGCTCAGGCCGGGAGCTCAAGCAAGTGGCTTGCAAAGCGGGGGCAGTACGTGCTGCCTCCTGGACTCTCAGAGGTGGACAGACAAGGGTGGGGACATCCCAGGGCAGAAGTGGCCTGGCAGGCGGAGGTGGTGAGAACCCCAGTCGGTGCCAGTCCTCAGCCACGTGGGCTCACGGACCCCAAGAGAGCAATCACTGAACAGACCGTATGGAGGGAAGTCCCAGGGGGACCCTACTCCCCAGAGAGGCTGCATTCCTAGGGGTGAGGGGTGAGGGGCAGTCAGGAAATGAGCCCCCTGCCCCACCCCTCCCATGGCACAGAGCCTCCCGGAGCCTGGGCCACATGGTTCAGCCACGTGCAGGATGTGTGGCCCTGAGATCCTGGGTCCTCCGTGCCCAGGTCATGCCCTGCCTGGAAGCTGTAGCCTTGGTCCTGCTTATCGTGCTGGTTCCAGACCCTCCCCGGGGAGCTGCTGAGAAGCAGGAGGAGGTGGCCATGGGGGGCCCGAGGAGCAGCTGGTGGGAGGACGTCAGATACCTGGGGAGGAAGTGAGTGTCCCTGCTCCTCCCTGCATGTCACCAAAAACCCTGTCTGCCCCGGCATTGCTGACCTGCCTCTCTCCGCCTCCAGGGAGCCCTCCGTGACTGTCCCAATGTGCACAGCCTTCTTCCTCCTCTGAGCTCCCAGTCACCAACTGAGGTGCCCCTCCCTCAGTTGGAGGCCCCCTGCGCCTGCCTGCCTGCCTGCCTGCCTGCCTGTGACAGAATGGGGACCGGAAGGGAGGGAGGGAGGCAGAGTGAGCTCTGCCAGGGCCTTATCCCCGAGTGACCTGAGACTTGGAACCTCACTCCCCTCGTTTATTCAGTGGACATAATTCTCCCCGGGTTGCCGGGAGGATGCTGGGAGTTAATCACTCACCTCTGCAAACCTCGTGGGAGTGCGTCCATCCTCTTTCTGTTCCAGGCATGGGCGGGGAGGCGGCCCCAGTCAGCTGCACTCCCGGCCTCATGACTTACTGGAATGTGGGGTGCGGACAGGCCCCGGCTCTCTTTGGTACAGAGCCATGCGACTGGGGGGGGGGGGGGCGCTGGGAGGAAGGTGGGGGCAGGGGGCGGCTTCCTGGAGAACGTGCTGTTGGGTTTGGGCCTTCCTGGACGGGGAGAGCTGGTCCTGCAGAGAGGAGGGGGGAAGGCCCAGCGAGAATGGGGGTGTGGCGGGGGCTGTGGCGGGGAGGGTGAGCTGGGAGGGCAGTGACAGGGGCAGAGGGGCCCTGCGGCCGCAGCCCTTTCTGGGGGTGTCAGCCAGGGCGCTTTCTCTTGCAGCTGGAGCTTTGTGTGGTCCACCCTTGGGGTGACTGCCATCGCCTTTGTGACTGGAGCTCTGGGCTTCTGGGCCCCCAAATTTCTGTTCGAGGCCCGTGTGGTGCATGGACTGCAGCGTCCTTGCCTCCAGGAGCCGTGCAACAGCCAGGACAGGTGAGGGGCCACTGGGAGCCCTGGGCGGGCACGTGCCCCCGGACTTGGGGCCTTGCTGGCAGACTGCAGGCCAGGTTCGCACTCTGGCTGAGCTCCTGTACCTCCGGGGGGCCGTAGGTGGCAGCCTCGTCCCCTCTGGGCCCCAGTCTCCCCACTCTTGGGCCACTGTGGGGGTCCGGGAGGCACTTGGCAGGCGGGCGAGGCTTCTGCAGGGCCTGTGGGGCGATGCTTCTGTCTCTGTCTCCCTGGCCTCCTCTCTGGGGACACAGAGAGAGCTTCGTGTGATTTCCAGAATGCCCCGTGCCCGGGCTGGGCCCTCTGCCCGTAGGTCCCCTTTCGTCTTCCCATCGTTACTTCTTAACCTTTAACGTCAGCTGAGCATTTTACGTGAAGACTCCTCAGAGGTAATAACAAACCCGATTATTCCTGTTGCAAACGAGGAGACAGAAGTTCAGAAGATTAAGTGACTTGTCCCAGCAGCACGTGGCTGGGTTCAAGCCCCTCGGACTCCAAAGCTGGTGGTCTCAGCGCCGCGTCCTGTCGCCTCTGGAGACGCCGGTTCCTGCTGGACTTGAACATCTGCGCGCCTCCTGGGGGCGCTTCCTGGAGCACCGCGGGGGACGGGAGGAGGCAGCAGCGCATGAGTGAATGCAGGGACCACGCGGATTGTGACGCTGGCCTTGCAGCTGCAGCCAGACTGTCGCCTCCCCGGAGACAAAGACTGGGCCCTGAAAGTCCCGCAGCAGCTTGAAAACATGGGACACGGGACTCACTTGTGCGTCTAGCGTTCAGTGGCTGCGTGTCCCTGGGCAAGCGAGTCCCTTTGCCAGAGAGCCTGAGGCCCCGCGTCCAGATGGTTGCACTGGGCCACGTGCCCTCCCAGGCTCCAGGGGACGGTCCTTCCTGCCTCGTCACCTCCGGGGGCTGCTGGTGTCCCTTGGCTTGTGGCCGCGTCCACAGTCTCCACCGCTGTGGTCACATGGCCTTCTCCTGTTGTGTCTCACATCTCCCTCCGCTTCCCTCTTATGGAGATGCTGGCGATTAAATGGAGGGCCTCGGTTAATGGGTGCTAATCTCCCCTTCTCAAGACCCTTAATGCAATCACCTTTGTAAAGGTTCCAGAGATTAGGGCATAGACATCTTGGGGGGCATTACTCAGCCTGCCACAGGGTAGGTAGAAGGTCCTGGTGTTGGGGTTCTGCATGGACCTCAGCTATTAACACACCCTCTGCGGTTAGGGTAGGCCCCACGGTGAGGGTGCGTCGAGGGAGGGAAGCTTCAGAACAAGGATGCCGGCTTAGCCCCTGGGAGAACTTCCAACACTCAGAGCTGGCCCCTGTGGAAGGGGATGTATGGTGGTAGTGAGCTTCCCGCCCCTCAGGGCATGTAAGCGGGAGTTGGACAGCTGCTTGCCAGGGCTATTGTACAGAGGGTCAGCATGGAACTTGCAGGACGTTAAGGACCCTCTTGGCTCTGAGAGTCCGATTCTGGGAAGGTCTTGTGGGTTGGGGGTAGCTTGGCGGCTGGGCCTGTCCTCTGGCCACACCTCCTGTGTGGGGGCCAGTGGAGGGCCCTGTCTGAATAATCCATCCTAAGTCTCAGGAAGGTCTCCAGAACCTTCCAGGGCCAGCTCAGACCCAGACTCCAAGGGAGACAGCATTCTTCCAGGATTCGGGGTCACTCGACTGGCCTGAGCCAGAACTTTGTGCAGCTTGTAGCCTGGGAAGGGTCGCTGGGCACCCTTAAGCTGCCTAAGGCCAACACGTGCTTCGTCAGGAGGCCCTGGCTGTGCCAGTGAGGGGCTGTGTGACCTGGGGCAGGTCCCTGCCCTCTCTGGGCCCCACACTCCCTCCTGTTCACCAAGGGGGTGGGGCAGGGGGATTAGCCCACCGTCCTCAGCCTGTGGGATGGATATTTCACAGAAGCTGTTTAGAGGAAAGGCGGTGTTGGGGAGACTCGGTTTGTCAGTAAGCACATTCTCGCGCCGGTCGTGTTGCATCTTGGTGAATGGTCATCACCCCGCCATACCGGAGGCCATCTGCGCACTTCTGGAAATGCTTGGGCCAGGAGGGGGGGGTGCTGGCAGCGGGAGGGGGTGGGTGGGGCGGTGGTGCTCCAGGCCAGGGGGGCCGGAAGATGGGTGAGTCCGGAGAACCCACAGTCATTTGTGCAGAGGTGGGGGTGGAGAGAGAAGGGCGAGATGCCACACGGGCAGCAGGGGCCGGTCCGCAGGGCTGGCCCGAGGACAACGGGAGGCCACCGAGCGCTGGAGAGGCCCCGACTACATCCATGGTTCGTCTAGGTCAGCGTCCCTTGAACCCCTTTAAAAGGAGGCTGGGCGGGGGGTGGCAGGTGGGCGTTGAGATCCTGGCTCTGCGGCTGCATTAGCTGAGTGACCTTGCCTCATCCTTCCGCCACCTCGCCCCCTGCGGCTGTCCGCCCAGAAGTTCTGGGACCGTCTCTTGTACTCCAGGTTCTGTGTTGCTAGCGTAGTCGGGAGATTAAGGCGCACCTGGCTTGTGTCCTCCAGGAATCAGCAGGCTAGTGAATGACCTTGATGGTCGAAACACAGAAGCAGACCTGGGAACTGAATGGAGTGAAGGAACCAGCAAGGGGACAGAGGAAGGCATCTCCAAAGAGGGGATCTTGTGATGGGTCTTGACGGATGAGTAGGAGTTCAGTAGGTGGGAAAACTAGTGAGGAGTGTCCGGATGTAGGAATAAAAGTATGAAGTGGGGGACAAGAGCCCATCTGGGGGCAGAGGTTGGAGCTGGGGGGTTGGGGTTGAGGTCAGCCAGGGTCAGACCACGGAGGGCCACACGGGCCGCGATGAGTTGGCACCAAATCCAGTGGTGCCTGAGAGCTGGTGGGGAGTTTTAGGCAGGGGGTGGGCACTCTGTATTATTATTTTTTCAAACCTATATTTTAGAAAGCACCCTCTGGGGACCTGCTTGGAATTCGGGCTGAGGGACCCTTCCCCAGGCAGCAGATGCAGGAGGGGGTCAGGTGTAGGGGAGGCGGGGCCGGGAGCAGGGACAGGGAGTGCGGTTAGGAGGGGCTGTTTGAGCAGTGAGGCCTGCTGGGCCAGCCACCCTGGTGGCCAGTGACCTCCCCGGGACGAGGCAGGAAGGAAAATGGAGGGAGGGGCCCTGGGGACCCAGGAGCATTGGTTAGGAGGGAGGGGAGGGGGCCCACAGCCACACTCCCCGCAGGCACCCGATCACGCCCTCGGGGCAGGGGCTGAACCCCAGGACGGGGCTACCCCCACCTGGCCAAGTAACCCTGCTCTGCTCTTTCCCATCAGCCTGATTTTTGGGGCGCTGACTGTCGTGACGGGCATCATTGGAGTTGTCCTGGGGGCAGAAGCTTCCAGGAGGTACAAGAAAGTCAACCCTCGGGCCGAGCCCCTCCTCTGCGCCGGCAGCCTTCTGATCGCAGCCCCCTGCCTCTACCTGGCTCTCACCCTGGCCCCGACCGCGTTCCTGGCCTCCTATGTAAGTGAGTGCCCGCTGGTGGTGTGGGTGGGTGCTGCTTGTTTGCGTGGGCCGACGCCGGGCCAGGTTTTACGTACATTATGTGTATCACTCCGTCCAGGGACAGCCTGCTACCCCCATTTTACAGATGCGTAAACTGAGGCTTACCCAGAGTGGCACCGCTAGGGAGGAACAGAACTGGGGTCTGAGCCTGAGCCTTTCTGGCTCTGAGCTGCCGGTGAAGGCTTGGATGGGAGACGGTGGGACGCATTTGTTCCTCGGATGTGCTGTGAGAGCCAGGAGAGATGGGGTGACAGGTGAGGGGAGTGAAGCCCAGATTGGCCATGGCCCGTGCTGACGCCGCTGTAAAGGCAGCAATCGGATGCTCTCTCGTCTTCCGGGCGGGCTCTATTCCCTCCTACCCCTCCGCGTGCCCCACCTTGTGGCCGTGCCAGTGACGGGCTCGCACCTGCCGGCCTTTGCTGTGCCCGTCCCTCTGCAGGGGCACGGTTCCCCCTTGAGCTCCTTCTGCAAGGCCCAGCTCAAACGCTGCGTCTCCAGAAGCCTTTCCAGACCGTCCCATGCTCCTGTCAGAATTCACCGTTCCCGCTTGGGTTCCATGCATGTTTGGGTCCCTCGGGCACCGTGGTGTATGGGTGGGGCTGTATGCACACCCCCTGCTCCCCAAAGCCCCAGCCCTGATGGTCTCACCAGTGGGAAAGGGCCAGTGATTCTGGGAAGCTGGTGCCAGCCTAGCCCCAGCCAGACGGGCTCCCCTCCCCTCCTCTCCCGTCCCAAGGCCCTGGGGACCCCACCGTGGACACAGGTGCCCCTGCACACGCACGTGGGCTTCACCGAGCAGACTGAGACCAGAACTACCCACGCCCCGAGCCCACTGTCACACCCGCGAACTGGAAAGTCAACACGTTGGTCCTGCTTCCAAATAGTGTCTGTCCAGGCCCAGATATTGCACTGGGATGAGAGGGAGCTGCGGTCCGTTTGGTTCTTCTCGGTCCACCTCTGCCCTGGTCCCTGGCCCCGCTCCGGGCTGGGCAGGCTGCAAGGACGGCCTGAAATGGGGCACGTGTTACCGTGTCCAGAGTGGGTTTTCCCGAGTGGCCGTGTCCTCCTGGTGCCAGATTCCAGATGCTGGCTGACCGGCACGGGTCGCTCTCTTGGGGGCACTTTTTGGAGCCCTGGCATTGGCAACATCCAATTATTGGTGCAGGTGACACCGTCACCTCCGTCTTCCAAGGCTTCCCTCCTCTCGGCTCAGCTGGTCCTGCCGGACCCACCACCGGGGCTCCCCTCTCGTGACCCCCAGGCCTGTCTCCTCTGCCTGGCGTCTGTCGGACCCTGGATGCCCTGGGGAGGGGCTCGGGGCCGGCATCCTCGTGCCCCTGGGTGACACGAAGGGGTGCCCCCACGGTGCCCTGTGCGAGCTCCACTCAGGCGGCCCCGGCACTCCGCTGGCTCGTGTCCTCTGTCTGTGGCTGGGTCGCTCAGAGCCCCTCGCCAGCTCTCCTACTCTTCAGGTTAACCCTCCCCAGCCCACGCCTGCGGCCTTCCCTCTAGAAGCCGGGGGGAGGGGGCCATACGGGGCCGTCCTTTCTCTCCCCAGGTCCTGAGGGAGGGGATGGCGTGTCTCTGAAGGTCTGGGTGGGCTTCTGCCGATTCCCAGAGGACAGACAGGTCCTGTTAGCGCTGCTAACAGGGGGGAAAGGGCTTTCTCACCCCCACTTACAGACTGGGAGACCGAGGCCCGGAGACAGAACACAGATAGTGGGACAGACAGAGCCGAGAGCCGGCCCGTAGTCTGTGTCCTTCATGCCCTGCTGACCCTTGTCGCTCCCGTGGGGGAGGAACGGAGCCCGGCATACAGTAGGTGCTAATAAGTGCCTAGATGCTTACTGGCATCCGGGCCGAGGGAGCAGCTCCCTGAGTGGGGCCAGAGTCCCGGCTGCTGGGGCTCAGCGGGCCTGACCTTGCAGGCAGATGGAGGTCTGTCAAAGGCCGTCCCTGCACCGGCTGGGGCCCAGTCCCCTGCCAGTCCTGCTTCTGCCACCGTCCTGTTTGGCTCTGGGAGGCGGCTCCTTGGCTGTGTTTAGGGGACACAGCTGTCTCCCCCTCTGCAGCCTGGCGCATCTCCAGGGCTGGATGGCTCGTCTAGAAGTGACATTGCGTCCCGGCTGACAGAGTCGGAGAAACTCTTCTCTGGGCCTGCCGCAGGGGTGAGGGGCTGCGGGCCGGATGGTGGGCAGGCCGGAGGCGCGTCCCTCCGATGCTGGGAAGCTGCTCCCTCCGTGACTCGTGTGTGGGCCTGGCGTGGGACCCAGCGGCACCAAGCCAGCAGCCAGGCTCCCGCCTTCCAGGAGCAGCGCGGAACCTTCCGGGCCTCCTGAGCAGAAGCCCTTCCATGGCTCCGTCTGTGCCTCTAACTGACGTTCCGGCTTGCGATTCGGGCCCTCTGCCTGGCACGGCTCCTGCCGTCTGTCTGTGGGACCGGTGCCAGGAGCCCCTTCCTGGTCTGCTCACCTGCCCACTGCCAGAGACAGTGTGGACCTTCCGGGGCCCCTGGCGCCTCTGGAACTGAGCCCAGCTCCTCTCGTGGGGCTCGAAGCCCCTCATGACTCCCTTGACCAGCCATGTCCCCTGCAGTGCTGACGCCAGGACCCCTCCTGGTCCCCACGTCTGTCCGGCCGACCCTCCCTTGGCTCCCTCCGCACCCCTCCTCCGTGGAGCCCTCCGGAATTGCTGGGCTCCACCTGCCCCCCACTCCCACCCTCCTGCTCTCTGTGAGGTCTTCCTTAGGCCACAGTTACTTATGCTCTGACCCCTGTCCCAGCCCAGGGGCCCGGGAGGGTCCCACCTTCCTCAGCTCTCGGCCTGAAACACAGCGCCAGGTACTTGGGGGGGGGGGGGTCACTGCTTGCTGAGTGGATGGCTGCATCACCAGCCACCCGAAACATTCATTGGTTTTTCTATTAAATTTTTTTTAATGTTTATTTATTATTTTGACAGAAAGAGAGAGACAGAGTGCAAGCAGGGGAGGGGCAGAGAGAGAGGGAGACACAGAATCTGAAACAGGCTCCAGGCTCTGATCTGTCAGCACAGAGCCCGATGCGGGGCTCGAACCCACGAACCGTGAGATGGTGAGCTGAGCTGAAGTCAGACGCTCAACCGACTGAGCCCCCCAGGCGCCCCAAATGTTTATTATTCCTGAGAGAGTGAGAACGAGTGGGGGAGGGGCAGAGAGTGGGTCCAGCTTTTGCGGAGGGTGGGGGGGTTTGCACTGAGGAGGGGGCATCTGGCTCCTGTTTTCTGCGTCTGTGGAGACGACCGTGTGTGGAGAAGGACCGTTTGTCCTTCATCAAATCTGCTTCAGCACACTGACTGCTGCGTGTTCACGAGGAATGTGGTCTTTGCGCTTTTGGCATCAGGATAACGGCCCCGAGGAACGTGTTGACAAGTGCTTCTTCCTCTTTGATTTTTCTGGAAGGGTTTGGGAAGGACTTGCGTTCATTCATCTTTAGACATTTTTAGAATTCACCAGTGAAGCCATATGGTTCTGGGCTTTTTGTTGTGGGAAGTTTTCTGATCACTGACTCAATATTTACTTGTTATAGATCAGTTAAGGCTTTTGATTTCCTTTGATGTCATCTTTGATAGTTGGCGGCTTTCCGAGAATCTGTGCCTTTGTCTAGGTGTCTGGTTTGTTGGGGTATAGTTGTGCCTGGTATATTCCCTTTTCCCCTCTCGGCTCCCTGAGGTTGGCGGGACGTGCCTTTTCCATTGCTGGTTTTGGGGACCCAGGGTGCGGTGACGACAGGCCGGCACCCTGGGAGAGGGGGCTGTGGGGAGTTAGACGTGGAGTCTGGGGCCACGGGACACGACGTCACCCCTAAAACCTTAACGGGTGGGAGATGGCTGCGGCTCACCATGCAGGAGCATCATCAGGTTTGGGGGACATTACAGGGTCAGCGTCTGAAACGACGTCCAAGGGACGCCTGGGGGGCTCCGTGGGTTAAGCGTCCGACTTCGGCTCAGGTCACGATCTCACGGTCTGTGAGTTTGAGCCCCGCCTCGGGCTCTGTGCCGACAGCTCGGAGCCTGGAGCCTGCTTCAAGTTCTGTGTCTCCTTCTCTCTCTGCCCCTCCCTGGCTTGTGCTCTCTCTCTCTCTCTCTCAAAAATGAGTAAACATTAAAACAACAACAACGAAACGATGTCCAAAGGCGCCCGAGGAATTGACTTCTGTTCAAAATCCGGAGTCACTGTGTCTGCTCCGTCCAACTGGCTGTGTGTTCCTTCACTTTCTCAGATCCCAGAAACCACATTGGTTCTTCCCGCACCACCTCTGCCAACCAGGGAGACCGATCTGACTTCCTGGGAAGGGCACGTGGGAATGCGGGCGTGTGTGCCCATGTGAGTGTGCTTTTCAGGGTGGATGTATGCGGGTCTGTGAATACGGGTGTGGACACGTGTGCTTCCGCGTGTGCATCTCCGGGCACCTTCACGATCGGTCTGTGCATCGGTTGCGCGTACGTGTGTTCGGCCTGGACGTGCACGGACGCGTGTTCATTCTGTACGAGCCCGGATGTGTGTCTGCCCTGGACGCGCACGATGTGTGGGGACATGTCTGCGTGTGCCGTTTCGCGTACGGGTCTGTGCGTGAATGTGCACATCCACGTGTCTCAGGGCAGCGGGTGACCGTGCGGACGTGTCTGCACACGCGTGTCTGCACACGCGCTGAGTGTAGCTCAGCGGAGAGGGATCCGGGGCAGCACTTTGTGCCACCCCGCATCGCCTGAGGCTGGGACCAGCCTGCGCCGTGTGTTTCGTGGCGGTGAGGTTTCCTGACCTTACGGCGTCTGGTCCGGGGCCTTCCCTGGGGAGCCCTGCTGCTGGACACCCACCTGCAGGCACCGAGGGTTCCATCCCTCCCTGCTTCCGGGTCCTTGGCAGGGGAAGTGGGCTTCTCAGCTGTTAATTAGGATCCAGACACACACAGCGGGGCTTGGCACACACCCCCTTCCTTGGCCTCCTTCCCAGAGTCACTGCCCTTCAGAGGAGAAGGTCTGGTACTCAGCCGACGGACCGGACCGAGCCCAAGGCGGGGGCTCCAGCACGGCCGGCCCCATGGCCGGAGGACATCCCCGGGGGGGAGGGGGGGGCTTTGTGGTCCCGATGGAGGAGCGGGGTCAGGGGAGGGGAGTGGGCAGGCATCGAGCCTCGAGGCATCAGGGAGATCTGCGTGTTGTTTCTGCTTCTGCACTCGCTGTGTGAGCCGGGGTGAGACCCTGGCCTGGCCGAGCCCCGATTCTCTGTAACGCGGGGGCCTAGTGCTGGCCTCTTGCTTTCACCGAGGAGCCTTCTTTTGTGCCTGCTCTAGTTACTATGGGAATGTGAGGACACTCAGCGGTTTCGAGCAACAAAAATACTCATTTTGCTCATGAATTTGCAGTTTGGGCAGGTTGGGACTGGGGATAACTTGTCTCTTCTGCTTGAGGGTCATTGGTCAGGATGGGGTGCTGGATGCCGGCCGTCGGCTGAGCCTCGGCTGGAGCTGGTGGCCGGGGCTTCCTCACAACGTGGTGGCCGGCCCCCGAGGACTAGCGTCCAGAGAGAGCCAGGTGACGCCGTATTGCTGTGTGTGCCCTACCCTCGAAAGTTACACGGCACCATCTTTCCTGCTTTGGGTTCTTTGCTCCAGTCACAACTGCTTGCTCAGAATTCAGGGGGGATTCGGTCTTTTATGGGGCTTTTGAGAAAGCACGTGGGGATACCACAGCGGCTGTTTTGGGCTCCTCCCCCACTGTGCTCTGGGTCCCGTTGACCACCAGCCATGGGGGAGGGGTCCGGGCACGCAGCCACGAAGCCCCGCAGGTGTGGGCCACCCGGGGTCCCCTGGTCTGCCCTGTTCTTCTGGCCGCTCAGGCGAGAAACCCTGGGGTGGGGGTTTCACCGTTAAAGCCCTGCTGGGCTCCGAGGGGCAAGGCTGCTGGGAAGCGGGTCCCAGCCAGAACGGGCAGAGACCTTCAGTCACCTCACGGTGACTCCTCCTGTCACCTGAGCTCCTCCTTCCTGAGCTCCTCCTGTGTGCCGGCACCGTTTTAGACTCTGAGGATCCACCGTTGAACAGATCAGGCAGGATATGCGTGTGATATACGAACCCTGCAAAATAAATGATACGTTAGGTGGGGAGAATAACAGAGCAGGGAAAGCCCCATGAGGAGGGGCCGGGGCAGGGCCAGGTGGTCAGCGAGGCCTCGCTGAGATGTGGTGAGGGAAGGAGCCGGGTGGACATGAGGTGCAGTGAGGGGAAGCCTGATGCAGGGGGAGCAGCCAGTGCAAACGCCCAGCGGGAGGCATGGCTGGTGTGTTTGGGCAAACATGGTGGAGCCAGGCCAGCCGGGGAGGAGCACGGGACGCGAGATCAGAGGCGACCCCCGTGGGTCCAGAGTGCGTAGAGCCCTATCCTCATAAGACCTTGGCTTCCGGCCTGAGCCAAGTGGGAAATCCCTCAGGCCCTCTGGCACAGGTGTGAAATGATCCGACTCGTGGCTTTGTATCAGTTACCTGCTGCTGTGTAACAAATCATCCCAAACAACAATGATTTATTGTTTCTTACAATTCAGCGGGTTGGCGGGTCCTGCCTGTGCCCACTCACGTGGCAGCCTGCACCCGGCAGACGGGGTGTCCACACTGGCCTCCTCACATCCGCCTATTCCTGGGTCCTCCTCCAAGTAGACTGCCTTCCCTCACGCCAGCCTCCAGGAAGGCACAAGGGGGAGGCGGCCAAGTCTCCCGAGGCCCAGGTCAGGAGCGGCCCTGCCGCCCTATCTAGCCCGCCAGAGCGAGGTACGGGCCAACCAGGTTCGCCGTGGCCATGCAGGGTGTGGGTACCGAGATGCACAAGGATGTGGGGGCCACTTTGCCACCACCTTCCTCGTGGTTGAACGGGGTGTCTCTGGCTGTCGTGTTGTGAAAGGATAAGAAAGGACACGGAAACAGGGAAACCGGTTAGGAGGCTTCCTAAGAAGGGCACGGGCTGGTTTGGCTGGGACCAGGGTGGGGCGGGGCGAGTGGAGAAGTGGTCAGATTCTCGGTATGTTTTGGAAGTGGAACCAACAGTATTTCCTGGTGGGTCGGTATCAGGGCAGGGGCGGGAGGAGCCGGAACGACCCGGGGTTTCTGCCAGCCACCAGAGGCCGAGCTGCCACTCACTGACCCGGGAGACTGAGGGAGGTGCGGCCTTGTTTCGGATGGGTGGGTTAGGAATTTGATTTTAGACATGTTAAACTCAAGATGCCTCCTAGGACGTCAGCTGGAGACATTGCGATTTGAGTCTGAAGCTCAGGAGAGAAGTGTTGGCGGTCGGGCAGAGCCGCGAGGCAGAGAGGGGTGGGCCAGGGGTGCGCGTGGACGGAGCGGGGTGGGGGGGGACCACGGCTGGACTCTAGGTACTTCCTGCTGCTTTGGTTATCTAATCAGGTGACGATCATTCCATGTGTGTCTCTCTATATATGTACACCCATTTATGTTTCTAGAAATATTCTTATTAAACTGAGGCCATATGGTCATGTAATTTTATTTTGTCTTACTTTTATTTATTTATTTAAAAAATTTTTTTTAATATTTATTTTTGAGGGAGAGAGACAGAGCATGAGCGGGGGAGGGGCAGAGAGAAAGAGGGAGACACAGAATCCGAAGCAGGTTCCGGGCTCTGAGCTGTCAGCACGGAGCCCGACGCGGGGCTTGAACTCACGAACCCGCGAGATCATGACCTGAGTCGAAGTTGGACGCTTAACCCGCCGACCAGCCAGGTGCCCCATAGTCATATAATTTTAAAACCAGGTGGATTGAGATGTGCCAGTCACCCCTTCAAAATGTACACTTCATTGGCCTTTTGTATATTCAGAACTGCACAATCGTCGCTATCAATATTGGAACATTTTCATCACCCCAAAAAGAATTTTTATGTCTGTTCATCAGTCTCTCCCATTTGCCCCCAACCTGCCCCCAGGCCAGCCGTGGGTAACCACTAATCCACTTCCTGTCTTTATACATTTGTTCATTCTGGATATTTCCTATAAATGGAATCCTACAATATGTCTAATACGTTTATATGAATTTACCTGAAGAACTTGAAGTGATTGTTTAAGTTCACATCGATTTTAAGATTTTGGACTTACTGGTGAATCCGACCGTGGAAGGGAGCCCCTACCTTCTCGTACGCCCCCTTCTTCTCTCCCCAGGCTCCTGGCGTGTGTGACTTTTCACTTTTGCTGGAGTTACACCCCCCCACAGCCTGCTGTCCAAGCGTGACCCTCACCGTCGTCTGGGAGGGGTCCCAGATGGGATGGGCTCAGCACCCACCAACCGTCTGTTCACGGGGACCCTCCGTTCCTGGTCTTTGTTCGGGTTCAGCCCCTACCTGGGTGGTTTCTGGGGCCAAGTAATTTGTGCCTAGAGAGACCGTGTGTCTTCCGTCCGCCCATCTGTGGGGCCACCTTCCCTTTGATTCTTCACCTGAACATCATCTAACTGGGTCTAAGACTCTCGGGTCACGTGTTACTTCCCTGTAGCTTTGCGTTTGCTCTGTTGTCTTTTGGCCACAAATATCGCCGTGGAGAATAAAGTTTGCCTTACGTTCCAAAAAACCCTGAATGCTGACTCACTGTTTCCACCTGGATGCCTGGAGATTTCATTATTTATTCTTGAAATTCACGGCTCAACCAGTGTATTAGCTATCCTGTGTCGTGAAGCAAATCATCCCCAAACGTAGCAGTTCAAGACAACACACGTGTCTGGTCTGGCCCAGCTGGGTCCTCCACAGGCCGCGGAGGGTGTTGGCCGGGTCTGTGGTTTCATCTGAAGGCCCGACTGGGCAGGGACCCACCCCCAGCTCACCGAGTGCTTGTTGGCTGCACTCGGACGCGGGGACATCGCGGGCTGAGGACCTCAGCCCTTCGCCGCTGTTGTGCTGCATGGGCCCCTCTCATCCAGCAGCTCATGCCTTCAAGCGTGTGGGCTGGGAAGGCGCTAGCCGGGTCTGTTGATGATCCGTCTCGTTCCCTCTCGTTCCTTCTGTGCCGAGCCTGGGCCTGGACCTGGGTGGCTCTGCGCCGATGCTGAACTTGCCCTGACCCCGCGTGGTGGCTCTGCCCTCGCTCTCCAGCCTTCCCTGGGGACATTCTCCCCTCAAAGGGGCTACAGTCTGAAGTCTGTGCTTTGGGTTTTCTGTCACCGGAGAGGCTTGCAGGGCTCTGTCAGGCGGCGAGGAGACTTTGTGAGCCCCCCTGGGCTGGCTGTCCTCTGGGCGTGTGAAAAGTCTCCCTCATGTGCGTGGCCCTCCTTCTACTTATTGGCCTCGAGCGGAATCAGAACTGGGTCATTGTTTGCTTTTCTCCACTTTCCCCCGATTCTCCCAGCATCTTCCCCTCTGGTTCTCAGGAGCGGGAACAAGGGACCCCTACTCAGCTGACTTCCCTCTAGATACAGGGGCTTGTCGGCGGGGGCGGGGGGTGAGGTGAGAAGTTCCACACTCTGCTCCAGATTGTCTGTATCTTCCCTTGGCTGCCGGTATGGAACATTGATCTCCTTAGGTTTTGTTCTTTTCTTTGAGGAAGAACAACTTTTTTCTGAGTTATTACTTTTTACTTTTGGGAGGAAGGAAAGTCTGTGACACAGTCTGACCCTCTCTGTCTTTACATAGAAGTTGCCCCAGATGATGTTTAAGGCCCCTTCCAGCCCAAACTAGATCATCTGGCCCCATGAGAGCCAGCTTTCCTGTCACCAAGGCCTTCACATCCGGGAGTGGACGCCACCCTCCCCAGCCTTGAAGATTCCTGAGCAAGGACCAGGGTTAGACGTGTCTGCCCCACCACCGCCCATGGTGGGGGCCCACAAGGAGGCGGGCAGGGACAGCAAGGACGTGTGCCCACCATAGCTGTGGTCAGGGGCAGCTAAGGATTCTGGGGTGGCCATGCCACCTGCTCTCTGGCCCCTGCGGGGGCCAGATGTGCTGGGCAGACAGCCCGGTTCTGGGGGCTCTCCCCTTTTCCCCTCGCACCTTTTGCTGGAGTAGCCAGCGCCGCCGGGGGAGGCCCACCTGCCCTTCCCCTCAGGGCCAGGCGTCCCTGGACCCAGCAGGCGTCTCCTGCTGGGTGGGAAGCAGCGTCCACCCGGGGAGGCCACGGTCTGCCGAGTCACCCCGGAGGATGTCGGAGCTCCGAGGCCTCACCTGCCCGCTGGGCTGCAGCGAGCCCTGGGGAGCCGAGTGGTGCCCTCGTGCCCGAAGCCAGTCCCTGCAATTACCGGTTGGCAGGCCCAGGGGCGACGTGTGCCAGCGGCGTGGCAGCTTGCTGGAGGCCCGCCTGTGCCCGGGGCCTGTCCCGACTGGCTCAGGCTCACTGGGCACGGACGGAGTTGATCCGAGAAAGGGCAGCATGGCGTCTGGGCTCTGCCCCGGTCCTCTGAGCCCATGGGGATTCCTCCCTTCCCTTTCTGGCGAGGCCCAGAATCCAGTCTCGGAGCCCAGTAACCGGCCCTCCCTGCCACGGGCACTGCCGTTCCGTCCTCACGGTCTCCTTCCCCAAGCCCACCTGTGTGTGCACGTCCACGTGCGCGTGTGTGCATGAGCAGGGGGGCGTCGGCGTGCCTGTGTGCACGTGCACGTGTGTGTGCACAACTTGCTGTCCCCGTTGGGAGACCGCAAGGACACAGGTGTGCGTGCTCGTTCACCCCGACACGCCTGTCCCAGCGCGTAGGCCACTGTTTGGCGGGTGCTTTTACCGCACGTGGTGTCGCCTCCAGAGTCATCCCTGCTCGCGGCACCTGCGTGTACTTGTGGTGAGTGTGTGTGTGTCCCGGGTCACGAGCGTCTGTGTAAGCGTGCACGTGTGTGGGTCTGTGTGTGTGAGTGCGTGTGCACGTGTCACAGCGTGCGCGCGCGTCTCTGACCGGGGGTGACTAAGGCTGGGGATATTCACCACCGCTGCCCCAGCTCGAGGGGGAAATCCTCCTGAGTCTGAAATGGAAGCGGCCAGAGGCCGAGGGGCTCCTGGTTTCTCAGGCTCCGGGCAGCGTTCCCAGGCCCTCTCGCCCGGGGAACTAAGTCAGCGTGCAGGGAAGCCAGCACAGGCGCAAAGGGGACGAGGGCAGGGTCCGATTTCCCTTTTGGAAGTCCCCTCCAGGGCTGGCGTTGGGAGGGATGGTGGGGCCTGGGAAACTGCTGAGGAGGAGAGGACGGGAGGACTGGGCAGGGCTGAGGGGCGTCGAGGATGCAGGCGCCCCACGGCCCCGTGTCCTGCTCGAGTGACAGGGTACAGCAGGCCTTCCCAGAGGAGAGGGAGCTGCTGGGGGCCGGTCTGTGCTGGGGCCTGTCCTGCCGGCTCGGCCACGCTGGGTGACCGGGGCCGGAGGAGAGAACCAGCTCGAGCTGGGGGACTCGGCCCGCTGAGAGGCACAGGAGGGTGTCTGGGTGGTGCCTGGGGCGGCAGGGCTGGGGCGCCCACGGAGCAGGGCTCTGAATGGCCGGCGCCTCCTCCTGCTGGCTTGGCCTCAAACCAGGGCCCTTTCGGGCTGGTTGTTGACCTGTGGAGCCGGGGTCTGATGTAGTCACGGGAGCCTCTGAGCTCTGAGTTTGCACTCAGCCTACTGGGGACACAGAAGCACAGGCCGGGGGTGCCGGAGGCACCTGGGCCCTCACCACGCGGTACCGGGGAGACCCAGGCCCAGAGGGCGGTGACCTCCGGGGTGGCCGGGCAGGACAGGGTGGGGCAGGGCGGGCCGGCCCTCCTGGAGCCTGGGGAGGCCGGGTAATTACAGGGTGAGGAAGAAGCCAGCCTCTCCCGGCCCGGCCTTCGCCCCTCGAGGATTTCCAGGTGTGTCTCAGGAAACCTGGCATCCCGGGGCGGCCTGTGGCCGCGGCCTCCCTCTGCGGGCTCTATTTTGGGGTCGGGATCCACCCTGCCGCAGCCGGAGGAAGGAGAATGTATTTCCGTGTGTCGTGTGGCTGTGGGGGAGCAGCGGAGAGACACGGCCGGCCGGCCGTGGTGCAGGATGTGAGGAGGGCACCGCCGCCCAGGTGGAGGCCCAGACCGAGAAGCAGAGGGGAGGGCGTGAGAGCGCCCTGGGCTTTCATGTGGCCCCACGGGCCGGGTTGGCAAGACTGTCAGGCTGGAATGCGGGTCTGCGGCCCGGACCCGCCCCCGGGGACTTCCTGATTCCCACCAGGCCCAGCCCCAGGCCCGGGGAGGGGGGCATCTGCTCTGCCGGCACAGCTCCCCAGGCCCAGGCCGGGGTGGAGGCCAGGCCAGGCGGTGGGTGCAGCCCAGCTTCTTGCCTCCCTGGGGGGCTCCTCCGCAGATCCTGCCTCTCCCCTGCTCTCAGCGCCACCTCCCCCCAGGCCCTCCCCATCCTGGCCTTTCCTCCGACTTCCTCTGCCAGCCTCGACCTGCACAGGGTCAGCGCAGGGGTGAGGGGTTCACCTGAAGGAGGCTTGATGTGTGAGGCGGGCCTGGGGACGGGCCACACGAAGTGGCTGAGGGCGTGGGTGGATGTCGCGAGAGCGGACGCGCCCGGTACGTGGCAGGTGACCGGGCTCCCTCACTTCCTCTGCCCTGAGTGTCACGGGCCTTTGGGGACCAGAGCCTGGGCCGCCCCAGCACAGCCCCGTGACTCCAGGAATGACTAATTCCACTCCCGCATAAGCTCCTGGAAGCTCTGAGAAATGCCTTTTTTCCCCTTCTTGCCGCTTCATTAAACTCTTCCTGAGCAAGGGGAATGAGGATTGTCCCAATCCTCTGCAGAGGCAGGGACTCGGGTTGCTGGGTGGGGCAGGCCCACAGTGGCCCCTGGTCCCCGGCAGACAGTGGGGCAGGGAGGGGGGCACACAGAGTTAAACCAGCCCCACAGGCATCGGGGAAGGGGGTGGGCCGCTGGCCAGGGCCCAGGAGTCACGCTCCAGGCCGGCTTTGCCCTGGGCCAGCCGGTGACCTCTGGGAAACCTTGGCCCTGCCCCCGGCTCGGCCTTGCTGGCCTCCCCTGTGCTGCTCGAGGGGCCTGGGAAGGAGGTAGCCTGGGAGGGGCTGTAGATGGGGTGCCCGGGCCAGGCAGGTGGGCTGGCCCACTGTGTGTACCTTATCAGCGTATGCAGGCCTTAGGGGAACACAGGAGGGGTGAGCAAACTATTCAGTCCCTGGGCCTCTCTCCTCTCCAGTCTGTTTTCCCAGCCTTCAAGTGGCCCAGAAGTCCTGGCTGCCTCTTCCTGGGGCCCCACGGGGGACCTCAGCAGCTGGGCCTGGGGGCCGTCCATCAGGGAGCAGGCTGTTCCCAGGCCCGGGGCCTGGCGCTCTCCTCTGGGTCATGGCCGCCAGCCCGCCCAGACGGGAACGTCTGCCCACCCTGGAGGCTGCTGGAACCGAAGACGCAGCTCCGGCCTCGCCTCCCCCAGCAGATCTGATGGCGCCCTTCTCTGTGCGGCCTCGGTCTCTCTCTGCAGGCGGGAAGAGACCAGGCAGGAAGGGTCGGTGACCAGGGTCCTTGTCCACAGGTGCTCCTGGCCCTCGGGGAGCTGCTTCTGTCCTGCAACTGGGCGGTGGTTGCCGACATCCTGCTGGTAGGTGTGGGGCTGGGTCTCTGCTGTCCGGTGGCCCGGAAGCTGGGAGGGGCTTCAGAGACCATGGGGCGGGGGACTGAAGTCATTGGACAGTTTCCTTGGACGGGGCCTTCCTGACACTCTCAAACATATCCTTCGACCATTGGCCGCATTTTGCAGATGAGCCAACGGAGGCTCAGAGAAGGCAGGTACCCGGGCCAAAGTCGCCCAGCATGCAGAGGCATCGAGCCAGGACAGGGGCCTAGGCTTTTTTGACGCCTCCCCTCCCTCTTTCTTGACTGTACTTGTCCACAAGCAGGCTCTGGGTGTGTGGACGGGGATGTAGGACTTCAGGGTTACAGCCACAAGCCAGGTGGGTCCAGGCTGCCTCGGCTCCCATGTCACGGTCTGCGAGGCCAGGGGCCGGCTCAGGCTAAAGTGAGGCCCGACCACGTGACTCCACTACGTCCAGAGTCCAGCGTGGCCGTCCCTGAGCCTCACGCTCTCCGCCCAGCCTCCCTGCCTCCCTCCGGGAGCCATCACGAGAGCGCTTGGAACACTGGCGAGCTGTGCCCTTGTGGGACCCAGACCTGGGGACCCCTACGAGCCCTCCTGCCCCCTGAAAGCCTGGCATAGTCCAACACCGTGCACAGGGGAGCCCAGGAGCCTGGCGACAGGCTGACAGCTGTCCTGTGGTGACCAGGTGCCGGGCCTGGTCCTGGACGCAGGAGACGCCTAGCTTTCAGCCCCACTCCTGCCGCTTACTAGCTGTGTGTGTCATGGGCAAGTCATTCCGTGTGTCCGAGCCTCAGTTTCCCCGTGTGCACAGTGGGGTGAAAAACTCTGAAATACTCGTGGTTACTGTGAGGGCGAACGAGGCGACCGAGGGAAGCTCTGGCAGGATGCTGGCCGGGGCTCCACAGAGCCCTCTCCACCTTCTCGAGTCCTGTGCCCTCCACGTGACTTCGAGGGGGCTGTGGGGAGGCACGATCATTTAACGAGCCCACGAGGCCTGCTCACGCACGGCCTGGATGGTCTGCACCCCCGCCACGGCCCAGGCTCGGCAGGTGTAGCCCGTGCTGCCCTTTGACTCCCGGGGCGGATCAGCTGCAGGGCTGGTGGTCATTTCTGCCCCTCCCTCCAGCCCAGACTCGGCCACAGAGAGGATGAACGGCCCTGGGCCTCAGTCTCCTTGTCCAGCCTGGCAGGCAGAGTGGGGCAGGGGCGGCCAAGCCCTCGTAAATGTCTTCTTCGGGGGGTGGCCCACTTTCAGGCACCGGGAGCCTGACTACCCCCCACCCCGACATCTGGGCGTTCGGGTGGAGCTGAAGCCCGCCCCCCAGGGCACTGTCCCTTTCCACATGGCAGCCGCAGATGTGTGAGGGCCGTGCCCGGGGCACCCCAGTGTCTGTGTTTGCAGGAATGATTAACCTGGCCGAGCCAGGCTCTTTGTGGCACTGTGTGTGTTTGTGTGTGTGTGTGTGTGTGTGTGTGTGTGTGTTGGGGGCAGGGGAGGGGCGACAGGGCCAGCCAGCCATGGTTGGACCCAGCTGGGGCTCTGCTGGGAGCCGGCTGGGGCTGCCCTGGGGGCTGGGCTAGGTGTGACCTGGGGCTCCCTCTGTTCCTCCCCTGGCTTGGAGACCTCCAGCCCCAAAGCTTAGCAAGTCTCTGCACCCCAGGAGACTTTCCTGGCCCCCTTCCCTGCTTCCCACCTTCCTGAAACCCTTAGTGAAGGATTGACATTAGACAGTCAGTGGCCAAAGCTGGGCCAACTTTGCTGACTTTGGAGCTCAGTCCCCGACAGGGAAAGTAGGGGCTCCGGGAGGGAGTGGTCTTGGGCCACATGCAGGTGGGGAGTAGGCTGTGAGCGACAGGGTGCGTGTAGCAAGGCGTGGACATGGGTGGTGATAGGGGCTGGAGGGCAGGGAGGAGGGGAGGGAGGTGGGGGGGGTGGGAGGGAGGGACAGAGGCAGGGGGAACGGAAGGGAGGGAGGGAGCTGGAAGGTAGCTGGGAGCTGCTGATGCTTTTCCAGAGGTGAGACAGGAGCACCCCCAGGGGCAGGAGGGCAGGGTGGTGGAGACGGGTCCAGGCCCAGCGGGGTGAGCTCTGGGCAGGGAGAGCATGGAGGTCCCATCTGCTGGCAGGTGCTGGCTCCTGAGGCCCAAGGAGGCCCCGGGGACCGGGACTGAGGAGGCCCGTATCCCTGCTGGCATCCTGCACCTGCCTGTTCCTGGGGGTCAGTGTGGGCTCCCCGGCCCCACGTCAGTCCCGCTGAGGGACGGTGCTCTCTCTGACCCTCTTGTCTACACGACAACCCAGAGGCCGGGGAAGACACCTCAGCAGCTGTGTGGCCCAGGGGCTCTCAGACCTCTGTGAGCGTGAGAACCAGGTGTGGGGGACATTTTGTCCTCAGAGTCTGGTTCAGTGGGTCCATGCTGGGGTCCAGGCTGTGCCTTTCCAACGGACGTCCCCCGTGGTGCCCATAGGCTCCTCAGAGCGCCCTGGGAGAACACTGGTCTAACGCGCCCGACTCCCCAGGCTGTGAACCCCTGCGGGACTCTGACTGGCACAGTCGGTCCCTTGATCCCAAGCCCCTGGACGGGAAGCTCACCCCCTGGCCCCAGACACGCCTCCAGCACCTCCGCCCTGCCCAGAGGGTCCTGCTCCCCTGGGTCTGGTCTGCCCAGCCTGTGTCCGCCCCTGTCCCCAGGCTGAGCTCCCCCTGCTGATGGCACCTCCAGCTCCCTCCCCAGCCTCCTGTCCTGTGGGCCCCACGGGGGTACCTGCCCCTGGCAGCAGGGACTCGAGCAGAAATGGAACTCCCCGCCTCTTCCTCCGTGGTCCTGGAACCCAGCCGCCAGGCGCACGCCCCACCTCCTCAGCAGATTTCTCCCACCCCCTCGAGGGTTATCTCCCTCCTGTTCTTCTGGGCCCTTGTCTCAATGCTTCCCTGCTCTGCCCACCCGTCTGTCTCCCCCTCCCCAGCGAGTCTGGGGTGAGGGCCGAGGGGGGATGCAGGAGGCAGGCTGCCAGGGAGTTTGCACCTGATGGTTGCCGCTCGGACTTTCTGTGGGCCCTTGGCCGATGCTGGTTATGTCCCAGGCTGGAAAGGGAACAGCTCTTCTGAGAAGGGAAAGTCAGAAACAGAGGCGCTTTGTCTCAGAATAGAGTGAGCAGTTTTAGGAAGCCAAAGCCTGTAACGTCTAAAATTACCTGCTGGGCTCTCCAGCTGTGGGCAGGGCCAGCTTTGGCCCCCCCACATGGAGGCAGCAGGACCCAGAACGGGCAGGGGACCGACCTGTCTTGGTCTGGGCCCAGCAGCTCCTGGGGGGTGTGGGAAGGACCAGCTGTCTGGACCTTACTCTGAGGGTCCAAGCAGCCGGCAAGGACTTTTCCAGACCTGCGGGGCCCACCCTCTAGGAGTCACCTGCTTGTCCCCCCAGAGCCACCCGTGGGTAATCACATAATTACAGGCAAGGGGAAAGCACTGCCTGAAGGTGCAAAGCCACGGTCAGCTCCTTCTCTGGCCCGTCGGCAGGTCCCAGTCAGGGCTAGAGGTTCAGCCTCTCTCGCCACCTGGCCAGAGTGTCAGTGTCAGGGACCGGGGGCAGCCAGTTGTCACCCACGCCTGCTGCCTGGCCCTGCCTGCCCGTCCTGTGGCTCCAGGCGCTGGGCCCCTGCCTCACACCTCTGCTCACTCTGTTCCCCGCCTGGGACGCCCTTCCCTGCTCTCTCTGCCAGTTGCCCACGTGCAGGGCTGCGTGAGCTTGCCCTCCTCGTCCTTCCGCGTTTCCCAGTGTCCCATAGCAGACACTGCTGGACAGGCTCCTCCCTGCTCCTAACAGCCAAGTGGTCAAAGGTCAGATCCCGGAGGCTCAAATGCCTGTCCTGCCGTTTCCTGGCTGGGTGACCGCGGACAGGTTACTTCCCTTCCTGCGTAGAGTTTCCTCATCTGGGACCCGTGGATGACGATCATACCTCGCTCGTGGGGTGGTTGAGTGGATCTGTAAAATGTATACATGAGATGCATAAAATGCATGCACGAGGCACTCAATAAATGCTAATTGTCATCCTCCGCTAGGTGTCGGGGATGGGGCCCTGGGGTGGGGAGCTCCCCTTTAGGACTGTGTGACCGCCTGGCCTCTGCTTGGACCCCTCCTCCTGCTCCTCCCCTCCCCTCCCCTGCTGCAACCCTGGCTTCTGGCTGGGTTTGTCTTGGGACTGGTCTTCCAGATGGTTCTACTGGACTTGTTTGCTTGGCAGACTTTCGCATAGTCTGCTCTGGGCCTGGCACCCTGCTGTAATCCAGGAACCTCCAGAGAACTCCGACAGGGGCTTTGCCGTCCAGACGACATAGGGGTGTGTGTTGGGGGGGATGAAGGGGGAACCTTCCAGCGTGGGGGCTGTGTGTTCAGTTAGGGGCGCGCTCGGGGGCTGTGGGAGCTCAGGGCAGGCCTCTGACCTCTGGGAGCTCAGTCCCAAGGGACCGGTGGAGATGCTCCAGCTGGAGCTGAGCGGGGAGGGCCTGGCAGGCAGAGGCCACACCACCTTCAAGTGTCTGGAAACCCTCTGCCTCCTGGGGCCAAAGGGCACTATTTCAGTCTGACGTCCCCACGAAGCCTCCAGGTACCAGAGGAAGAATGGCCACGAGCACATCCCTCCAGCAGCTACAGTTATCATCCCCGCGTGGCGATGGGGAGACTGAGGCACAGAAAGGCACAGTGACTTGCCTGAAGGCACACAGCCAGCGAGTGGGATCGGAACCCAGACATTCCTGACTTCGGAATTCACGCTCTTAATCCCCCACCCCCCTCCATGGGGTCGCGGGGGTCTCTCCAGCCACGCTGTCTGCCACTGTGTGTCCACCCAGTGGGGCTCGAACTTTCCGAGAGAGGCGCTGAGCCCTTCGTGCCACTGAGCCCAGCGCCCACACACACAGACACCCGGCCGTGCGTCCTCTCCCGGCCAGGCCGGCCCGCCTCCTGGGCCCTGAGCTGGGACGCCCCGGCCCCGTCACCACAAGTCAGAGCCAGGCCTGGTCCCTGCCCCGTCCAAGAACAAACCCTCGAGGGCAGGCCTCATCAGGGGCCTCGGCGCCCCCATCCCTCGGAGGGGCCTGACGTCCTAGTGCTGGGGCTTTGCTGGCCCCCTTCCTTCCCACTCGCTTGGCCAGCCCGGCTGCCCTCCAGGCAGGTCCTTGGCAGGGGGGACCAGAGGCACCCACACTCTGCCCTTGCTTGGGGGCCGCCCCGGTGTCCTGTGTTTTGCAGTCCGTGGTGGTGCCCAGGTGCCGGGGGACAGCAGAGGCTTTGCAGATCACAGTGGGCCACATCCTGGGGGACGCCAGCAGCCCTTACCTTACTGGACTGGTGAGGAGTGGCTTCTCGGTGGGCGTGGTGGAGGGGAGGGGTGGCTCCTCGGTGGGCGTGGTGGTGGGGGGGGATCCACCAAGGCTGGCAGGCCGGCCTCTGTCTGCGGGTGTCCAGCACCCCGGGGGCCGGGCGCCCAGACTCCTACCTGCAGGCCGGCCTCTCTCTGTGGGTGTCCAGCACCCCGGGGGCCGGGCGCCCAGACTCCTACCTGCAGGCCGGCCTCTCTCTGCGGGTGTCCAGCACCCCGAGGGCCGGGCGCCCAGACTCCTACCTGCAGGCCGGCCTCTCTCTGCGGGTGTCCAGCACCCCGAGGGCCGGGCACCCAGACTCCTACCTGCAGGCCGGCCTCTCTCTGCAGGTGTCCAGCACCCTGAGGGCCGGGCGCCCAGACTCCTACCTGCAGGCCTTCCTCAGCCTCCAGCAGAGTTTCCTGTGCTGTGCATTTGTCATTGCCCTGGGCGGGGGCTGCTTCCTGCTGACGGCGCTGCGCCTGGAGTGGGACCAGGCCCGGGCCCGGGCGCCTGGCACAGGTACCCTGTCCTGCACACCTATCACCTACGCCAGGAGCGGGGCTGGGCTCCCGGGGGCAAGCCGCGCTGGCCGCCCCCTGAGCCGGCTGATTTGTTTGTTTTTTAATTTGCTCATTCGTTCATTACGCCCCTGCTATGTGCCAGACGTAGGGGGGAAACGCGGAGTCCAAGCCCTCGTGCAGCTGAGGCTCTAGAAGGGGGAGCCAGACAGGAAGCACAAGAGAGAGACTGTTCGGGGTGGTCAGTGCCGCAGGGAAGCTCCAAGTAGGCGAGCGGGGGAGAGAGAGAGACACGTGGGGGCAAGTTGAAACTGTTGTCGTCAGGGTCCCCACTGCACAGGTGACACTGACACTGAAGCAAAGGGCTGGGGTGGGGCAGCGAGCCCTGCAGCTATCTGGAGGGTGGATCGGCCAGTGCAAAGGTCCCGAGGTGGGAAAGTAGCTGATGTGTTTGAGGCCTGGCAAGGAGGCCAGTGTGGCTGGGGCAGGAACACAGGGGACAGGGGTGGGGACAAAGGTGGCAGAAAGGAGGCCAGAGCCGGCAATTGAGGGCCTTGTAGGGCCCGTGGCCTTAGCTCTGAGACAGAGCCACTGTGTGGTGGCCACAGATGGACCCGGAGGTGTCTTCCTTACCGTGCAGAAGAGAACAGACTGGAGGGTGGGCAGAGAGGTCACGGGAGGCCCTGCCATCACCGGGGAAAGCAGTGGGGCCAGGACCCTGGTGGTGGCACTGAAGTTTGGGGGAAGGGTCGCATCTGGAGTGCATTTTGCCAGCGGAAGCTGGGCCTGGGCCTCCTTGAGGGCTGGCTGAGCGTCCTTCCTCCCGCAGGGACCCCGGACAGCGAGGACACGGAGAGGCGAGCCCTGCTTTCTGGCGCGGGCGCCGCCACAGAGGACCCCTGAGGCCCCCGCCCTCCTGCCCGCCTCCCTGCACCCCTCCCGCTGGCCGCTGCAGCATCAGGGCCCTGTCCCCCTCTGGCTGTGGCTCAGGGCCCCCAGCCGAGCTGCACCTGTCATTTCTTCCCTCCCAGCCAGAGAGCTGGCAGGGCCTGTGGCGGGAATTGAGCTGTCAGCGCCTTCGGCGGGAGGCCTGGGCCTGCGCCCGCCCAACCCCGGGTCCTCAGCCCGGTTGGTTGCCTGTGGGCCCCGATTAAAAGTGGATTTCAGGCCTTTTACGAGCGTGTTCTTTACAGCCTCAAGGTGTCTCTGCTGGGAGGGGGTGGAGAGGAAGCCCTGGCCGGGGGTGCAGGGCTGCAGGGCAAGGGTCCCTAGGCATCCCCACCCCGGACGTCTCACTCTGACCCAGGCCCCCCACTCTGCAGGTCAGGAGGGCACAAGACCCCCTTGGCCTGAGTCACCCTCTGAACAAAAGGCCGGGCTTTGCGCTCTGGTGCCGATGTGGCTTCAAGCCTCCCCAAGGAGGAGGGCTGGGGTCGCGCACAGACTCCACTGCCCTGCAGCCACAGTGGGGGTGTCCGCACCCTGGCCCCCCGCCCCCCACGGCTCATGCTCTGACCCCAGCACAGCCCGCAGGGAAGGCTGGCTCTGTAGGACTTGCACTCACCCTGGGTTCAGAGCAGCTGGGCGCAGGGGGCCCTGCGGGAGGCCGCCAGCTTCCAGGTGGGCAGCAGTGGGGGGCACATGTTCTCTCTGCCCCACCAGCACGAGCTCCTCTCCCCCTCCCCTGGTCCTGCCGGGCCCGCCTCCCGTCAGACTCACACTCACCTCCCTCCCTCCCTGCCTCCCTGTGCTGTCCTCCCTGTCCTCCTGTTGGATGGACAAGCCCGAGGAGCTGGGCTCTCCAGCTTAGCCCACACCTGTCCCCCTCTTCGGCCCTTCATCAGGAATGCCCACCACCAAGCTGGCCAGCCCCTCCACCCACCATTTGACACCTGAAGCTCATAACACAGACTGTCCCTGAAATTATTTTTAAAAAGCCTACTTGGCAAGGGACCTGTACCCCATTACAGCAAATGCCGGGGTTCCCACACCCCGAGCCATTCTAGACACCAGCCGTTCTCCTGCCCCTCCACTCCTTTCTGACCCCACGTACCCGGAAAGAGTGTCAGAGTCCACGGGCTAAGGGTTCGGTCCTACAAGACTGCCCACCTCTCCCCCCCCCCCGCCCTACTGGAGGGGCCAAGTGCAAGGCCAGGCTGTCGGCTGTACTTCTGACTGACCGGCTATGGGTCAGAGGTCCCCTCGGCCCCCTCCTCGGGTCCTGCCGTCCGCTGGGGCGGCCTCCAGAACCCGGGGAAACACCGCACTCCCTGCCTCACCAGCTTCTTGTAAAAGTTCTCTGAGCCCCGTCCTCTGGGGTTTTCCTGGAGGCTTCGCCGAACCGCACGGCTCATCGAGTCATTGGCCACCGGCGACCGACCGGTGGGTCCCCAGAGGTCAGGGGGTGGGACTGGAGGTGCCAGCCTCTGGTCACGTGCGGCCTGCTCCTGGCCACGCCCCAACTTGGGTGGGGTCCAGATGCCACCTCATTAACAAACAAAAGGCATCTTGAGGGCTCTCTGGCATTTAGGAAATTCCAGAGGTTTTAGGAGCTCTGAGCGGGAAACAGGATGAAGACCAAACATGTATTTCCTGTTGTAGGTCACAGGATCCCCTTGTTTTCTCCTGAGAAGGAGGCTCCTGGTCTGTGTGGGAGCCAGGATGCCATGGCCCCCCTTGGGGCCCTGCTGTGTTTAAGAGGGGCGTCGAATGTGGCTTTTCCAGCCCACACTTGTGTGATTCTCACTGGCTGGGTCTGGACCCACAGATGCCCTGCTCTCGGGTCTGAACCTTCCTCCCTGCAGCCCTGAGAAGGCCCCCCGTGAGGCTCCATTCCCAGAACATGGGCAAGGGCTTCCCATGAGCCAGAACAGCCACCTGCCCCCCCACCAGCCCAGAGTCCAGCGGCTGGGGGGAAAGGTCAGAGGTCAGAGACCACGTCCCTGCAAGTTCCAGAAACAGGTGTTGGTATCATTGGTGCCCATCTTGATTGTGGGCAGTGACTCTGACTCCAAACCCGCCCTTGGACCTCACAGCCCATGACAGAGAAGCACCAGGCCGAGTGAGGCCACCTGTGGGCAGAGGAAGCGTTAAGTCCCCCAGGAGACCCTGCGGAGGTGTGGGGAGGGGCCGGAGGGGCAAAGCAGGAGAATTCCCCTGGAGAGAGCGGGATAAAGGTATCTGATACCTCTTGGAGGCGGGCGCGCGCGCGTGTGTGTGTGTGTGCGCGCTTTGGGGGAACGGGGGAGGCCGGAGAAACTGGGGGGACCAGGAGGCGCTGGGGCTCGAACCCTGAATCCAGAGTAGTTCCTTCTGACTCAGTGCATTCTGGTGTTTGGGTTGCTGGGCTGGGGAGGGTGGTGCTCGCTAGGACTCGGGACAGAATGCCCATCCCGGAGTTTGCAGGGTGTTATCATCCGAAGGGTTGGGGGGTGGGGGTGGGGGTGGGCAGGGCGGGGCCTGGGCTGGCGGGAGCCAGGAGTGAGAGACCGGCCCGCGCGTCTGCTCAGGCCTTGCTGCCCCGGGGTCACAGGTGTGGGTCCGTGAGAGCCCAGCCGCTGGGGCCGCGGAGGTCAATCCATCACACCTGTCTGGCCTAAAGGTCACTTCTGAGCCATCCCAGGCCCTGATACTCCCGAGAGTCTCGGTGTTGGGAATGCGGGTGAGGATGTGCTTCTGGTCAGCAGGACGAGGCCCTCAAGCCCGAGCCGCCCACTCAGCCTGCCGACCGCTCCCCCGAGCAAGCCGCTGCCTTCCAGCTCCCGGTGTGATCCTGGCACACAGGTGCGCTGGTCCGCGTGGGGCACGCGAGAGCGTGGGCGGGGGTGAGCTTCTTCTTCCACCCTGACCTCAGGCTCGGAGGGTCGGGCACGGGCTTTGGGATGATCACCCCGATGCTGGCTTGCTCCCCTGCATCACCAGACATCGTTCTGTCCGTTTCATGCCCTAAAGTGTCTGTCTTTCCGCCATGTCTGAGCCGGACTGTGAGGGTTTTGGCTTAATGCGGCCTCTAGAGACAGGCGGGAGGAGGCCACTGGTGCCAGGTTTTACCGCACACAGGAAGCTGTGTGACCGCACGTGCTCCTCCTGTGTGACTATATCGGTTAGGGTTGTCTGGTGATGTGCAGAAGAAACTGAGTGACTTAGGCAAGAAAGGGATTTGTTGGAAGCACGTCAGGGGCTCACAGAATTGATGAGTACGTTGCAGATTCCGAAGCCAGGGCTCCTGGGACGTCTTACTGGGGACCTTCACCAAAGCGCCAAACAATTTTCCCTATTTTCTCGCCACCCTACTCGAGATTTAAAGCCCCGGGAGAGGGAGTCCAGTTGGACCCCACGGTCATTCCTTGCTTTTTAGCTCCAGGTGCTGCTGGGAAGGGGGATGGGCTCTGAACAGCAAAGGAAGGAAAACCAAACAAAGATGGCGTCCATCCTGACGCCCTCGGGCGGGCCACTGGCGCTCTCTCAGATCAGCGTCTTGGCAGGACCGGGAAGAAGCTGGGCGCCGTATCCTTCAAGGGATTCTTTGTTTCTGATAGTCTGAGTCCATGATCAAAGGAGACTGAATCTTCTATAATTTAGAAAGCGTTAAAAATGTTCAAATGACAGAACAGGAACTTCTGTGTTAGTGGGGACTCGGAGCCATCTGTTCTGAGCAGGAGAGAGAGGCAGGGACAGAGCATTCTGAGCAAAACTGGCAAGGCAAGCCTAGGCTGGGGGGTGGAGGGGCTCTGACAAGTCCGCTGTTGGCAATGGCAGGAGCAGAGAGGGGGCACCGTCTCCCCCGCGGTGGGTGCCGACTTGTGGGAAAGGTAATCAAAGGGTGGAGGCAAATGGGACATGGAAGCTAAGGGAGGGTGGAGTCGGTCAGGGAGAAAAATGCCTTTTCCAGAGGAGCCAGGAGAGGAACGCGGCTGGTTTCTGAGTCACTCAGAGCAACAGATACATGATGCAAATCCACACACACTTCCTGAGCACCTGCTAAATGTCATTTACTCATTCAATCAACAAACATTCTCTGAGCGCCTCTGCACTGGGCTGTGGCGATGAATCAGACAGGGTATGGGCCCCCGAGGCTCACAGTTGGTTGTGGGGCAGGGTGGGGGGTGGACTCATGTACAAACACAATGAGCACAACGGCTTTGGCGAGAGGGAGGCACACACAGGCTACTCAGGTAGCCCAGAGGAGGAAATGACAGTTTTCAGGTGGGTTGAGGAGGGCTTTCTGGAGGAAGTCATGGTCTGTGCCGAGGTTCTGAGGGCGAGTCGAAAGGGTGAGCTGGGGAGACACCGAGGCAGAGCCGGACTAGGGGCAGGGGGAGGGGGGGGGTCCCACGTGACGCTCTCCGTGGTCCTGAACAGCATTGGGTTGAGGGGACAGCAGGGACTATAGATAGGCTCCCCCCATCCCCATCACCCCTCCAGGCTCCAGGAAGTGTAATAGCCCCGAATGAGTTCAGGGAGCTCTGTTTTCAGTGTGGTGGACTCCGATTTTGAGAGCCGGGCAGTAGAATCTGAGGCTGGAGATTGGCATGGGTCATGAAGGGTCATGATGGGTCTTGGAACCTAGATATTTTTATCCTGTGGGCAGTGGGGAGCCATGGAAAGATTACGTGCAAGATACGGATGGGGTCATATGGGTGATTTAGAAAGTCATTGGCAAGAAATACGGAGAAAAGCCTGGAGGGGGATGTTGGGGCAGGTGTGGTGAGTTTAAAAAAGGTGAGGCAGGAGAGGTTTGAGCTGAGTCCGTGGGTTTTAAAGAAAAGAAAGTGGACAGGCCCTAGATGTAGGAGTTGAGGGAGAAGAAGGAGTCCCAGATGGCCCCCGCTGTCCTGCTCCGTGACAGTGAGGACGATGGTGCTGTTTGCCAAGAGAGAAATGACATCAGAATGGAGCAGGCTTAAGGGAACGATGAGTTCAGGAGCTGCAGGGTATACGGGGCGGTGGGCGTGCATATGGACCTTGAGCTTGCAGATGAGGCCACATCTACAGATGGAGATTGGGGTGCCAAGGCACGTGGATGGTGGCCGAGAGCCTGCTAAGGGCGAGTATGCCCAGTGAGAAGGGAAGAAACTGAGGCCCGAGTCCTGGGGGATGGGCAGAGGGGCTGAGCTCCCGGGTATCAGTCTTGGGGAAGCCCGTGTGTCTCAGACTGTGCTCTGCAAAGCTCTGGACACCTGACAAGTACACGCGGGGACAGCGCAGCCTCTGCTTCTGCCTGGGAGCCCCACAGCGTACACTCTGAGGTTAAAGGCTCCGAAAAGTCCAGTCCCTCAGTCAGGAAACCAAATACACTCGCCTTTGGGGTGCTGGCCCACCGTTTTGTGGTCTAGGCCTCCCAAAGGAACGGAGGAGTTCGGCCTGGCACCACGTGCTGCCGAGGAACCGAGTCCTGGAGGAGCCAAGAGCAGCCCTGTGGGGCAGCAGAGGGCACGCTGCGTCAGAGGCAGGTGCACCTGCCTTCACTGCAAGGCCCCGTGTCCACCAGGTGTGCGACCTTGAGCACATTACTTCTCTTCCCTGAGCCTCGGTTTCTTCATGGGCGGGATGGAGATAAGGGCCCTGTGAGTCTTGTGGCTGACGGTCTCGTGGTCCTGCCAGAGGCTCTCGGCACCACTGTGACTTGCCAGGGCTACACAGCCAGAAAGCGCTAGAGTCCTTCCTGTCGCCCTGCCCTCGGTGCCCCATGGCTACCCAGAGACTTGCTCTAGAGAGGGGCTTTAAGTTAACATCCCAGAAAAACCCACACTGTACGAATAGCTGCTCAGAGGCTCCCCCACCGAAAGTCTCCAAACGCTGACATCTTCCCCTGCTCTAGGCTAGTGGGGGCTGCAAAGGGAGTGCCCCCCTTTCTGGTCAGGAGCTAAAACTCTCCCTGGGCAGGGCTATGGCCGAAAGGAGGAGGAATTTTGTCCAGTGGGAAGGGGACCTTGGGGTGGGGCTCTGAGCCGTGGTTGTGTCTCCTTCACAGCCAGACCCGGAACCACCGCTGGACACTGTCCCCTAGCTGGCACCACCCCATAGTGGCGAGGGGCATCGCCAGGGCCCGGCCCCAACCCCATGGAGCTCCTGGGTCTGTGCTGGCCTGTTAAGCACCAGGACAGCCAGCAGAACTTTCCTTATCCGGCTTGAAGCTGGAAAGAGGCAGCAAGGAACTTTGAGAATGGAGTCTGTTTCCTGGCCCTCCCGTGACAGTCATCCATACCCAACACACTGAAGCATATTTTTAGTCACCTTGCAGAATTTAAAACACACCTCGAAGGCGCCAAGAAACACCAGCTTGGGGATTAACTCTGCTCTCAGCAGGGAGGGGGTGCCTCGTGCGGCATCACCCGTTGGCTATGCCGTGACTCACGGTAGCCGACGCTTTCATGGGATGCACTTGTCCCTGCACTTGGGGGAACTGAGCTCCCAACCCCGGGGGGACCGGTATCAGAGCCCCGGGTCAGCACCAAATCTGCAGGTCCACAGTGAGGTCTTTTCTGGGCCCTGTCTGTGCAACATGGGGGTAATTCTGGTTTCCCAGGCTATGTCCAGCGCTAACATTCGGTCCCCAGCACTTTCTATAGGATTTGAGTTACAGTCAAAGCCTCAGACAGATGAAGAGGGTAGGTTTGGGGCTGGGGCACGGAACCACGGCACCTCTGAGATGGGCGAGGGCAGTGACTGTGGCCGCGAACACAGAAGGTACTCGACCCTGCCACATCCATCGGAGACAGGACTCGCCCTTCCCCAGGTAGGGTGGTAGTGACCGCTCATAGACTTCCGGGCTGAATTCTGTCCTCCGATCTACCCCCGCCCCGGGAGAGACACTGGGACCTAGAGAGAGTTAGGGGTCTGCCCAGGGTGGTGCCACACACGACCCAGCCTCCCGTCTTCCATCCCGGGCTTCGCCCCCTCCCTAGGGCGCAGCTGGCAGTCTGATGCTTGGGGAGGCCCCTTAGGCATGCCCTGCGTCTGGTGGGCCCCACAGGAGCCCGGCTCCCCCGCCAGGGGCCGCCTCTCTGCGGAGGCGAGGGTAGGGTCTCGGCGCGCGCACAGGCATAGGGGCCGGGAGCCGTCGGGAGCTGGATCTGGGTTTCCCTGCGGAGGTGGGCCACACAGCCCTGTGCGCCTGGCCGAGGCCGGGGGTCCGCGCCAAGCCCCCGCCGGTCACAGTCCGCGCTCTCCCCGGACTGATTAAACCCGGGCGGTGAGCAGCCGCGGGCCGGGCCCCGTCTCCGGGCCGCCGCGCGCCCCGGGCCCCCGCCCCCGCCCCCGCGCGGCCCACTGCGCCCCCGTCGGCCGCCCCGGGCAGCACGTGCGGGGCGGGGCCGCGGCCGAGCCGCGCGCCGATTGGCCGCCGCCGGGTGGGCGGGACCGGGGCGCAGCTGTCAGAGCCGCGGCGGCGGCGGCGCAGCGCGGAACGCGGGCCGGAGCGCAGGAGCCGACGGGCCCGGCCGCGATGGTGCAGCGGCGGCTCCGCGGCGCGCACACGCTCTGAGTGGGCCCGGGCTGGGCCCCGCGCCCCCCGCGCCCCCCGCCGCCCCGGTCCCGGCCCCGGCCGGCATGATGTGCCTGGAGTGCGCCTCGGCGGCGGCGGGCGGCGCGGAGGAGGAGGAGGCGGACGCGGAGCGGCGGCGCCGGCGCCGGGGGGCGCAGCGAGGGGCTGGAGGCGGCGGCTGCTGCGGGGCGCGGGGAGTGGGCGCCGCGGGAGCCGCGGCCGCGGACGACGAGGTGCAGACGCTGTCGGGCAGCGTGAGGCGGGCGCCGTCCGGGCCCCCCGGCACCCCCGGCACCCCCGGCACCCCCGGCTGCGCGGCCGCTGCCAAGGGCCCCGGAGCTCAGCAGCCCAAGCCGGCCAGCTTGGGCCGCGGACGGGGGGCCGCTGCCGCCATCCTCAGCTTGGGCAACGTGCTCAACTACCTGGACAGGTACACCGTAGCAGGTGAGCGAGCGCCCCACCCAGCCCGAGAGCCAGGAGCCCCCACCCCCCCACCCCCCGGCCTGGAGGTTCCCCGGGGAGCCTTTGGTCCCAGGGCCCCTGTATTCAAGCCTGAAGCGGAGTGTCTAAGGGCCCTCCGCTCAGGCACGCTGGGCAAGTGACGGCCCGTGAATCACGGGTCCAAGCGGGGACCTGCCCCCCGCCCCCGCCCCGCCGGGCCAGGGGTTGGAGGGGTCCCCAGCCGCGGAGCAGCCCGCGCGTCCTCGCCGGCCCTGACGTCCCATCCGTTGTCCTCTTCTCCGAGAGTCTCCTCCGCGTCTCTCCGCGTCCTCGCCTCCGCGCCCCCTCCCGCCCCGGCCCCAGCTTCCCCTTCCCCCAGCCCAGGCCGTCTGTCGGGCCGTAGCGGGTCAGTTCCTTCCTTCCTCCGGCGCCTCCACTCCCCTGCGTGCGGGCGGCGAGCGCGCGCGCCCCTTGCGGGTGTGCGCCAGGGGAGCCCGGGTGTGTGCGCGCGGGCGGCGCGGATCCGTGTGTGAGCGCGTGGCTGACAAAGGCTCGGGGCTGCGGGGAGCGGAGGGAGGGGCGGGGCGGGTCCGCGGCGCCTGGGGACCGAGATGCGGTTTGCAGCTGGCCCTGGCTGGAGGCCTGAAGCCGCCTCCCCCAGCTCTGTGGCGCTGGGGGCCTGGGGTAGAGCGCAGGCCACCGGGGCTGCAGAGGGGGCTGCCTCATCCCGTGCGAGCGTCTCTGGGAACCAGCCTTGGGGACGGGGTGGGGGTCTGTGGAACAGCCAGGTTCTAGTCCCAGATTTGCCCCTTACTTGCTTGGTGTGTGACCTTGGGCCAGTCCCAGCTCGTGTTTAAGTCTGTTTCCCGTTTGTGCGGTGGATAATCTCTGGGCCCCTGGGGGATGGACTGGGTTCCGGCTGCTCACCCCCCCTCCCCCAGTTCCCGGGGGGGGGGGGTCTGTGAGTAGGGCGTTCCGTGGACTGAGCTGCCTGTAGGTGAGAACGGGGTAACCTTGAAATGAAAGCTCTGTGGGCAGGCTGGTACGGGGGGCTCCCTGCAGGAGGAGAGCAGTGGCTGTCTACATGGCACGCCGGCCCAGAACCTGCCTAGCCACAGCTCAGTAAAATCTGGAACAACTGAAGAGAGAGAGAGACAGAGAGAGAGAGAGGGAGGGAAGGTGGCGGGAGGAATTTTGGACAGACTCTAAAGAGAACTTTGTGGGGCCATGGAGAGAGGTGTCCACTGTGTGTCACCTGGGTCCCTTTCCCTCCTGCTGGCCTCAGTCTTCCTCTGCCGAATAGGGTATCGTGTCAAGTAGAAGGAAGGAACTCTGATGGGTTCCCCCTCCCCCTCTCCCACTTTCAGAAGCCCTTGGCTCTCTATTCCTTCTGCTGCGGGGGCGGCAAAGGGGGGGGGGTACAGCACTGGTAACCAGTAGCGCCCATTTCTGACTTGGGCCATCCACAGGAGGCTCTTACTGTGGTCTGGGGAACAGGAAGACGCAGAAACACCCGGCTGCACCGGCCCCCCACGCTGTGCTGTCTGGGACCTGGGAGCTTCGGTGCCACCATAAAGTGGGGGGAGGTCAGCGAACACGGGGATCTGTGGTCGGTGCAAAATGGACTCTGTGCACAGGAGGAGACCAAGGCCCCTGGGCACCCCTTGTCCAGGATGGCCTGGGAAGTGCCGAGAAGGCAGGTGGTAGGTCTACCAGCAAGCCTTGGCCTGGGAGGGCTCCCACATCTCTACTGGACGGTGATTGGTGCTGTCTCTGGCATTGTGACACTGCACAACTTGTTTTCTCCCGGCCCCAGACCCACCCCTCCCTGGTATCCTCAGGGAGACTGACCCTGCCAGGGACTGAGGGGAGAGGGTGGGATCAGGGAGGTCTGGAACTTATCTGCCTCCCACCCTACTTGGGTCCCAGAGTCAGAATGGGAGAACAAGATAGGAAATTCGAGGGAATTCGTAAGGGGGGGATGGGGAGTGGTGGCTCAGAGGGGTGTGGGGCCGTCGGGAGGAAGGTCCGGAAAGCCCTGTGCAAACACCCGCCTGGGCTATGCATCCCTCCCTGTCCCGGCACCGCCCCACCCCCAACACACAACGTACACAGATTTCCTCTCCGGATAAGCCTGGCTCCCTCTCCCTCTCGTTATGGCAGGCTTCCCCACGCCCCTGCCCCAGGTCCAGTTTTTAGGGAGATTTACTGTCTCTATGACAACTGCTATGGCCTGATGTGTTTGGAGGGGGAGGGCAGGGGAATGGGCATCCCAGGCCAGAGTCCACCTGCTGCTGGCTGGGGGGGGGGGCGGTGAGGGGGCAGACATTCTACGGCTCAGTCACCTTTGATGTTCGACCCACCTGACTCCTGAGACCCTCAGCAGTGGATTTCCCACTCTCTTTCTCGAAATCTGTGCTGTGTGTTTCTATCTTTATGGTATAGATCAACCAGCTCTGTCCAAGAGGAATATGATGCCGCATATCTAAGTTAAACACTTCTAGGAGCCACGTTGAAAAAGTAAAAAAAAATAAGTGAAACCGATTCATATATTTTATTCAACCTCACATTTCTAATGTATTTGCACATGTAATCAACATAAAAGCTATTAATGGGATATTTTGCTCTTTTTTTTTTTCATACTAACTTTTGCAGCCTGGTGTGTGTTCTCCGTTTACAGCGCGGGTCAGTCGGGACTGGCCACAGCTCAGGCAGCCACAGCCACGGTGGCTGGGGTCCCGCCGCAGTGGCCAGTGCAGACCTGGGTTCAGGCTCTTCAGCCCCCCCAGCTGGGTGACCTGGGGGGTGTCACCTGAGCCTTCTGGGTTATCACCGCCTCCTGGGTGCCTCCCGGGTTGCCGGAGTGAATGAGTGTTTTCACGCACCCTCAGGAGAGCCGCACAGATGCCAGCCTCCTTCCCTTTCTCGCCTCTGTGCAAGCTGTGCCCCCGGCCACCTTGTCCTTCCCGTGTTTCTTTGTTTCGGTCAGTCCCTTTCAGGCCCCTCTGAGGACCCCTCCCTCCTCCACCAGGCCTGGTCTCCATCCTGGGAACGAGTAGCCTTCCCAGCCAATTACGGCCTCCCCTCCTCCCCTTGAGAACCCCCTGAGGGCACAGGCAGCAGGTGAGGAGGGCCAGGCCCAGCTCTGGCGCTTATCAGGGGGGTGGAAGGGAAGGATCCCGGGGCTACCCCTGCACACATCTCCTCGTGTGGATGGGGATGCTGGAGGCCAGAGAGCACAGGTGCTCACCCAAGCTCCCGCAGCCGAGAGGAGCGGGACCAGGACCCCCCAGGACACTGCTGTCTCCGTGCAGGCAGGGGTGCCTGGCCCTGTTGCTGGCCAGGGCACGAGGCCTCTGAGCAGAGGCTGCTACAGCTTCCCCTGCTCCCATGGCTGGAGCCCAGTCACGGCTGCCAGCTCAGGGGAAAGGTGAGGGCTCGGGCACCGTCTCCTCCGATCTGCTTCCTGGTGCCAGAGCTCCATCGGCCCCCGGGCCCCCACTCTTCCATCTGCGAAATGGGAGCAGGACGGAGGCTGGAGCCAGGCCCAGCAGGAAGAGAATGGAGAATGGCTGTTGGGAGCTAAGACCCCTCCCCAGCTTCTCTGGGGCACCTGTGCCTTCCTGAGCTCTTTCCCTTTGATCCAGCTGGTGGCACTGGGCGGGGCAGAGCCCGGTGAGGAGAGGCAGAGCCCTGCCCTGGGGGAGCCCTTTTCTGCCAGAGAAGCTGAGACCAGTATCCATGGCAACTGCTCACTAACACAAAGCCGGGGAGAGCAGAGCACAGGGACCGGGTGGGAACACAGGCCCGGCAGGCCTGGGGGGTCCCCGCATACCTGAGCTGGCTGCAGGAGGGGGCTGCCTGCCTGGGGCTCTTGGCTCTTCTGGTGTCCGCCTGGTTGAGTGTGTCCGCCCAGGGCCTGTCACAGGGTCACCTGGGTGGGTGGAGGCCACGTCAAGCTCCCAGCTCTGTGGCTACCTTGGTGGATGCGGATGGCCAACAGCAGCCCTGCCCCGCCCCCTCCAGTGGCCTTGTCCCCTTGGGTGGCCCTGCCCTGGCCACTGCAGTGTCAGCACCACTTTGGTCCTGCCGGGTGGGCGGGGCGTCCAGGGCCGCCTTCCAAGGTGGCTGTCTAGCAGGTCAGTGCCCAGGTGAGAGGCCCGACCGGCCTGGAGAGCCAGCGCCCTAATGACAAACCACCGGCTGCCCGTCTCTGCAGGTACCTTGTCTGGTGTGCTGTTGACCCGTCAGAGGAAGTGCTTTGGTCTGGGACCAAGGGCGTGACCGGCCAGCTGGTGCCTTAGTTTCCCGTTTTGTGAGGGGCAGGAGGGCTGCACGTTACAGCCTGGCCTGAGCTGCTCAGAGAGGTGTCCCATCCCCTCCCCAGACAGGAAGTGGCTTTTGTTTCCGCCTGTGTGTGTGTGGTGGGGGGGGGGGGGGGGGGGGGCGGTGCTGAAGTCCTGAGGTCAGAAGGGGGATGGGACCCAGGGAGACAAGAGAACCCTGGCTTGATCCTCAGGCTCCTGGGGCCCAGCTCCCTACTGGGCCCTGAGCGAGGCTGAGTTTCCTGTTCCTGGCTGTGCCAGACTTGTCACCTAAGGCAGATCTGTCACCTAAGGCAGATCCTGGCCCTCTCTGAGCCCTGGACACACAACAGGTGATTTTGTGGTCAGGATGTTGCTCCCAAGGCTAGTGTGGGGCACTTGCTCCCGGGAACTCTTGTCTGCTGTCCCCTCCCCAGCTCTGCCTGCACCCGCCTTCCCCAGGGCTGTTTCCCGCCGGCCACCGGCGCCTCAGCGTGCATGCGGGGCTGGCCGGGGCTTGGCCTTGTGGAGCGACTGGGTGGCCGGGTCGGGTTGACCCTGGCCTGCCTGACCCCAACCCATCCTCCTGGGCGCAAGAGGCGCTGGTAGGCTCAGACGACCCTGAGAAGGACCAGGCCCCGATGCTGAGGCGGGGGCCTGAGTCCTGACCACGGCGCACAGGGAGCCGTGGGCCTCGCATCCCCGGGAGGGCCTTGGGAAAGTGGTCAGGATGGGCCCTGCGTGCCCAGCCCTCAGCCCCGATGGAGGGGTCTCCTCACCCCCACGCCGGGCGGAACGGCTTCCGCACATTCAGGAGGGCTCTGAGGTGACTTTGCCGGGTCTGCTGTGAGGGCAGAGGGCACTTGGAGAGCTGGGTGGGGCCCGGGTCACACTGGACAGCAGTGTCCTGCGGATGCTGGCCTGCTCTGGGCCTGGCTCTGTCCCGCTGGCCTGGGGGCGGCGGGTGAAGGGCAGAAGCACGGACGTTAGAGCAAGACGTGAGCAGGGGTGATGTGCCGGCCGGAGCGTGGAGGCGGGGGGGGGGGGGGGCTTCCCTGTGGGTCTGCGCCCTGCAGACGGGCACCTCCGTGAGGCCTTCGTGGTCCCTTCACCGGCGAGCGTGGATTTGCCAGACACGGGCCGGGAAGCAAGGAGGACGATTCAGCTTCGTAGACTGCGAAGTGCGGTGCCCCGGGGGTGGTGTTACTGGGTCATTCACCGTTCCTAGGTTGCAGGGTTCAAATCCACGCCAGGGCAGTTGGTGTGGACGTTGAGAGGAGGCTGGTGACGGCCCGTTTTCTGTGGTTTGGTGGGCGAAGGGGGAACACAAGCCAGTCTGGGGGCTTGGAGGCCAGGTCCTGCCTGGCTCTGGGGCCTCTATCCAGTGGCACCCTCTGACTCTCAGTCTGCCATCTGAGGGTCAGGAGCAAGGCCTTGGCCCCTGAGGCCTTGCAGGGGGACAGCTGAGCGTCTGTGGGCTTCTCTCCCCCGCGCCCCGGCCTCATCCTGGGTCTGCGGATCATGATAAGGGTAGCCCTGGTGGTCTTGGGAGGCCCCGAGCCAGGGCACAGCGGGGACAGGGGTGGGGCGGGGGCTGCTCCAGGGAAGGAGCGGCTGTGCAGAGCCCCCAAATTACTAAGGCCGAGTCTGGTTCCAGGAAAACTGGCCCCAAATGATAGACTAGAACCACAGGACACAGGCCAGGCTGCCTGTCCCCGCCCACTCTGGGCACGGAGACTTGGTGGGAGGAGGGAGGGCTCTGAGCCCCGGGTGGGGGTGGGGGGCTCCTCTCTAGGACCTGGGAGAGGGAGGGGTGTTTCAGGCCCAGCTGCAATGTTCTTTAGGGGCACAGGCTTGGAATCCGGGCCCTCTAGAACAGGAGTGGGGTCTCCCTGAGGGGCTGGGGTCCGGCGCTGGGGGCCTCACGGGATCCCTGTGGAGGTGAGCGCCAAGCCCCTCTGACATTAATCGCCCGGGTTTGTCGGGTGGTGTCGCGGTGGGAGGGTCGGTGTAGGTTCGACAAACGTGATTGGGATTCGGGGTGGGTGTGGGGCGTATGGGGACTGTGGCTCTCAGACGGGCAGCCCGGGGCTCAGAGCAGACCCAGATGCCCCCAGAGGTCACTCTGCTTGTACCTGGGGTAGGGGGCAGGTAGAGGTGAGTGTGCCTGAGAGCCAGTCCTGGCTCAGGGACCGCCCTGGCTGGTCCCCTTCGGCTGGGGGTGGGGTGGGGGGGGGGGGGTTGCCCGCAGGGCCAGGTCAGCAGAGCCAGGCCCTCAGTCTCCTGTAATTACCGGGGCGGGAGCTGCGGCTGAGTGTCGGAGAAGGGTGATCCTTCCAGAGTGAGCCAGCTCTGAGGCCTCCCCGGGACCCGTGGCCCATCCGTTCACATCCCTAGGCCCTCTACCGCATTTTAGAGAAAAGAACCCTGAGGTGGGAGTTCCCATTGCCCTCTGGTCATGGCTGGGGCTCCTACCCCATGGCTGAGTGACCTGTGGTCACATTTTTAACGTTTATGGACTACCTACTCTGCCAGACAACATCCTAAGCACTTTATACCGATTAACCCATCTAAACCTCACAGCAACCATATGAAGCAGATCTTAAAATTAAGGTACATTGCAGAGGAAGACAGAGACACAGACAGGTTAAGTAACTTGCCTGAGGTCACACAGCAGGGTAAGTGTAGTCGAACCCAGATGGTCTGGTATTGGAGGCCACGCTCTTGGGGATTCAGCTAGGTCGTCTGCTCCGAAAAAGGCAGGGCGAATGTGGGGTGATGATGCCTGTGTTTGAGGGCGTGAACTTGAGACCTGGTGCCCTAGCCTGGCTGACCAGGGCAGGAAGAGACCGCAGGCTCTTGTCATCTCTGCCGTGCATCTGAGGCTGGGCTGGGGCTCCCGAGGTCAGTGTGAGTTTCTTCTTCTGTCGTGGCCTTTGTGAGGCCTGCGTGACCCCAGCAGGTTAGGATCTGGACCTGGCTTCTCTGGGATCTACCAACGGACCAGCCACAATGGGGGGGCGGGGGGCGGCACCGCGAGTATCCATGATTAGCCAGCTCTCGAGGTTACGGGCCCCTCTTCAACAAGAGCTGCAGAGAGAGAGTTAGGGGGACACCCTCGTAGACACCCTTGGGTCTGACCCCTGGATGCGGTAGACCTCGACGGTGTAGACAGACTCCCTGGGAAGAGGGCCTGGCTGGAGTCAAGGCTCCGAGGCCTGTAGGCTATGATGTACACACCACAGGGGCCTAGGACTGGCCAGGCCGGTGGTTCAGGTCACCCAGGCAGTGTGTCAGTGACTCTTGGGTCTCACCTTGAGGCCAGGTGGTTGTGCAGACCTGGGTCACGGAGGCCTCCGGTGCCAGAAGAAGCCTGGGCTCCATTTGGCCGGCAGCGGGGATCCACGAAGCACGACTGCAGTCCTACTCGATGAACTAATCCAGGTAGCACCGTGCGAACCGTGTCGGGCAAGCGCGTGTCAGTGCCCACATTGTCGTCGTCGGTGGTGTTACCCAGGGGCCTGGCTGACTCTGAGTTCCAGCCAGAGTTGACAGCCTCTGGGCCGCGGCACCTGTTCCTTGAGTCCAGAGACGGGCTGTGCTCTCTGGAGCCACCGCCCAGGACTTAGGAGAAGATGGTTGAGTGCTCGTGAGGCAGGCTGCAGGAAGGGTGCTGGGGCCCCAGGAGGGGGCCGCGGGGTGAAGGAGACTCTCTGGAGGCCCCCACTCGGGGGCCGAGGAAGGCAAGGGCCGTCTGGCCTGGGGAGTGCCATGCTGCGGCTTGGGGACCGGGGAGGACGCGGCAGAGCCATGGACGGGAGTCTGGGTGGCTGGAAGCCTGAGTGGGGAGAGAATCTGAGGGGCTGGCAGAGGGGCCGGAGAGAGGCGCGTGTCTGTGAGCTGACGCGCAGGAGACAGAAGTGAGGCCCAAGCCGGCGTGCCCCAGGGCCGGCTCCCGGGGCAGCAGGAGGGACAGCTGGCCTGGGACAAGAGGCGAGACCCTGGGGGCTTGAGTTAGAGAGAGAGGTGTAACTGGGGGTTGGTGGGACAGAATGTTCGGGCTGCTCCAGGGAGGGGGACCCCCGTGGGCAGAGGGGTGGTCCCGGCTGTGGGTCCGGAGAGGCTCGACTCAGCTGTGGCCGTGGGCGGCTGGGGGCTGCGTGTGGAGCCCCACCTTGCATGCCCCGGGCTGGTGGAGGGGCCTGGCCTCAGCTGTGGGAGGCTGCTCCCGGGCAGGAGGCCCGTCCTGTGACCCACCAAACCTCAGCCTCCAGGAAAGAGGCTAAAAATAAGGTCGTGGTGGGAAGAAGGGAGGGGCTCGTGGGCCCAGGCCAGGCGGGAGCCTAGAGGAACATCCAGGCGGCTGGCGAGCTGCTGTGACACATGCTTCCCGAGCCAGCGGCCAGCGGCTCTCACCCGCCTGTGGCCACAGCCCCTACCAGGCTGCAGTGAGGCCCTGCCCCCAGGCCCCGGGAAGGTTCTGCCTGGAGCTCAGGCGGTGGACCCAAGGCCTGGCTCCAGGGTGCTGGGGTGAGGGCCCCTAAGGCCCTCGGGGTCTGGCCTGCCCAGGAGTTCCCAGGACATCCATCTGGATGTGCAAAAATGTTCTTCCCTCTTACCAGGAGCTCTGTGTATCGGAGGAGGTCAGGGGGGCTTCCTGGAGGCAGAGGCAAACACTGGGGCTTGAAGTGCTGGAGGGGGTGGAGCATGTCCAGTCTGGAGGCTAGGAGATGCCTGGGGCGGGGCAGGGGACGCAAGGGCGTTTTCTCCCCGCTGCGGACCCCTGCTGGCCTCATGAGGACCACGCTGATACGGCCTTCCTCCCCGGACGTGCCCTCCTCTTGGCTGTGGACAGGCACCCGCTGTGCAGTGACCCAGGGGCGTCTCGCCCTCCTGCCACCTCCCACCTGCACCTGTCCATCACCTAACATGTGACGGCGTCCGTTCTGGGTTCTGGAGATGCGCCGCCACGACCCTGCCCTGAGGGGGCTCTCACTGCAGTGGGGATGGGGCGTCTCTGTCCACAAACAGCCGCTGGGGGCTGGCTGCGTGCCGGGGCCTGGGCTGGGGGCCCGCGAGAGCCAAGAGGCGGCGTGGCAGAAGAAAACATTTTTGGTTTTTGACAACAGAGCCTGTTTCAAATCTCACTGGGGCCCTTGCCTGCCATAGGACAAGTTACTTCACTTCTCAGGGCCTCCGTTTTCTCATATGTAAAATGGGGTGAAAAATGCGACGAAGCAGCAGGGGTAGAAATCGCATCTGCAGAGCCTCACTGGGTACCTAGAACTTAGCAGGAAGCAGTAATTCGTGGCTCTTAGCCACCGTGGGCCCGGCGAGCTCCCACCCACGTCCCTACGTGTCTTCAGAAGTCACTGATCCTAGTGTGCCAGGGGAGTGTGGGGGCACCTGCCTTACTGAGGGTGACAGGAGGGGGAGAAGCCAAGGAAGACTTCCCAGAGGAAGAGGCACCTGCACTAGTGTTGAAGGAGTGGCAGGAATCAGGGTAGAGGACGTGTGGGCAGTCGGGGTCCAGAGCATGGGGCGGGGGTGTTCTGAGAAGGGAGGCCAGAGGCGGGGTCGGAGGGGCTGAGCCTGCAGCCCTGTGGCCTGGTGGAGGCCAGTGTGCGTCTGAGGCACTGGGGAGCCACGGGAGGTGCTGACTGTGGGGGAGAGAGAGGGGCAGGGCGGCCCTGGCTCAGAAGTGGGGCGAATGGGCTGCGGGGCTGGGAGGTGAGTGTAAGTGGTGCCCTAAGGTTGGGCCCAACCGTGCCACCCGCGGAGGCCCCACTTGGTGGCCCCTCCGTCCACAGGGACAGGCCCCTGGCTTCCGCGTTCGGGGCACGACCACAGCCCGCCTTAGTTATTAAGTCATTAACTGGGCCTCGCACAGCCTCTTCATTATGGGTAATTAGGGTGAATCCACTCGGCACTCACGAGGAGGAGGCCAGTGTCTCTCGGTGTCAGGCTGCATCCCGGAAGAGGGCTCAGCATCCCGGCCCTGGGGCTCGGGGGGCAGTCTCCAGGCGGGACCCTCCTCCGGGGCCCCGGGGGCCGCTTCGGCCACCTTGCCGCTGTACGACCTGGGGCGCAGGCTCAACCTCTCGTGCTCAGCTCCCTTGTCTGCCCAGTTCCTGCTCAGTGATGTGCGCCATCACCATATCCTGATGAGCTCTGGGAGACCCCCGAGGGCAGGTCCCTTCCTCCGTGCCCTGCGTGGGGGGCTGTCGGGGCAACCTGCCCTGTCTCCCCCTCCTGGCTCCCTAGCCCTTCTCGGTGCAGATGTGTCATGGCCGGGGGGGGGGGGTGGGGGTGGGGGTTCCTGCCTGTGGCCCAGCCCCCTGCTGTCCTCGGAGATAAGCAGAGGTGGGGGCCCCCGGGGCCTGTGGGGTGGGGGGCTGGGCGCCGTGAGAGGTGAGGAGGCTCCAGGAGGTTGCCGGCTCCCACGCAGCCCTGGCTCTGTCTGTCCGTGGTTGTTGGTGGCCTCTGGTTATAGTCCTCTTGACATGCAAAGTCCTAACGGGAGAGCAGAGGTGGTGGGGACTCAGGAGGAGGACAGGCATGACCTCCAGGGATCCCCTTCCCCCCAAGAAGCCCTACCCGCTTCCCTCTGTGTCTCAGCTCTGGCATCGGAAAAGCGGGGTCCTGGTTACAACCCCGAGGACAGCTGAGTGAGTTCGAGCACGCGTTTGCCCGAGTCCCGCCCGTCTGTCCTCAGGTCCCTGCAGTGGCCCTGAGTGGTCCCTGAGTGGGGGGTGGGATCCCATGCCCCCAGGGTGAGCATAGCCTGGCCTGCAGATTCCCCAGAGGCCTGGCCAGACTGGGCAAGGTGGCCTTCTGTGGAAGGGGCTGGGTTGGGCGGGCTGGGCTTAGACTGGGGGTCTCCTAGGTGGGGTGGGAGACAGGGGCCCCGGGCATCAGACATAAGCACCCTCTGTCTTCCCTCCCAGGCGTCCTTCTGGACATCCAGCAGCAGTTTGGGGTCAAGGACCGAGGCGCCGGCTTGCTGCAGTCAGGTGAGGCCCACGCCCCTGCCAGGCCCCCGCCACACCTGCTGGGGCTCCCTGCGGGGTCTCCTCCCTGGTCCTGGCTCGCTGGAAGGGACGTGTGCTTTGTGTCCAGACCTCACTCTTGGCACTCAAGAAGACCGGCTTCCCCAGCCTCTGCTGCTCTCCCTGCAAACAGACCAGCAGCGCCCGGGGAGGCCACAGGCCCGAGTCCTTAGAGGGGACCCTTCTTTTGGTCCTGGGGCCTCATCAGGACCCAGGGGCCCCGGGTCTGCCCTGAGGCTGGTGAAGGGAGTTCCTTAGGTTCCAGGCAAGACAGCGGCAGAGCCTTTGGTGACCCCTGTTTCCATGGCATGTGCCCCCATTTCCTCCGTTGCCATCAGCCTGGGAACAGTCTCTGAGATGTCAAAGCAGGAAATCCCCACGGCCAGTCCGGGAACCATTTCCAAACTCGGGGAAAGCGCCTGAGTGCCTGGGTCCTGGGCTAGTCCTGGGCCTGAAGCTTTCTCCCTGGCAGGGGTGGGGAGGGGCAGGGCCAGAGCCCCCTGGGCTGGGGCAGGGGGGCCTGTGTCTCCATTGTCCCTGCCGACCCACTACCTGGCCCCATGCTTGCTGTGTGGCCGAGGGCCCGGTTCCTTGGCTCTGATTCCTTCTGGCCCTGGAGGGTGTGTGGTTGTGAGGCCCGGTCAGATGTGTGGGAGGAAGTCCGTGGTCTGCATTCCAGCCTGTGAACCCCTTCCCCTGCCTGGGCTCTCCTGGGAGGGAGGAGTGGAGCGAGCTGGCTATGTCCCGGAACCTGCCTGACCTGCCTAGGTGGCATTCCAGAATGTGCTGTGCCAGCCTCCATGAGCCACTCAGCCAGGCCCTGCGGCCTGTGATCCTTTCCCAGGGTGGTTTTGGGGCTCAGACAGACGAGGTGATCGCTCCAGGGCGCAGCCCCAACAGACAGCTGAGAAAGCTGGGACAGGGGCAAGGCTGTGTGACCCAGAACCCTGAGGGGGGCCGGCCCCTGCCTCTGCCCACATCCCTCACCCAGCACAGGAGCCCAAACCTGTCCCCTGGCCCTCCCCCACACCCCCCCCCCCTCCCAGCCTCCTGGGCTCTGAGCCCACAGTGACCGCCACTCACAGCCTGGAAGAGGGTTTCAGCCAGATGTGGGCAGTGGGGAGAGGGCAGGAGAGAGCCCAGCTCTCCAGCCCCCTCCGTCTCTGGCCCCTGGTCCCGTCCCCTCTGGGCCTCAGCCTTGCTGACTGATGGGGTGTCCAGGGTCCGCCCCAGCCTCCAGCCACCCCAAGCAGTGCTGTCCCTGTTGCAAGGTGTCCCTGGCAGCCTTCCTAGTGGACAGAGAAGTCATGGTGGCCCCTACTGACCCCTGGCAACCTGGCTGGAGGTGGACACCACCCCTCCCCCCCCCCCCCCCCCCCCCCGCCAGCATGGTCGGTTCTGCCCCCACAACCTCCCTGGGCAGCTGCACTCCCCAGATGAAGGGACAGAGGTCAGCTCTGCTGGGGACTCACAGGGGGTCGCGTGCGGGGAGGCCGGCGGGCCCAGGATTGGGGCTCCACGCGTGCCGCCGTCTCCACCTGGGGAGGGGAGGCCTGGCCGCGTGTCTCAGCGTCTGGCGTCTCTGTGCTCTCAGCGTGGGCGCCCCTGGGCCGTGGTCTCTCAGGGACCCTTACCCCGTGGCCTCCACCCTACCACCTGCCCCTGGCGTTGCCGGGCTGGCTCCCTGAGTGTCCTCACCCCTCGGCCACCTGAGCCAAGGAGCCAGGCCAGCTAGACCAGGATGTGACTCAGTGGGCGACCAGGAAAATCACCTAATTGGCCTGGGCCCCAGGCACCTGTCTCTTCCCCAAGCCCCTGATAAGGTCGGAGCCAGGTGGAGGGCGCCAGCCAGGTGCTGGTGTTTGCCAGGATCAAAGGGCCAGGGCTGAGAGCCGGGCTGTCTGCTCGTTCGTGGGCACCAGGGGCTGCTGGGCCCGGAGACAGGGCAGGGGGTGCGGCTGGGAGTCAGGCCTGGGCCTGCCTCTGCTGTTTCCCCTCGGGACCAGACCGTGAGCCCTGGCTTGGGGAGAGCCTGCCTTCGGCAGCCCCGAGCAGGCCCCCGAGCCCCTGCAGAAGCTTCTGGGAAAGCCCGCAGAAGAGCTCCAGCCCTGGTCCCCGTGTCTCGGGGCCCCGGGTCTCCACAGCCTACACCCAGAGGGGCAGCTCCTGCTGGGCTCTGCCATAGCCTCTGTCCCTGCATTCCAGTAGATTCCCCCCATCACTGGGGACAGAAAACCTATCTAGTCATCACCTAGGCATGACGGGGTGGGGAGCAGGGTGCGTGGGAGCCTGGGGGGACAGCAGCGAGGGCACACCTAGCTCTGCCTGGTGGCAGGTGGATCAGACTCCCCTGAGGAGGGGACATTTGAGTGGGGCTTTGAAGGATGTGTTAGAGTTTGTTCAGGGCATAGGGCTTACAGTCGGTGTGTCAGATTGAGCAGATGTGAGAAACCCTCCCCCCCACTCCACGCTGCGTAAAACATGCCAAGAAAACACTTAAATTACATAGCTGAGCTTGAAAGCTAAGACTGGCAGCGGGATTCCCAGGTGCCAGAAGCAGGGAATTAAACCAGGGAGCAGGAGAGGAAGCTGGTATTAAAGCCAAGTGGTGCGGGGCGCCTGGGGACCAGTATCTGTCACAGAAGCTTGTTACGGTATTTTTAGTGTAAACATTTTTATGATGAAACATTTTAGATATACATAAAGAGTAAAGAGACTAGCGCGACGAGGCTGCAGGAAGCTGTCACCCAGATTCATCCAGGGATCGACCGCCCACTCCCGCCCAGCGTCCGGGCTCCGGGGGTTTCTTGCAGGGTCGGCCCCGTGCAGGCTTGGGGTCCAGCATCGTGGGGGTGACGCGATTTCCACCCCGAGCCCAGGGCAAGCCCCCTGACTTCTGGCTGTGCCCGCCGTCCCGTGGGCAGTTTTTCTGCCTGTGAGATCTCCGTCCCGGCTCTGGCTGTGTGCCGAGAGCCTGCTCCGTGCGGCCCCGGGCTTTGCGGCCCCTTCTGCAGATGCGGCTCCTGACGGGAGCCTTTGTGCCCCAGGGCCCGTGTGGGGCACAGGTGACAGTGCCCACTGCAGGCAGACTGAGCGTGAGCAGAGCCCACGAGGAGGAAGCCTTTGTGGGAGGGGGCAACGGATCCCAGAAAGCAGGCGACCCGATTCCCGGGGAATTTCAGGCAGTAGGTTTGCCGTAACAGACTTTAACGTCCTATGTGCTTCATTTCCACGGTTCCAAAAAAACAGTAGAATTTGTAAGACAGGGATAGCACCTTATTGGAAAAGAACAGGGACTGAAAAGCTGAATTCACGATTCTGGAAGTGAAAACCGTGAGCCCCAGTCGAAGAGAGAGTAAGCGGGTCAGAAGCTGGGTCTGCGGAAGGGGAGCAGATCGGAGGCTCTGGGGACTCGTGTTCGCCCCCCTCCCCCCAGAAGGAAGGAGGCTGGGCGGGGGACAGGGGCACACCGTGGAGGGCCTCTGGCTTTGGTCTTGGGGCCGTAGGGAGCCAGAGGAGGCTTTGGGGCAGGCATGGCCCCGTTAGACGTCTGCGTGGGGATGCTCTCTCTGGGGCGGGTGGTGGGGGAGGGCGCTGGAAGGCAGCTCAGGGCTGGGGTTGGGGGGGTCACGAGGACGTGCCAGGACGTGCCAGGACAGAGGAAGAGCCAGCTCAGACCGAAACCAGACGGCGGCCCTGCTTCGGGCACAATGTCCTCCTGGCCTTGCTCTCCTCCCCACTTCTGCAGTGGCCTCCTTCGTAGTCAGGCAGCCCCCGTGGCGGTTCCCCCAGCGCCCCCCTGCCTGAGGGGGGCCTAGGACCGGTCTCCCTGAGGCCCGAGGGGCCGTCCCAGGGCTTGTATCCTGAGCAGTGGGAGGGAGGAGCGGCCCCCTTCTCCCTACAGGAAGTCCGAGCTTGGTGGCCCTACAGGCAGCGATGGGGCCTCCCCGTGGCCTGGCTGCCTGGGCGTCCCGTCCACACCCTGTGGGCAGAGCCGGCCTGACACCCTCCCCGCCCACGGGAGGTGCAGGATGGCACATCTCCCCGAATGACAGGTCGGCCGGATCTGGACTCTGTAAAAATAGCCCTGGTTCAGCCCAGGCTGAGGTGGAGGCTGGACGTGAGCTCCGAGGCCACCGACGGGGCGTCCAGGGCTCCCCCAGCTCAGGCCTCACCTGCCCCTGCCCCAGGACCAGCTTCTGGGATCGGACAGGGCCACATGCACCCTGGGAGCAGCCCCTGGGTGAGATCAGAGGGTCACAGGGTCCTCAGTGGGGTGGTTCTGGACTTCTGGGGGCTGGACCCTCTGAGGGCCCCAGAGGAGAAGGCCCCCGGGCATCCCTGTGGGGCGGGGACACCACATGAAGTCGTTCCGCAAGGTGGCTCCTCCCACGCTGCCCCCCTCCCCCCCCTTGCCCGCGGCCCCATTGTCCCCATCCAGTGGGCTGGCTCACCAACCCCCCCCCCCCGCCCCCGCCCCCGCCCGCAGCCCCATTGTCCCCGTCCTGTGGGCTCAGCACACGTGAGCCAAGACAGGGCTTCCCCATGTCCTGACTGCAGGATGTCCTTGTGCGGGAGCTGCTGGGAAGGCCACCCCCACCGAGGTCTGGGTGGGGCAGCCAGGCCGCCCAGAAAGCTCTCTTCCAGCAAAGACGGCAGGGCTGGGGTAGGGGGCAGTGGAAGTTTCTAGCCTGGCCGGGACAAGGTTCCAGGCCTTTGCCGCTGCTGTTTCTTCTGCCAGGAGCATTTTTCCTCTTGTCCCTGCCCTGATTGCATTGAGGCCCCTCTGCTGGCCTGTGATGCACCTGAGGGCCTGGGAACGTCCTCTTACCTGTCTGTCCGTAGCAGAGGGGAGGGCTGCTCTCCCTCGTGACCCTGGACGCCCTTGTCCCCAAGGGGACAGTGCTGAGGGTGCAGGGCGTCTGGGGGCAGGAGGGTCACTGTGTAGTTTTGGGCAGGTTCCTCCAGCTGTCGGTGGCCCAGCTCCAACATGGGACGACATGGTGGGGACGGGTGGGTGCTTGGGACCCAGCGGTGAGGGTGGGGACCTGCTCCCACCGGAGTCCCCTGTGACTCGGTCCACTCAGATGGCTGGCAGGGAGCCAGGGTCGCGAAGTCGGGGCCGCCCTCCTGCTCTGCCGCAGGCCGGGTGGTGGGGACGGCGGCCTGGCTCTCCCCCCGGGCCCCGTCCACCCCTGCAGGAGGACAGACATGCCGTGGTCCTAGTGTGGCTTAGACCCTGGCGTTGGACAAACTCCTTTCGGCCTCTGGCACCTTTCTGTGGGATGAAGGTAGTCGTGAGGGGCAAGTGAGAAGCCTGTGCTTACGTCCAGGGCGCGCTCGGGCCTGTCTACAAGTGTTCCGTGAGCGACAACCGAGGTTCTCGTTAGCCGTGAGCATCGTGCCTCCCTAACCGTTGCACGGTATTGCTTATAAGATTTGTGATTTATGTTTTAGTATGTATTCTTGGTTTTAAGCATCATCATCGCTGGCAAACTCCCGTGCACCCTTCGATGCCCAGCCCTGACATCGCCGCCTCCGTGAAGCCTCTCTTCACCGTCCTGGCGGGAGCTGGCCCTCTCGGTGGCTTTCCTGGCATCCTAGCCCCTTCGAGCTGGGCAGCCCACGGATAGGCTCTGCCCCCCGGCCGGACAGGGGTCACTCTTCCTCCGGTTCCTCGTGCCCTGTCCCCGCTTGGCGCAGACAGGCACGGAGGGAACAGTCCTCCCTCCTCCCCCTAACGTGCCTAAGTCCTGAAGGATCAACGTCGCTTTTCTGCCCGCATCCTGGTCTGATCTCAGGCAGGTCCTGTGAGGCAGGCCCAGCAGGAAAAGTTCTTTTTCTAGATACGAGGAAGTAATTTCTGTGTGGATGAATCTAAACAAGGACCCGGTGTTGACCGAGGCCGTGCTCCGGGCGGGGCGGGGCAGAGCACCTTGCGCTTTATCTCACGCTGCGCTCGGCGCCCGGGGCCTTGCTATTTTTATCTTCATTTGGCGGATGAGGAAGCTGGCGGGGCGGCGGCCTCGACCAGCCCGCGAGAGGCGGTGTGTTAATTCTCAGGCATCGTGCGAGCCGGTAGCTGAACACGACCCTTAGCGACAGCTGAATTATGTACACTTGTGGTTAAACATCTTGTGTTAAAAACAAAGGTAGCGAATCCTCAGAACGCATGCTTCCCTGGTCGGGTCCCTGCATTGTACCAGGATCTGTGTCCCTGAGGTTATTTACGCAATCGATCTGCCTTCGCGGCGCTCCCGAGACCCACCTCCTGTGACTCCGGTCGGTGACATCACACCGCAGCCACGGGCAGCCACGGCGGGCGTGTTCACCCCTCGACAGTTGGCAACAGTTGGCAAACACCACATCCCTCCCCCCGCCCCCATCCCCCCTTTACTGGAGTCCGTCGTTGGACGTTTATCAGGACACCAGTGAACTGAGAACAGAGAGGTGGTGACCTGCTCAACGTCACCCAGCTGGGAAGGATCAGAGCTCACTTTGGGCCCAGGTCGCGCCCCTCTGTGCTGAGGCTGCCCGCGGCCCCAGTTTCCCCTGCGGCCACACCCCGTCCTGCTCACGGGGACAAGAGGGAGACAGTCACTCTCCTCCGGCCCGGCCCTCTCCCCTCCTTCACCGAGTCCGTCCTTCCTCCCCTCCCCTCCCCGCCTCTGTCTGAGGGAGAAGCCCAGCCCGTGTGCACACTCAGCCCGGCGGTCAGAGCCCGGCCAACTGGCCACCTCGTCTGCCCACCCTCGGCCTTTGTCTGGCCATCTGTCCGTCAGCTGTGGGACCGCCTTGCAGGGGGAGGCCTGGGGGAGCTCCTTGTTCCCTGACCCCTCGGGCCTGCCCTGCCTTGCCGGGCCTCTAGGTCCCACCTGGGGCCCCAAGGCCCCTCCCATCACTCCCCATGGAGTCTTCTGTCTCGTTCTAGAACAAAACCAGGTCCGATCACTCCCTGCTCTGTGCCCTTTCTCAGCCGTAGAAGCCACAGTGCCCACGGTGGGCCACAGGCCCTGGCTCGTCCGGCCTTCCTCCCTCCTTCCTTCTGCTCCAGCCATTCTGGCCTCTAGGCTATTCTTCACATGTGCTAAGCAGACTCCTGCCTCAGGGCCTTTGCACTTGCCCCCGTATTTGCATGATTTTTTTTTCCTTACCTCCTCCAGGTCTTCACTGAAATGTCACCTCTCTGGCCCTTCTTTCTCTGTGTCACACACGTTTCCTGTCTCCCGTCTCTGCCCTTTTCCCCTCCTTAGCATTTGCCACCATCTGATGTACTCTATTTTTCATTTTATGGTTTCTTTCTCCTGCCCAGGAAGGCAGGAATGTTTGCCTGTTTTGTTGAATGAGTGAAAGAGTGAGCGAATGAACGACAGTGTTTCCAGACGCCAGTAAAGCCTCTCCAGCCTGTGGGGAGTGAGGAGTGAGTGTGACTGCATGACCTGGCAGGTGGAAGACTGGGGTTCCAGGCCCAGTTCCGTCCCGGTCTGCTGTGTGACCTTGGGTGGGTCCCTTCCCCTCTCCGAACCTCTCTCCCAAGTATAAGAAGGACAGCAGCGTGACGAGGTATGAGGACACTGGCTCCGGGGTCGGACACACAGGGGATCAGGTCTCCGCGGGGCTTTTGCCGCCGGTGGGGCCTTGGGCGAGTCTTGCCTCCCCTCTTTGGCGAGGAGGTGGCCTTGCACGGACACACAAGGCCCCAGGTGGTGGGCTCCTGACGTGGCTTCTGCCACGTCAACCGCTCGGTGAATCCTCTGTCGCTCAAGTCCCCCGAGGGTCACCCGCTGGACAAGCTGGGCCCGCGGGGAGGCGGGCGGGTCGCAGGGTCGCCTCTGGCGGGCGGTGGGGGCCCGGCCCCGTGTCACGGCCTCCTCTCCCCGCAGTGTTCATCTGCAGTTTCATGGTGGCCGCCCCCATCTTCGGCTACCTGGGCGACCGCTTCAACAGGAAAGTGATCCTCAGCTGCGGCGTCTTCTTCTGGTCGGCGGTCACCTTCTCCAGCTCCTTCGTCCCCCGGCAGGTGGGTCGGCTCCTCTGCCCCCGCCCCCCACCCCCCCTCGCCCGGCTTCGTTCCCGCCTCTCTGCTGGAGCCTCAGGTGCTGTCTTCCCGGGGGGGGGGGGGGGGGGGGGACGGACGTCGTGGCTGCTTTTGTAAGCTGGCCTGGCTACGGAAAGGGCCTCCCCGCTGCGAGCCTAGCCGAGCCCCGCGTGGCACCCTCTTTCTGACCTGCCTTGACTTGGGGACAATGCAAGGAACGGCAGAACCAGTCTGGTCCAGGAGGTAGGGCCCTTTATTCTAGTCCCAGCTCTGCCAGCACCTTGCTGTGTGACCCCAGGTGAGTCACGGCCCCTCTCTGTGCCTTGCACGGTTTCCTCCTTTTCGTTTTTTTTTTTTAAGAGAGCTTGAGTGTGAATGGGGGAGGGGCAAAGAGAGAAAGAGGGGCAGAGAGAGGGAGAATCCCAAGCAGGCTCCGAGCTCAGCGCACAGCCCGATGTGGGGCTTGATTCCGTGACCCTGGGATCATGACCTGAGCCAAGGTCAGGAGTCAAGCACTCAGCTGACCGTGAGCCACCTAGCGCCCTTTTACTTTATTTTTTTAAGTAAACTCTACGCCCAAAATGGGGCTTGAACTCGTGTCCCCAAGGTCAAGAGTCACACACGTACTGACTGAGCTGGCCGGGCGCCCCGCTCGGTTTGCTCTTTGCCCGACGACCAGCTGACTCCTTGGGTCAGAGTCCTAGGGCGGCAAACATCATTTCAACATGAGGAAGGTGTTTCCTACTCGGCTCCCACCGTCCGGGTGCGAATGTCCCAACTCTGTTGTCTGTTCAGCCTTGTGATCTGGAGAGATCTCCCTGAGCCTCGGTTCCTTCATCTGTAAAATGGGACTAGTGTTTCCCCGCTGGAAGGCTTATTGTGGGAAATCGCCGAGCTAGTGAGTGCCCAGACGGCGGACCGTGGCGGCATTCAACCAAGTGTCACTTCTGTTCTTCTGATCCACGAGGGAGATAGGTTGCTTTGATAGGTAGTGAGTCTCCCATCGGCAGGAGTGTTCGAGCGGAGGAAGGACAATCACATGGTGGCTACCGTAGAGGGAAATAGAGGAAGAAGGAGAAAAGACCAAGATCTGTCTTCAAGGAGCTTTTGGCCTTCGGCATAAAGGAGCAGACCCTCTCCCCGTCCTTGGGGCCTCCCGGGCTGGGTGTGGGAAGATGTGACAGGCGCCCCCCGTTCACAGCCTTTGAGATGTGCAAAGTGCCGAGAGCCCTGACCGAAGAGAGAGCAGTCTCTTGAAATCCATGGGGTCAGGGAGAACTTCCTGGAGGAGGCGGCATTTGAGCTAGGCAGGTGGAATAGGGTGATGAGGCCTTTGGTGGACAGGATGGCAGGGGGAGCAAGCCCACAGAGGCACTGACGGTGGGCGTGTCGGTGGGTCCACAACGGAGCAGAGTGTTTTGGCTGGAAAGGAAGGCAGGAGCCAGGTGGTGGAGCCCTTCAGGGTCTGGGCTTCCTCCGGAGGTTGACGCTGGCCCAGAAGAGGCCGGAGGCAGGGGCGGAAGGAACAGGCAGGTTTGCGGGTATAACGTGGCTTCGCGGAGGAGGGTCGGGCCAGAGTGTCAGTAGAGTCTGACAGCCACGGTCGAAAATGGGGCCCAGACCAGAAGCTTTTGGGGACCGCGACGCCGGTGCCGGGGAGTGGGAGGGAGGGCGGGCCGGCGGAGGTGGAGAGACGGATCGCCCCAGTTAGTCTGTAGACTCAGGGCCGCCCCGGTCCGGGCCCCGCAGGGCGGGGCGGGGGGGAGGGGCGCTGGCGAGCCTCGGCAGTGGGATCCTGAAGTTCACTTGGCAGAGAAAACGTCCAGGAACATTGTGAAAAGTGGCCGTGGAGGTGGCCTGCCCCGTTGGTCATCACGGGGTGGCCGCTTAGCCAAAGCAGCAGGCCGACGGTGAGACGGTCCCTTCCGTGGGGGTGACAGGCGTGCCCCGGGGGGCTTGTGGAGGATTGACCGTGCACCTGGATGAAAGCTAAACCCTGCTTCAAAATAAGTTCCAGACGGGCGAAAACAAGGGAAAAAGCAAAGTCTAAAAACCGGGAGCTAGAAATCGGCCAGAAAAAGCCGGACAAGCCCGTAGGAAAGTGGGCGGAGGACGAGGACCGGCCGTCCCAGGAGGAGCCGGTGCCCGGTGTCGGTCTGAAGTCAGCAGGGAAATGCAAATTGAAACGACAACGAGATAACACTTCACACCCATCAGATGGGCAGTAATTAGGGAGGTGAGGACACCAAGTGTTACTGAAGCTGCTGCTGGCGGTGCAAATTGGCGGGGCCTCTGCGGAGAGCAGGGCGGCGGGATCCTGCAGATGCCACGGGCGCGCGGCCCGCGGCCCGGCCTCTCACTTCGAGGTGTGCACCCGAGAGAGAAACCCCGGCTCGTGCACGCGGAGCGGCACACGCGCACACGGGCGTCTGTGACGGGCTCGGAGCACCGCGGGACCGTGTGGTGCACGCGCGGAAAGACGGGGTGTCTTCGTGGCAGGAGAGGCGTGAACGGGTCTTTATCAGCCGGCGTCGATGGGCCCGCTTCCACAACGCGTGACTGAGGGCAGAGGCGAGGTGCGGGGCAGGAGGCACGGAACCGTCCCCTTTACGTCCCTGTTTGGAAAGCGTGCGGGGGCACGTGCGTGTGCGGGAACAGGGAGGGAGGAAGCATGACACGCGCACAAGGAGGGGGTTCCTGGGGAGGCCCGGGGACCCACAGGACGTCCTATCCACCTGCTCTCCTGCCGAGGAGGACCTCTCGCCTCCAGCGTCTCGCAAACAGCGTGTTAGAGGGTATTTTTGTCATTTGGGGATGGGACCTGAGCGAGGTGTGCAGTCCAGAGGCCATCGGTGGCTGGAGGCGTCACATTAAACAAAGGATCGGTACACGTGATGTGTAAAAGGCTAATGGAAACCGATACAGGACGACCCAACAGCAACGCGGGCAGGTGACCCCCAGAGAGAGGGACCGAGGCGAGCAGGCGGGGGACACAGAAGCGGAGGAGAGGCGCGGGGCTGGACGGGCAGTCGACGATGCAGAGAGGGCCGGCCCGGACGGAGACGGGCAGATGGAGGGAGGGAAGCGGGAGACTGAGCAGGGTAGCCTGCGGGCGGCGGCGTTGGCCGGCCGGATGGGTGGTCAGGGTGGGGCCGGGGAAAGATGGCCTGGCTGGGTTCTCAGGCCCTGGGCAGCTGGGGGGCCGGAGGGCCCGGGTCCACATCAAAGGGGGAGGACCCTGGCAGCTGGCACGGCCCCACCCTTCCTGGCTCAGCTGGGCTTCCCGCTTTGATGTGTGGCGGGGGTGGGGGGGGGGGCACTGCCCACTCCTCGTGCACGCAGGGTCCTCAGTGCTGCCAGGGCCAGCCCAGCTGCCCTGCCCGGGGTGGGACGTGAGTGGGGTGACTTGAAGCTCCCAAGGTGGGGCCAGGGCCCCCGGAGGAGGTGTCCGCGCGGGCCGCACTTACAGCCGTCAACCTGCAGAAGACCAGTGCCAACCCCGTGCCGGGCTTGTGTGGAGGGGCCCAGGGGCCTGGGCGTCCTCGCTGCTGAGACGGCGTTGGGCTCCATCCCATGGGCCGGCTCCCGGGCCAGCGTGGGGACCCGGGAGGGTCAGGCTGAGGAGCCAGCGGCCTCCATTCTTCTGGCTGTAGCACTTCTGGCTGCTGGTCCTGTCGCGGGGGCTGGTGGGCATCGGCGAGGCCAGCTACTCCACCATCGCGCCCACCATCATCGGCGACCTCTTCACCAAGAACACGCGCACGCTCATGCTGTCCGTCTTCTACTTTGCCATCCCGCTGGGCAGGTGAGGGTCCCCGCGCGCGCGCGCCCCGGTACCCCCGTCCCCGGAGTTGGCGCTCTGCGACCCGGACGCGCGGTGGCGGCCAGCAGGTGGGGTGGGGTGGGCGGCCGGCTGCCCCCGGGCTGGTGAGCACACCGTCCCCCGCGCTGTCTCGTCTGCAGCGGCCTGGGCTACATCACGGGCTCCAGCGTGAAGCAGGCGGCTGGAGACTGGCGCTGGGCCTTGCGGGTAAGGACACCCCAGCCTGGGGTCCGTGGATCCGTGCGCACGGGGAGCTGGGGGGCCAGACCCAGTGGCCCTGCGGCCTCAGGGCCCCAGGACGGGACAAGGGACTCTCCCACGTGTCAGGAAGTTCCAGGTCCGCGAAGGCGCATCCCGCTCGAGCCTGGCGCTGTGTGAGGGCGGGGCTGAGAGGAGACCTCTGTGTGGGGGCCCCCCGGGGGTCCGGAGCCCCTTGCTGTCCCGAGGGAGGATTCAGGCAAGTCTGCCAAGGCCCCAGGACAGTGCAATCGGAGGAAACAGAGATCCCCAGGCTCGCAGAGCAACGGAAGCTTAAGACAAAGTGTTTTTTCCTCAAAAGCAGGAAGGAAGCAGCCTCCGTGGAATTTCTTGACGGGGCGCATGGAGAGGAACTCCCTCCGCCCTGGGCTCGCGGGGGTGGGGACGGGCCTCCCTGGGCTCCAGCTGCCGGAGGGGCTGGTGTCTTGGAATGCGGGCTGCCAGCGTGTCCTCCTCCACCCGGAAGGGCCCGGGGCCCGTGGCGGCTCTGTTCCCCACGGGGCAGACCCACCCGATCCCTCAGCTGGGGCTTCATGGCAGCCAGAGCCCCGGCCCCCAGGCCCCAGCCTCGATTCCAGAGTCTGTCAGGCTGTCTTTCCACGTGTCCGTCCACCCCCTCCCACCCTGGCCCTCCTGGGGGCTTGCTCCTGGCGAAACAGTGACAGCCCCCCCTGGGCCCTGGGGCCCCACCTGCCTGACCTACTCCTGCCCTACCAGGTGTCCCCCATCGTGGGCATGATCACAGCAACACTCATCCTGATCCTGGTCCCGGCCACCAAGAGAGGCCACGCTGACCAGCTCGGGGGGCAGCTCAAGGTGCGGACCTCGTGGCTCCGAGACATGAAGGCCCTGATCCGCAAGTAAGCGCTGCCGGGGGGGGGGGGTTGGGGGGGTGGGGGGGAGGGGCGGGGCCCCCCCCTGCCACACGGCCCCCCCGCGCCACACGGCCCCCCCGCTCCCTGCTGCTCCCGGTGCTCACTGGGGCCCCTGATGCTTATCCCTGCAGCCCGAGCCCGAGGGGGAGCGGGGAGGGCTGCTGGGGGCCCGGCTCCGCGTGACGTCCCGGCCTCTCCCCAGCCGCAGCTACGTCTTCTCCTCCCTGGCCACGTCGGCCGTGTCCTTCGCCACAGGGGCCCTGGGCATGTGGATCCCGCTGTATCTGCACCGAGCTCAGGTCGTGCAGAAGACGACAGACGCGTGCAGCAGCCCGCCGTGCGGGGCCAAGGACAGGTAGGGCCGGGCGGGGGGTGGCCGTGCCCAGCGCCGCCCCCTCCGCCCCCCCCAGCCCTGCCCCCGGCCAACCCCACGGCTCCTGCCCTCTGTCCCCACAGCCTCATCTTCGGGGCCATCACCTGCTTCACTGGCTTCCTGGGTGTCGTCACGGGGGCGGGAGCCACGCGATGGTGCCGCCTGCGGACCCAGCGGGCCGACCCCCTGGTGTGTGCCGTGGGCATGCTGGGCTCCGCCATCTTTGTCTGCCTCATCTTCGTGGCTGCCAAGAGCAGCATCGTGGGTGCCTACGTGAGTGTGACGGGGGTGCGCGGGTCGTGGGGCGAGCGGGCCTGCTCCCTCCAGGGCCTGTCCAGGCCACCGGCACGCCTTGGGGTCCTCCTGGACCCTGTCAACTGCTCTGAGCCTGAGGAATTCCTCCTGCTGAGAGATGCGGGGCCCCGAGGGGGGTGTGGGGGCTTGGGGGGGGGGCTCCCTGCTGTCAGGGTGCAGGGAGCAGCGTGAGGCTGCTGGGGGTGGGCGGCCCTGACGGCTGCCCGGTCTCTCCTGGGCAGGTCTGGGGGCAGCGTGGGGCTGCTGGGGGTTGGGGGGGGGGACCCTGACAGCTGCCCCGGTCTCTCCTGGGCGGGTCTGGGGACAGCGTGGGGCTGCTGGGGGTGGGGGTGGGGGTGGGGCCCTGACGGCTGCCCGGTCTCTCCTGGGCAGGTCTGGGGGCAGCGTGGGGCTACTGGGGGTGGGGGTGGGGCCCTGACGGCTGCCCGGTCTCTCCTGGGCAGGTCTGCATCTTTGTTGGGGAGACGCTGCTGTTCTCTAACTGGGCCATCACCGCGGACATCCTCATGGTGAGGCAGGCAGAGTTCCCTCGTGACAACCCGGGCCTCTTGTCTCCAGGGGCAGCTGGAGAGGGCGGTGAAGGGACGGGAGGCCAGAAGGGCTGGTGGGGGGGTGGGCAGGAAGCCAGGCCGGCGGGGAAGGTGGGCCTGGAGGCAGGGAAGGGATCAGGCTTCGGGGCTGAAACCGGGGGCTGGGCCAGCGGGAGGGACGGGCGTGGGACTGGCGGGGAGGGGGACTTGTGCAGGCTCAGCGTGGCCGGGAGGCCGGCAGTGCCAGGCTAGCCCCCTCCCCCGGCCTGAGCTCCACAGGCCCTGCCCTCCCAGCCCAGCTTGGGTCCCAGGCGCGCCTGCCCGAGGGCCGGTGGCTGGGCCGGGTGGACAGAGGCCGTCTTCACAGGGCCAACAATGGGTTCCAGACCAGCCAGCCGGGCACAAAGGGCCGTCTGAGCAGTGGCGGGGGCTGTGTCCCTGGAGAAACCGGGAGGGGGTGCGGCCCCGCTAACTTGCTGTCTCTGAGGGGTGGCGGTTTGGGGGTAGGGTGACCGCTGCTCCTGTTCCCAGGGATCCTCCCAGCCAGGGCCAGGAGGGGTGGGAGAAGGGCACGCGGGGTCTACAGTGGGGAGGGTCCAGGAGCCACCAGGGCAGACCTCCTGGGGGTCACATGGGGGTTGGGGCCACTATATGGGACAGCCGGAGAGATCAGAGTCTGCCTGGTGCCGGGGGCCCTGCCAGGTCTCCAGGAAGCCTGCCCTGTTCCACCTCCATCGGTGGGCCGGGGGACACGGGGCGCGGGGGAGGGGGGGTCTGACTCAGCCCCGTGGCCCAGCGTGGAGCCAGGCAGGTGGCAGGGGGGAGGTGAAGCCGTTGGTGCTGGGCAGGACCCCTGTGCTTGCCTCCGCCCCCCAGGGGCGGCCCCAGCTGCAGGCAGGGTTTGGGTCCCAGGGAAATCACGTCCCATTTTATTAAGTGTCACAGCCACATGACTAATCAGTGCTGGAAACGGGGCCACGCGATCCCATCGGATGCAGCTGCCCTTCCCCCAGCCCTGTTACAAGGGTCCCCGAGGGCGTGGCCGCTGCGGGGACAGGGGGGCTCTGCATACTTGGAACTGGGCTCTGGCCTGGGGAGCTGGGGGCACCAGTGGGTGGGAGTGGAGGCCGGTCCAGGCAGACCAGCTTCACCCCCTCCCCTGCCAGCCTGGGCCTTGCTGGGTCTTCCTGGGGAGAAACCCGTGTGGCCTTCAGCTCACGGGCACGTGAAGCCAAGGCCAGGGTTCTGGTCCCGGCGCTGCCGCGGCCCGTGTGTCACCTGTGAGACCCTGAGGGCCTCAGTTTCCCAGGACCACGGCACCCAGCACAAGCCCCGTGCAGAACCTCGAGCGGCCTGTCCTCCGGCGTGGGGCGGGGGCAGGGGGATGCGGTGGCCCGGGGGACGTGGCCTCTGACCTGCTGCCTCTCGCACAGTACGTGGTCATCCCCACGAGACGGGCCACGGCTGTGGCCCTGCAGAGCTTCACGTCGCACCTGCTGGGGGACGCCGGGAGCCCCTACCTCATCGGCTATGTGAGTAGGGGCGAGGCCGGGTGGGGGACGGCTTCGGGAGGCGCCCCCTGACGCGTCCCCGCCCTCACAGATCTCCGACCTGATCCGCCAGAGCACCAAGGACTCCCCGCTCTGGGAGTTCCTGAGCCTGGGCTACGCCCTCATGCTCTGCCCCTTCGTGGTGGTCCTGGGCGGCATGTTCTTCCTGGCCACGGCCCTCTTCTTCCTGGGCGACCGCGCCAAGGCCGAGCAGCAGTGAGTGGGCCGGGTGGGCTGCCGGGGGGAGTGGGGGGGGGGTTGCCCACAGGTCCGCCTCCAGTTTTCTGACTTCTCTCTCTTTTCCTCTTCACTCCTGCCTCTTCTCTCCCCACCCCTGGGCTCTCCCACCTTCCCCTGGGGCTGACGAGGTCCCTGCCCGGCACGTCCGGCCAGCCGGCCCCCGAGATGCGATGCGCCAGAGCAGTGCCCGGGCCCGGCCGCAGCTGATCCGCCACCTTGACCCCCGCCCGTCTCTCCCCCAGGGTGAACCAGCTGGTGATGCCACCCGCACCCGTCAAAGTCTGAGGCCGTGAGTGCAGCCGGGTGGAGGGGCCCCTGGGGGGTGGGGCGGGGTCAGGGAGCACCTTGCAGGGCCCTGGAGAATGTTCTGGAAGCAGGAACAGCTTCTCTTCTCCAAAGGCACCTCCTTCCCTGGGCACGTTCCACTGACCCTGGGCTTGGCCCGCTTCTCTAGAACTGTTGCCCGAATTGACCGGTGGGTCCGGGGGGCGGGGGTCCAGGCCAGGACTGGCAGAAAGCCCCCGCTCTACCCTCCCAGCGCCGGGCGACTCCGAATTTGACCTCACCCTGGGCTTGGCCTCCAGGGGCCACGCTTCCCAGCAGTGCAGGATCCAGGGTCACCGCCCCCATGTCCCCTGCTGCCCCCAGAGCCCTGAGAAAGGCCCCTTTCTTCAGACGGCAGGGAGCCCCGCCCGTGACCTGGCTTCTCTCTCTAGGTGCCCCCAGGATGGCGAACAGACCGTGCCGTCGCCCTACCTGGGAGGCGTCCCGGGGCATCCCGGCCCTGCCGGGCTGACGCGAAGCTTTCTGTGTGACCCGAGGCTGGGCACCCACCCTCTCTGGCGCGGGCCTGCCGAGTGGCCGTGGCACCAAGAGGCCGCGTCCTCAACTGACGTGGAAGGCTGCGTGTGGGGGAGCCGCACGGACGGACAGACTCCCAGCCGCTGGGGCCCAGGGAGGACACAGCCCCCAGCGCGTGTGTGGGGAGAGCCTGGGGCGTCACCACCTTACATGGTCCTGGGCGGCTGGACTTTCCCACGTGGCAGCTTTGGAGACCCTGGGCTGCACAGAGAAGGGGCGGCCCAGGCCTCGGGGCGGAGCTTCAGGCTCTGACCTCGGGGGTGCTGCTGGGCACTGGGCACGACCCTCCGGAGGACACTGGTCCCTGCTGCCGGGGCTGGTGCTCGGCCTGGCGGTCTCCTAGGTGAGGGCCACCCGGGCGGGGACCCGACCGCACACCCTGTGCCCACGGTGCCCAGGGCACCTCCACTCCCCCCGCACCCCCCCCCCCCCGCCACGTGCACTTGCACACCCCTGCCCCCGCTCCACACACGCTCCCCGCACACTGGCTGGAATCAAGGTGGCGGGTAGGAGACCCCCAAGAGCCAGCCTAGGCGACGCTTTGCCCCGCAGTTCCCGCCGGCGTGGCTTCAGTGTGTGCAAGCTAGCAGGCAGCTGCTCCTCACCCAGCTCTGGGGTACCTGCGAGGGGGTGGGACCCCCAAAGACCAGCCTGGCCGCCTCCCACCCCAGCCTCAACCGGGGCCCCAGCGATGTTTTCTTGTTGTACAAGAACCAGGTCCAAGTTCGCCTCCTCTTCCTTCCGGAAGCCAAACTCCTCCTTTATTTTTTAGAGCTGCTGATTGTGAATCTCAGAGTCTTAAAAGAAAAACCAAATATATTCCTCTTGTAAATGAAGGAATAAACCTATTTAAATCACGGCCCGCTGGCTCCCCCAGCAGAGCAGCCCGGGGGCGGGGGACGCGGGGCACCACGCGCTCCCTCCGGCTCGTTTGTGAAGATCACGGTGGAAACACTGGGGTCTCTGGGGCGGGGCCCGCGCTCAGGGCTTTCGGGCCTTCCTGAGCTGCGCCTTCTTCCTCTTGGCCCCGCTCTGGAGGACGCTGGGGCTCCTGCTGGCCAAAGACAACCTGGCCTTTTTCCGCGGCAGCGCCGACTGGGGGGACTTGCCGGAGACCCCCTTTTCGGGCAGATCCTTCTGAGGCTGCTTCTTGCCAGCAGGCTCCACGGGGGACACGGGAGCGGCCCCGTTCACCTGGGACAGCTTCCGCTTTTTCTTCAGCTTTGGGGTCTTGGCGGGGGTGCCGGGGCCTGTGATGGCGGCGGCGGCGGCGGGGTCCGGGGCCGGCCTCTGCTTCGCCTGGGCGGGCACCGTGGCCTTCCTCCTGTTCCTCCTCTTCTTGCCTGTGCTGGGGGGCTGCTGCTCACCAGCGGCTGCAGGCCTGGCACCCTCCTCTTGCGCGGGACCCTCTGACTTAGCCTTCTTGCGCTTCTTTGTTTCTGGCAAGAACCCTTTCTTCTTCCTCTTCGTGCCGACGGGGTTCTGCGGGACGCTGGGGACTTCCTTGGCCTCCTTCTTCGCTGACTTGGGGCGCCTGCAAGGGAGCAAAATGAGAGAAGGGAACCCACCCCTGAGGAACGGAGGGACAAAAGCTGCCCAAAAGCTCCCCCCGGGATAACGCACACTACGAGGGTCCCGCAGGCCCCCACTGGACTGTGAGGGCCCTCGTGGCCTGCCAGGACCACCCTGAGGCACACGGCCCAGGAGGGACCCCCCCCCACCCCCCTCCCAGCACGTACTGGACTCCCAGCGCCTTCATGGCCTGCCAGTAGAGGTCGTAGAGGCGGCTGGACCCGGCCGCACACTCCCTCTGCTGCAGACTCAGCTGCTTGCTCTGCAGCACGCCCAGGACGGCGGTCAAGTCCACGGTCAGCTTCTGCGGGGACAGGGAAAAGGGTGGCCGCAAAGGTGACGGGAGGCAGGGCCTCTGCCTGGCTCTGGGTCCCCAGTCCCGCCACCCCTCCTGCCTGTGCATCAGGCCTCCGTCACCTGGGAGGGAAGGAGAGCCCCCTCCCGCAGCCAGAAGGCCCCACCCCTTCCTCGACCCCCCTCAGGCCTCTCTCTGCCCAGAGCCCCCCCGTGCCCTCCCTGCCACGCAGCGAATGGATTAATTTTGTAACCCACTGCCCCCCCGGGTGCACCTGTGGTCTGCACAGCCTTGGCCCAGGAGTCTGCTCCCCGAGACGCCCTGCCAGCTTGCCCTGCCTGTGGGCTCTGACCAGCATCCTTGCTAAGGACTCCTGGACCCCACCCCCCCCCAGGGCTGGACTTGGGGAACCACTCACCCCCAGCTCCTGGCGGCCCGTCAGCGCCTCACTCGCAGGCCCACCCCTCCCCAGGCCCAGAAACGTGCTGGCCAGGACCCTCCCGTCCTCCCGTGAGCTCGGCTCACCCCGACCCTGCCCATGCTCCCCGCCCCCACCTCCTGGTGAATGGTCCTGAAGAGGGTGTTGAGCAGCCCCAAAGACGACAGTTCCTTCTGATGCTCCGACTTGGTCTGCGCCTCACCCAGCGTCCGCAGGTTCTAGGGGGAGAGACGGCCAGCTGAGCCGCTCTGCAGGACCGCCCACTGGATGCTGGACCCCGAGGGAGGAGGGGAGGTCTCGGGGTTGGGGGCAGGGCAGCCCGACCCCTCCCCCCGAGGCTCAGGGCCCCAGAAAATCACCCTGGACGGGAATATGGGCAGCAACACCCCCCCCCGCCCCCCAGCGGCTCTCACCTCCGTGACCTTCGCCAGGATCTGGCTGACCAGCTGCTCCCACTCAGGGTCATCAAAGCACACCCGCAGCTCCCGTGCGGGGAGGGCCTTCTGGAGCAGCAGGCAGGCCTGGGCCTAGGGGGGTGCAGTCACGGGGGCTTCAGCGTGCAGGCTCCGAGCGTGAGAAGCCACTGCTGCGGGTCCCACCCGCCCGGCCCTGCAGCCCTGGCCTCAGCAGCCACCTGGGCCCGGCCCCCACCAGGAGCAGAGACAGCCCCTGTGGCACAGAGGGGGCAGCTGGGACAGCACCCGGCCCTCTCACTCGCTCAGGGCCATCTTCCTCCGGGCTCACAAGCCCCTGTCCCACCCATCCAGGCCCGGGGACAGCTAGAGGCCTCGGCCGCAAAGGTCAGAGTGTGTGTGTGGAGGAGCCCGAGGGTTCAGGCCACGGGATGTGGCCGTGGTGGGAGCAAAGCCTCCCCTTTCCCCGTGACCCTGTGCACACGGCAGGGCAGGGGCTGACCAGGTCAAAGGGGCAGGGGTGGGCCTGCCCTAGCCCGGGCACGTCCTGGGCCTCACAAACACCCAGCCAATGGTGAGTCATGGGGGGTAAATCAGGCCTGGGGCCGGGACCTGGGAAGTCCCTACCTGATGGCGGGGCCGCGCTGGGCCCGTCACGTGCTGGATCACGACGGGCAGCAGGCTCTTACACAGCACCTATGGAGGAAGTGACAGGCCGGTGAGGTGGGGCCTGGGCTGAGCAGGGGCCCCGGGGGGCGGGCCGGCCCCTATACTCACCGGGTGCCGGGAAAAGAGACTGAGGAACATAGTGACGGTGAGCGGACTGTTGCGCCTGGTCAGGAAGGAGGTCAGCGCCGATGAGTAGATCGGGGTCACAAGGCTCAAATCCAAGCCGCCGGCAGCCTGGGCCACCCGAGAGAGAGAGCCCGTGTGACGCGGGGCAGAGCCCGGACCGCCTTCGGAAGGCTGAGAGCTGGGTCCCCGGAGTCGTGGCCTCCGCTCCCCATCCGTGAAACAGGCAGGCGGCCCTGGCCGGCTGCCCGGGTGCGCCGTGGGCTGTGACTTCCGGGGCGGGGCCCACTCACCTCGGGGCCCTTGGGCTGGGAGCCGGCCTTCTCCTTCTTGGGGGCCTTGCACACAGGCTTGCCGGCAGCGTTGCCCTTCAGGACGCGGAGCAGGTACAGGGCTGCGTTGAAATAGTAGAGGGACACGGCGGCGTCGGCCTGGCGGCCGGCCTGCTGCACCAGCCGCTCCACCTGGGCGTACAGGGTCCCCACGAGGCGTCCCACGTCGTGGCAGTAGTGCCGGGAGCGGCACAGGTGGTGTCTGTGGGGCCGTGGGGGGAGAGCCGGTCACCACACCTCCGCCACCCTCCCTGCCGAGAACAGGGACGCGACCAAAGCTGCAGGGGGCGGCCCAGGGCCACCTGCATTTGCCGAGCACGAGCCAGAGAAACCAGCCCCCAGGGACAAGGCTGCACCACGGGAAACCCGGTCCACGTCTCCCATCTGCCCCCCTCCCCCGTGGGACAGTGGCCCCCGAGCCCTTTCTAACGTGAGGGTCGCTGTCCTCGGGGGAAGAGAAGTAGGTCACTCAACCAGCTCAGCGCTGCCCAGACAGGTGGCAGGGACAGCCAGGAAGCGTCACCTGGGGCACTGTCTGTCCCGCTCTCCCCCATTCCTCTGTGACCTAAGCTCGGCATCTCGCGTCTAAGCTAGGCCGCGTCTCTGCTCCGGAAGGCAGGTCTGCACCCCCCACCTGTGTCGTCTCTCTCGCTGGGCCCCCTGCTCTGGGACGACCCACCCACTCGTCGTCCCTTCCTAAACGCAAACTATCTCCCCGGGAGCTCCTGCTGACGAGAACAGCTCCGTGGACCCCCAACACTGATGGGCTCCGGGCCACCAGGCCTTCCTCCACCTGTGTGTGACCAGCTCCTGTCGAGAGACCACCTTCCCTGCCCTGCCTGGGGCCTCCAGGCCTGAGGACCCCTTTCCCAGCAAGGGTCCCCTGGAACCTCAAGAGGGGCCCCTGGGCCCCACCACTCCGTGCTCCGCTCTCCCACCCGCCCCCTGCCACAGCCCCGGGGTGTCGCTGCTGGACCATCGGTCTGATTCCTCGACGTGGGGACCCCGAGGGCAGGGAGCGGTCCCCGGAACCACGGTTCTGGCAAAGAGCGGGCGCCAGGAGGGACGCGGGACAGCCGAGCGGGAGGGCCAGCGCTCACGTGAAGATGCGGGCTGTCTTGTGCAGGAGATCCTGCTCCTGCTTGGTGCTGCTGGTGCGCATGCTGCGCCGAATGACGTCCAGCAGGGGCTCGAGCAGCTCCAGGACCAGCGGGCTCTCCGGCTGCTTGGTCACCAGCACCTCGATCAGGTCCAGGACCTGCGGCCAGGACGGGGCGGGCTCAGCGGGCGCGGGGACGTCGCGGGGAGGGCGGGCCACGCGACGCCGGAGGCTCTGGGGCTCACCCGGATCTGGAAGTCTCGCCGGAGAACCTTCTCCTTCCGCAGCTTATCCTTCTCGTCCTTCCGGGCCTGGATGCGCAGCTTCTGCTCGGCGAAGAGGCTGGCCAGGTTCTGGTCCAGGGCCATCATGGCCTCGTCCCCCAGCTCGTCACCGTCGTCGTCGTCGTCCTCACCGTCCACCGCGCCCTGACGCACGACGCCCGTGAGCGGCTGGCCTCTGGGTACGGACGCAGGGCCCCCCCCCCTCCTCCCCGCCCCGCCGCTCACCAGCGCCTTTCCCGCCCGCAGCACCGCCATCAGCTGCTCCCGGAAGCCCTGGTCCACGTCCGCATCGCGGTCCTCCTCCTCACTGTCGTCGTCACTGTCCTCGCCACTGTCCTCTTCGCCGGCCGAGGCCCTGTCGTCCTCGCTGTCGGAGCTCCTGTCCTGCGGGGGCCACCGTGCTGTACCTCCGGTCTCCCACGTGCGTCTACACATCCGCCCGCCCCACCCGGCCCCACGCTGGCACGCACCTCTGCGCCCTCCAGCTGCTCCTCTGAGCCGTCCGTGACCACCACGCTGTCCTCGTCCGCATTCTTCTCGGGGTTCAGCACCTGCAGGGATTCCCAGACAGCCGCCCCATCGCACGGCCTTTACCCTCCCCAGACCTCCATCCACACCCTGTGCGGTCTGGGCCAGAAGGTCCCTATTTCAGGGAGGAAAACGGGGCCTGAGAGAGAAGGCCACGCGCCCAACACCCACACCCAGGGGCTCTCGGTGCACCCCAGGGAACGGCCTCGTGCAGCAGCTGTCTCAACACATTACAGTGACACCGACGGGACAGAAGGGCAGCTGGGATGCAGCCTGATGCTGGCAAGGCCCCATCCCGGGACCCATTTGCCCAGAGGCCCCAACTTACATCCAAGATTAGCTGCAGGGCTCGTGGGGTCAGGTGGGAACAGATGTGGCTGAACACACTGCGAGCCACCTGGCGCATCAGGTGGCTGGGCTGGGCCAGGAGGGCCAGCAGGATCTCCACCAGCACCTCCACCCACGGCGGCTCCTGGGGGTCTGCAGACGGGACAGGCTGAGCCTGGGCCGGCCCCGCCCCGTTCATGCCCCGCCCCCTGCCCCGAGGACAGTGACCCACTGGTGGCCTTGGAGCGGGTCCTGCGGGTCTTCTCCCCCAGGCTCTTCTTGATGCACGTCTGGATGTCACCCAGGAGGTCACAGCTCTCTGTGGGGGACTGTGGCAGGGCGAGGGCAGAATCAGCAACCGGGCCCGTTCCAGGCCTTGTTGAGCCAGGGGAGGGGCTGGTCAAGCGGGAGCAGTTGGTGTCAGATGGGCCCCCCAGCCTGCCTCAGCCAGTCCCTCACCGGGACCCCGGGAGCCACATGAAGCCATGGAGTCTGACGAGGTCAGCCAGCTCAGGGTCGCCACAAACCTGTCCCAGCTGGATCCCCAAGGCTAGGTTTTCCTCCCGCGCCTACCTCCACACTGTTACAAAGTACCCAAATTCATTAACCTGAATTTAACCCCACCTGCCCGGCTAAGCCTGGACTGCAGCCACTGCCCAATGAGTTGGGGGGGCCCGAGCTGATGAGTGTGACTGTGGTACCAGAAAGGCAGACGAGAGCCCAACACCCGGCCCTTTATGCACCTCACTCCTCGTCCAGCTAAGCAGCCCTGGGGTTGGGCAGGCGTCTAGCGTGTCCCGTAACCAGCGGGGGAGGGGGGGCCCCTGCTGCCACCACGCACACACACAACTCGCCTACGGGCCACGCTCAGAGCGTCTGCAGCCCGGAAGCAGAAACCACCACCACAGCCCAGCAGCCAGAGGCAGGAACCCCGACCCCACCCCGTGGCCTGGGAAGAAAAAGCTCCTGAGAAACCAGAGGAAGCAGGAGGGTCACGAGCTGCCGGCACAGAAAGGGAGACAACACCGGGTCTAGAGACACCTCGGTCTGGCGTACGAGAACCAACGTGGGGACACAGCGATGCGGCACACGACCGCGGGCTGGGCGGCGACAGGAACACATGCTAACCCCACCGGCCGCCCTGGATTCCCGCGGGAGAGGCTGCAGGAGCGCAGGCGGGACCTTGTCCTCGGGCATCAGAGAGGACAGCAGCACCTCTGGGGACAGGCCTGCCCAGAGTCGGGCCCTCCCGGGAAGGAGGCACTTTCCCCTCCACGCCCACCACCTCTGCTCAGTGAGGCAATGCTGGGGGGCCTGGGGGGGCCGTGCGGTCAGACCTGGTATCTGAACCCCCGCCAACAGCTGTGTGTGTGGCCTGAGCGCTACTCGCCCCACCAGTCGGCGGGGCGGGGGCGGGTCACAGATCAGAGACGCCGCACGGAGAGCTCAGGACACAACTGGCCATGAGGTGCACGGAGCGACTCTTCTCGGGCTGTGGTCCACCCAGAGCAACCCCCACCCCCGCCCCCAGCCCCGTCGGGAGGAAAGCTGTGGTGCCCCAGACCCCAAGTGCCATACCTTGAAGAGGTAGATGCCCACCAGGAGAAGCAGGTGCTGGAAGGCGGCGGCCTTGGCCTTGGCCCCGGCCCCCGAGGAGGTGGCCTCCAGTTCCCGCACACTCTGCAGCATCCTGGGGGGAGCCGGGCACGCTCTCAGGCTGCTGCCCTCCGGACCCCAGGGCATCCCATCGGCCCCCCCGGGAAACCCCACCCCCTCACCGGTCCCAGGCCTGGCGCTGCTGCGCCGTGAAGGGCGTCAGGGCGGCCACGTTCCGGCTGTGGTTCAACAGCGAGTCTGCAAACCGGACGAGGCGGTAGGTCCAGGGCTGGCTGTCCTGGGTCTGCTCGGGCGCCTGCCTGCACTGGGTGCTGAGGGTCTGCAGCAGGCTGGGGGAGCGCAGGGGCCGGGGTCACCAGCCGGGCCGAGGGCTCTCGGGGCCACCTGCCCGCCCTGCCCTCTCCACAGCTGCCCACCTGAAGAAGGCGCTGCCGACCACCTCCCGCGTCCGACTCTCCAGAGGAAAGGAGAACCGCTGCTCGGTCTCTGGGATCTGGGACGTGGGCTTCTTCGCTTCGAAGAACGAGTGGAAGAAGCAAAACCTGTGGGGGTGGGGGGAGCACAGGTCTCAGCGGCCCCCTCCCACGAGGGCACCACCCAAGGCCTGGTGGCAGAGAGAACGTCTCCCAAGTCTGGACCTCCCGCTGAACATAACCGGGCCCGAACTGGGAACAGAAGCAGGATCTGGCCCTTGGAACGGAGGCGGACCCGCGGCTGCGTCCCACCAAGTCACGGCACGGGCTCTGCAAACAAGGGCTGCGTGAGGCGGCAGACGAGGCCAGCGCGGGGGGCTTCCCTGACATCGCCGACGCCTGTGGCCCCCCCAGCTCCACACTCCCGGGGTCCCCTCCTCATGGGGCCTCTCAAGGATGTTCCCCAAACCCCCTCTGCCTAAGGGGCGAGAATGGCCGGCCTCCACCCGACGACCTGACCCGAGCCTTCTGGCTCCAGGAAGACCATATTCTTGGTCCCCCTCCAGGGAGCTGGGGACAGAGCCTGCTCACACCTGGCCACCTCCTCAATCACATCCTCCTCCTTCTCCACGTGCAAGGTGTCCACGATGCTGACCAGGCGCAGAATGAGCCACTTCCGCAGCCGGGACACAGCGCGCTCGGGCCTGGTGGGGGAGAGCCAGGTAGGGAGCCACTCAGAGACAGCACAACGGTCCTCCTCTGCCCCTCCCCGCAGACAGACCAACATCTCCCCCCCCCGCCCCCCGGCACGGGAAAACAAGGGGAAACAGAGGCCTTCCTTGGGAGCCATGGCTTGGCTGCAGCCCTTTCTTCCCCGCCCCCACCCGGGCCACGGGCCCAAGCTCTGGGCTCAGCGGGCCCACTCACACGTGCAGCGAAGCATCCTGGGCTTTCTTCTGGTTGCTGGTGCTAAAGTCCACCAAGGAGTCCAGATCGGGCTGGAGAAACATGGTCCGTAGCCAGGCCACGTAGCCCTTGAGGGCGGGGGGACTCAGGAACCGCACAGCCCTCCAGAAGGTAGGCAGGACAGGAAGGCCCTGGTTGGTGACAGAGGTGAAGGCCACCACCACCGCCAACTGCCGCTCGGGGTCGGCACGGCAGCCTTCCAGGAAGGCGCCCACGTATTCGTTCATCTCCGGAGCAAACCTGAACTGGTTTGGGAGCTGCAAGAGTCAGGCCCAGCACTGGGGTCACCCGCCAGGAGGGTCCCACGGCTCTTGTCCAACAGGCGCGCCTGAGGCCCGGCACGCCTCCTCCCCGCACACAGCCAGGCCCCGTCGGAGGGCCCCGGCCCCGGAGGCCCCTCCTTCCCCCTTCTCACTGCACCAGGACGGGCTGTTGTCCAGGCTGGACCAAGGGTGTAGCAGAGTCCAGGCTGGGCCACCAACCTGACCTGGGTCCACACCCAGCTCTCCAGCTCCTAGCTGTCACTGTGGGGCTCAAAACTGAGCACTTCCCTCGTGGGTGCACAACACATTCGCGTCACATTCAGGACAACCGTCTGCACTGGGACATGGGCCGCCCCCCGCTCTGGAGTTGGGCCCGCCCCCATAGAAGCATGAAGCTGGCGGTCCGGAGGGGAGGACTGCATCACAGCAGCACCTCCTGGGCACCTGGCGCGGTAACCTCCATGGGCTTTCCCCCTACTGTCCTCACAGCGGCCGAGGGGGACACGGCTCCTCTGCTCTCGGCCAGCAGACAAGCCCTGGCTCCTGACCCCGAACTCCTAATCGGCACCTGCTTCTCCCGTCCACTGCTTGGGCCTAGTGTGGGGCACACCAGTGGGGACAAGGGCTCTCCCCAGCTGGGGTGGGGGAGGGCTGGGGGGTTGAGGGCTGCACGTGCCTCTGCCGAGGGGCCTGAGGACCGAACAACTGACCCTGCCCAAACTCCAATCAGAGGGGGAGGCCTGGGGGAACTCAGGTAGCTCCCATCACCCAGAGGGAAGAGAACCCCAGTTCCCAAGCGAGACCACTGAGGCAGGAAGACCCCCGGATGTTGCAGCAAACCAGAAGCCGGCTGATCCCAGAGGCGGCCTGCCCCTCTTCCCCACCAGGAACCCCGGTGCCCCGCCCCTGCTGACAGTGCTGGGCTGCCGGGGGGGGGGGGGGGATACCCACCTTAGCAGTGACCATGTGCTCCCCAAAATGCCGGATCAGGTCCCCCCGCATCACCAGGGGCAGCTGCTCTGCGGACAGCAGGGGCAGGGCTGCGCCCAGCAGGCGGAAACACAGGTAGCTGCGGGGTGCACGGCGGAGCCTGTCAGAGTCCAGCCGCCCTGGCGGACGTGGGGCCCCGAGCCCGCCCCGCCAACAAGCAGGGGAGGGGGCGAGGACGGGCACCACGCGCACCTGGCTGGCCAGGACTGCTTCTTCAGCAGCCCCTGCTCCACCACGTCCTTCCAGAACCGCGGGAACTTGCCCTCCTGCAGCGCCAGGCGGAGCAGGTCCAGAGCAACAGCCGGCAGCTTCCGCTCCTTCTTCACAGAGGCGGCGGCCATCTTCAGCACGCTCACCAGTCTGGGGACGGGGTGAGGGGACTCAGACGGCAGGAGCACCCCATCCACACCACCAACCTGGGCGGGGCCAGGGGCAGCCCCCCGCCCTGCCTGCCCGCCACCCCCCCTCCCCGTACCTGGGGACGTTCTCATCCGAGAACAGGCTGACTGGTCCCACCAGCTCCTCCAGCTTGCGGGGCACCTTCTGCCGGGCCAGGAGGAAGAGCTCTAGGTGCTCGGGGGAGCCGAGCACTGAATTCAGGTCGGCTCTGAGGACTTTCGGCAGGATCTCCTGCAGCGTGGCCTCTGGGACCTGGGCACGGGAGGTGCGGATTGGGGGAGGGGCCCCCTCCCAGCATCCTTTGCCCTCCCCCTTCCACCTGCCAGGCTCCCGTGAGGCCCCGACACAGTGCCAGTCTGAGGCGGCGCAGCCACGACCCACCACGAGGCATCAGCACCAGTACCAGGTGTTTAAAAGCTCAAACCCCCAATCCCCGGACGCTGGGTTTTTAACTACCCAGCTGACGCTAATTGAGAATCCTCTTAATTGTTCCTTGTTTTTTTCCGGATTAGCTCATTTGTTATACAAGGTGCCCTGAGTAGACAGCTGAGATTTGAAGCCTGGTCCTCCTAGCTCTGGGGCCAGGGCTATGCCAGTCTTTGTCTTGTCCTCGGGAGCAAAGAGTTCCAGGGACTAGCCCGCCTCCATGTCCCAGGCAGGGCAGCAGAGACCTGGGGGGCCAGCTCTATCCAAAACAAATATGGCAAGCACGTTTAATGTACTTGCCACGTGCCGGGGACTGTTCTAGAACCGCACCGTCCCAACACGGCAGCCCCTGGGCTCTTAGAACGGGCTGACCTAAGTCGAGACGCGTATTAAGTATAACCTACATGCTGGATTCCGGAAACTCGATGGAGAACGTAAGATAACTCTGCAACCTTCTGCACTGATGGCGTGCTCAAACAACACGTTAAACACGTTAGGTTCGCTAACACACGTCACTAAACTACGCTCGCTCCCGTTTCGCTCTTTAATTCAGATCCCAATCAACGTCAAGTTGCACGCTCTCACGATTCTGCAGGCCGATGCTGTTCGGGGGCGTTCTGATGCTTCCTCTCTGTGCTCGGGTACCAGGGAGCGCTACCCTAGGCCCCGCAGCCGTGAAGCCCGTACCTCCGCCAGGATGTCCACCAGGGCCTTCTGGGGCTGCTCCTGCAGGTGGTTGTGGTGCTGGGCCAGGGTCTGCAGCAGCTTCACTGACTTCATCAGCGCCTCTGAGTCCTGGCGCCCACAGAGGGGACAGGGCATGAGGAGGGCGTGCCGCTGTCGCCCCAACCCCGTCACTCCCCAGCCAGTGCAGTCCCCCGCCAAATCTCCTACCTTCACCAGCCTGCCTGACTGAAAGAGGGCGAGCACCCCAAACAGGTTTGCAAACAGAGCAGGTCTCATCGTTGCCTGGAAAAGAATGTCAGGTGCGAGTGAGCAGGGCCCAGTGTCCCCACCCAGGGGCTGAGATCCCCCTAAAGCCGCTAACTCTCACCTTCTTGACCTTCTGCAGGTCGTGCTTCTCTTGTATCTGCTGCAAAATGCTGCACAAGGGGATGTCTTCAAAAGACTGTAACAGCTGGCGGCAGAGGGGGGTCGCGACAGGGGTCAGGGGGATGTCCAGCCCCACCCAACAGACCTCAGCCTTCTCCGACTCCCTTCAACTTCTGCCCAGAGGACCTGGGCCCCGGCCCCCACCCCAAGGCTGCCTCTGAGACTGCTTGCCGCACCCCCCCCCCCCCACAAAAGAGTGCTCGTGTGGAGCACCGCTGCTCAGATGAACCAGAATCTTGCCTCTCTGCCTCATGACCACCCCGGGCTCAGGAAGTACCTCCTCTGGCGCCTAGAATGCCTGAGACTCCCAGTCTGTCTGCACAGCCTGCTCTGAGCTCCCCCACGACCCTCCTAAAAGACTGGAACTTTATCCCTCGCACCTGCCCCCCACCCGCCTATTGCCCACGTTCCTCAAGGGGTGGCCTACAAGCAGCTGAAAAGAGCCCTGAGCCTTGCCCAGGTCAGAACCCAGCCCAGAGCTGACTATGCCCAGCAGACGCACCCGGGGGGGCTGGCCAACCCACTTACCATCCTCCTCCTCCACCTGACCGGCTTCTCTGTACGCGGGCCTTGCTGAGGCACTTTCCACCTCCACGTGAGGACATCAGCCCCCCGCGCCCGGCCCGCCCCCAGCTCCCGCTCAGACCACTGCCCTCCTCACCCCTCGGCCTCCGACCAGCACGGCTGGGCCCTTCCAGGAGCCACCGCCTCACCTGTGCCAGGGCCAGACTGTAGCAGGGCCGGGCGGTCTCTCGCCCGACCCCGAGCCCAGTGATGAGGCGCTTCAGGGCGTACTTCATCTCGGCTCCCTGCGGACCCAAGCGCATCCGCCAGTGTGGAGCCGTCCCGCGCGGGCCCACCCCCGCCCCTCAGGGCGCGCTCACCAGGGCACCCGGGCCCAGCTCCCGCCGCCGCCGCTTCTCCGCCGCAGGCACGCAGCCCCCTGCCCCGGGCCCCGCCACCGTACCTGGGGCCTCGCGCGCAGGTACTCCAGCAGCTTCTCCGTGGCCTCCAGCCGCGTCTCCTGCTGAGGCTTCGCAATGTCCCAGAAGAAGTCCAGGAACTCGCGGCTGTGCTTCAGCAGGCCCTCACGGTCGGCGGGCCGGGCGCCGCTCTTGCTCGCCTCCCCGGGGGCCATGGGCTCAGCGACGTCCTGACTCTCCATCTCCGCCATGCTCCTCGAACACGTGGGCTCTGAAGACGACCTCTTCCGGGTCAGGTCGCCGCGCGTGCGCACTGGACTGGCCGCGGGGGGCGGGGTCTCGTCGGGAGGGGCGGGGCCTATGGCGGCTGGGGGCGGGGCCAGCCCGGCCCGAGGGGGACTTTCGCCACTGGGTTTAATCGGAGCGTGGATGGGAAGTTGTTGGAGGGTTTTATGCAAGGGCTAGCCTTGATCCTATTTACATTTTTAAAAGATTGTTCTGTGGCTATGTGGGGAATGGATTGTCGGATTGCCGAGGGAGAAGCAGGAAGAACCGTTAGAGACAGACCGCAGTGTAATATGAAATGAGGTCAGATTCCAGCTAATTTGGAGCTGGTAAGGAGGGATGGATGTGGGGGAACAGAAAAGAGAGCGATGCCAGGTTTGGGGCTAAAATAGCTGGGTAGATGGTGGTACCATCCACTGAGCTGGGGGAGGATTCTCTTTGCTGATCAAGGGTTCTACAAAGTCAGACATAACTTTTCCAAGGGCAGGCGGGAGTACAGAGGGCCTCCCCAGCTTCTGGCCTGGAGAAGCTGTCTCTAGAGGGTTATAGTCCCGAGGGACCCCAGCCCTGGGGGGACATGGGAGGCAGGCAATGTCAGGGCGAAGCCCCGCCCCGCTCCGTCCCCCAGCCAAATCCCACACCCCAGCTGCGGCCACTTTTGGACCCAGGCCCCTAGGGTATCTCCTGTTCCTCCTCTCAACCCCTGCTGCCTGTCTTGGAAAATGAGATGAAAACATGGTGCCCCAGGGGGCCCGAGGTGAGCAGAGCCGGGGAAAGCTGAAAGGCAGGGCCCAGCCTCTGCCTGTCTGGGTGCAGGTCAGCTGTGCTGCCCAAGGGGGAAGCCGACACACCGAACACTTCACAGGCTGATGGGAAACTAAGAACAGGAATGGCACAAGGCATCCAGGAGACTTGATCTTTATTTTGTTTCCAGCCCCGTTGACACAGATCAGCAGAGGGTGGCCTGAAGGGAAGGACAGAGAGGCCAGCAGTACCCCGGGCTCTGCCAGCCTTGCCCCTGGGGCCTGGAGCCAAGGCAGGGGCTTGGCGTCTTTCTACCTGTCCTTCTCAGGGCTGGATCTGAACTCAGGGTTGGCCCCGGGGCCTGGGGCTCTTTCCTCATTGTCCTTGGGTTCCTTAACTGAAAAAAAAGAGCCAGAACTCCAGTCCAGGTAACTGACTAACTCCAGTCCAGGCCAGAGGTTGTGGGCCTGAGCTGGCAGTGTGCTCTGTATGCACTTCATCACTGCTGGGCCTGCTCTGTCCCTGCCTCCAGGCTGGAGACCCCCACCCGGTCCACGCCCTGCTGGCCATTGCCCCACACTTAGAAGCCCTGGAAGGTGCAGCAGCCACTGGGGACACTGGAGACGTGAGCATGCTCTGCGTGAGCAGCTACCTGGAGCAGGGTCCCTTGGCCACAAATGCTAGGGCTCTGTGTTGGTCCCTGCTGCTGCTGCTGGGCCTGGGCTTGGGGCCCCGCCAGGCGACTGAGCAGGGCACGAGTCGTGACTCTGGCCACTACGGGGTTTCCTGAAGCCACCAGCCCCAACACATCAGCCTCTGTGTCATCAGAGCCACCATGGAGGACGAGGGGGCAAGCCCAGCCCCCACCTGCAGACTCGGCCACCAGGTCGCTGAGCAGAATCCCGGTGCTTGGGGACAGATGTCCAGAGCCAAAGGAGCTGTTGAGTGAGGAGGTGAGGAGGAGCACAGAGCCGCTACTGTCTATGGTGGCCAGGACGCCGCTCCCGGGGGTCACGGGCGCTCGTGGGACTAACAGGCAGGGGTCAGGGCTGGGCCCTCCAGAGCGCAAGGCCGCCTCCACCCTCGCCAGCAGTTCTGGGCCAGCTGAGGGGCTGGGGGTGGTGGACAGGATGCCCTGGGGCATAGGTAGCTGCAGGGCTGGCTCCAGGGTGGGCCTGGGCCCAGGCGAGGGTCCCCGCAGCCCCAGGTCTCTGGCCAGCAGACTCAGCAGGGCATCCCCGGCAAGGTCTGGGGTGGGGGCCACTGCCGCCCCGCGTAGCACGGCGGCCAGTTTGGGGTTGGTGGCGCGGGCCCCGGGGCCCAGCGGGGTCCCGTCGGCGTGGCAGAGCAGTGGACAGAGGCCCTCCGTGCTCCGGGCGGCCAGGGCCCCGGCCAGGGCTGTATCCACCAGGAAGCCGTCTTGAGCCAGCGAGGCCGGGCCCACCAGCAGGCGTGGCCAGGGCAGGCGGCCGAAGTGTGCGTGCAGCAGGCGCAGGGCCGGCAGAGCGGACGGCAGCCCCAGGCCGGGGGCCAGCGTCCGGGCCGGACCTGGCGTCAGGGCAGTGGAGCTGCCCGAGGTGCTGTTGTGGAAGAGGCCCCAGAACGTGGCACCTGAAGGAGATGAAGGGGTCACACGGGGGTCAGGGGGACTCGGCAGCCCGGGTGAAGGGTCACCGACTCGGCCTGAGGTCAGGAGTTGCTCACTAGGCCCGGAGACGGGGGCCAAGACCACACGGACGTGGGAGCCGGGGCCACGATCCAGGGTTGGGGCTGCCGCCTGAGTCCTAGGTCCTGCCACTAAGCAGCCCCGAGGTCAGGGCCCAAGAGCAGACCTGGGGCTGTGGGTCACTGACCTAGCCCCGTGGCGTGAGGGTGTACCACCGCCAGGCACAAAGCAGCTCCCACTCCGGCGTCCACAACGTTGCCCCCGGCGACGAGCAGCTCTCGGCCCAGGTGGGAGCACGCGGCTGCAGCAAGAGGAGACCGTCGGGGGGGCGGCCGTCCCGGGACCGTGACCCCGGCCCCGGCCCGTCCCCCCTCCCCCAGCGGCTCCCCGCTCTGACCTGCAGGGCTGACGACGCCCCCGTGGTGGTACACGCCGGGGTGGTGGGAGTGCCCGCTGGGAGGAGGGGCCGCAGAGCCGCTGCTGGCGTGGAGCTGCCTGACCGCCAGGGAGAAGCCAACGGCCAGGAGTAGCAGGGCCGCGACCAGACGGGCCCAGGCCCCGGGCAGCCCACGGGCCTCGTCCCTGCAGAGAGGGGTGTCCTGAGCCAGGACCGGGGCGGGAGGGCCACCAAGAGCCCCGAGAGGACCCAGGGGACGTTTCCCCAAAACTTGGCCTTACTTGTGTGAGGACTACAGTTTTGCCAAGGAGAAAGGCCTCCTGGTAGAGGGCGTGGACGAGACACGGCGATTGGAAGGAGCTTGGGGACACCGAGGACAGCTAGGGAGGGAGCCCCTGGGGAGGAGGTCGGAGAGGCAGGAGGGAGGCCGCAGGTGGGCTTGGCTGGGTGGGGAGCGGGGCCTAGCTGGGTGCGGCCCGGATCCAACCTGCCTGGCAGGTGCACCCGGAGTGGGGGCTGGGAGCCCTTGGCAGAGCAGCTGGCCGGGCCGGCCTCGTACAGATGTCCCTTCGGAGGCCAGGTCTGGGGCCGCAGCTCCGCTCCTCCCCTGTTCACCCAGAAAGTTCCTGGAGCCGAGCCAGGCGTGGGGCGGTCCGACACCTGCCCCCACCTTAGGGGCTCCAGAGGGAGGGACTTACCAGCCTCAGGCCCGAGTGGCCGGGTGCTCAGACCCCTCCCTGACTCACCTAGAGGAGTCCTGGGGCCTCCGGGGATCAGGAACGACCAGCTCCAAGGTCTCCTCCTCCTCCTCCTCCTCCACCTCCTCCTGCCCGGACTCCAAGCTTGGATCCCAGAGCTGCAGCTGTCGGTACAGCACGGGCCCTGCTGTGGGTTCCATGGCCCCGCGGAGGCCACCCCAGCCCTCCTGCCTGCCGGCCTTCCCAGCTGAGTCCCGGCCTCGCCTGCGCTTGGCTGGTGGGAGGTGGAGGCAGCCGTGGGGAAGGGTGGTGTGTTTCTAGAACAGGTCTGGGCAGGGCACGGAGCCAGGGAGGCTGCGTGTGAGCCTGCTCCACTAGGGCACGGGGCCTGGGGGCTCTCGCGGCTGGGGAGCCTGTCAGGGGGAGCGGCTCTGTGAGGAGGGGGGGGCCACAGCCGCAGCTCGGAGACCCAGGACCCCCGCCGACCCCTGCCTTTCTGGGGACGCAACCACGGGATCCCCTGGCCTGTTCAGCGCTCGGTGTGGCTTGGGTCAGGGCTCAGCCTGTGACCGGGTCCCGGTGTGGACATGTCTGGCCTCTGCTGGGGTCTGCATTTCTCTGTCTGGGGAGGAGCCCCTGGGGCGGGGAAGGGGACTCCCTGGGCGTCATGTGGCTCTTGCCCAGCAGGTGGCACCGCAGACCTCTTGGGGCGGCGGCCTGGCCCCCGAGTTCCCCAGCACCTGTTCCAGGGCAACTTGGCACGGCCCGGAAGGTGCTGCGGGAGCGCGGTGGACCCCAGCCTCGGCTCTCAAGCCACCTGGGCTGACCAGTCTCCCGTGACCACTTCAGACTCCATCTCCCCTGCCCCACATCCCGACCCTCCCACGCGCCCAAGGGGGTGACCCTGCCTCCCACCTCACGGACCCAAATCCAGGCCCACGGCAGGAGCCCCTCATAGCCACCCCAGCTGCGAACCCACCTGCGCTGGGCTCTCTCCTCCCCTCTGCAATGGCAAAGCCAGGCCCTGCCTCTGGTTCTGGCCCCCCACTCTTGCCTCTGGCTTCCCCGGGACCCCCAACTCACTGGCCCCTGACCCCCCCGACTGGCCCCAGGACCCCCCTCACTGGCCCCAGGCGCCCCGCTCTTGCCTCCGGCTTCCCCAGAGCCCCTCCTCACTGGTTCTTTCTGTCTCGCAGCTTCAGGACCTTCCCCACTGGTTCCTTCTCGATGTTTCAACAGGGTCAAGACCACAGAGACTCCAACAGACAGGCACGAGGACTGTAGACGCTGCCGCAGTCCCACGCTGGGACGTGTCACACCCGCCCTCCGGGTAGAGCGAGCCGTGTGTCCACAGGACTGAACGCTCTTCGGGTGGATGCGATAGGTCAGATGGAGCTTACAAACACGTGACGGGCCAGAGTCGGGCATGAAGAAGCACGTTCTATCTGCTTCCATGACATAAAGGGCAGGAACACACAAAAGGAGCTGTGACCACCACAGGGCAGGCGGTGACTGGGGGAGGCAGGACAGGGGCCGCTGGGACCTGGGACGTTGGTGACGATCCGTCTCTTAATCTCAATTGCTTACCCAACGGTGCCGAGGGGGCAGATGCATCCCGTTCTCCATGCAGGACACACGCGTTTTTCTGGAAGCATATTTTATTTCTTTTTTTTTTTTAATGTTTATTTACTTTTGAAAGAGAAAGGCAGAGTGCGAGCAGAGGAGGGGCAGAGAAAGAGGGAGACACAGAATCCGAAGCAGGCTCCAGGCTCCGAGCTGTCAGCACAGAGCCCGACGCGGGATTCGAACCCACACACTGCGAGATCATGACCCGAGTGGAAATCAGGAGCCGGACGTTTAACTGACTGAGTCACCAGAGCGCCCCAAGCTCCTGAAGGTTTTATTTCGACACAAAAGTTTTGTTTTTTTTTTAAGCTCAAGTGTTTTTTACGTTAAAACAACCACCATAGAAATCATCCTTCAATCCCACACGGTTCTCCGCCACTCCCCCCCTTCTCTGGGCCTTTTCACCAGCAGGCGGAGTGCTCTCTCCCTTTGGCGAGCTGCAGAGTCACCCAAGGGGTTTGTGAAATCAGACTGCCCGTCCCTCCCAGGGATTCCGACTTTGTAGGTCTGGGATAGGGCCCAGGAATCTGCCTTCCGAACGCCCAGGTGATCCCTCGACGATGCTCCGAGAAGCATCGATCTACAAAGAACCACGCACGGCGGCTGCCTCCACTCCCTCGCCTCAGCTCACTCGAAGCCGGTTTCCGGGGTGTCTGATTTCTCCGGCCAATAAAAAGCCAACCAACCAAATGGAGATACCGGCAGAGGGAGGCCACCTTTCGGTTTTGCCAAGGCTGTGGGGCGCTCCCAAAGACCATCGGCTCTCCTTTCTCAGGGAAGGTTATAATCTCAGAATGAAGATGGGTCCCGCCCAAGAAGGGGCAGTGGGGAACCGTCCGAGCTTGTGCGGCCCCCATGTCCTGCTCCACCTCAGCCTGGGCCCCTGTGAACTGACATTTCTGCTCTTACCACTAGGCCCCGACGAGCTCTTTGGGACCCCCACTTCCCCTGATTGGGTCCCGGGACCCTTCCTGATGTGGTCTTTCTCACTCCAGAAGCTCTGGGCTTGGACAGCACTGCCCCGGCTCCCCCACCCCACCCCACCCCGAGACACCTGTCAGCCAAGCTCCATTTACATGCTAGGCAGGCTCTGGCGATGGGTGGTGGTCAGGCCAGGTGGCTCCCTGGGCTGACAGGCTGTTTCCGTGGGGGCTGGGAGTGGGGTCGGCTTCCGGAGACCTGGAGCCAGTCCGGTCTCGGCCACTGACTTGGCACGTGACCGCAGGCAAGTGGCTCGACCGCTGGGAGTCTTGACTCCACTTGAAAACAGGAGTCACGACATCTCTCCTCCCAGAGCTGAGGTGTGAATTGAACGAGGAAATACACTGAAAGCATTTAGGTCAGTGCCTGATATGGAGTAGCCCCTTCAGAAACATGGGTTTCTTCCCGGGATAGTGTGATTTACAGTAAGAAATACACGTTTGGTCATCCTGTTCCCGCCCAGAGCTCCCAAAACCTCTGGAATCTCCTCGATGCCAGAGAGCCCTCAAGATGCCTTTTGTTTGTTAATGAGGTGGCATCTGGACCCCACCCGAGGGGGGGCCGTGGCCAGGAGCAGGCCACACGTGACCAGAGGCTGGCACCTCCAGTCCCACCCCCTGACCTCTGGGGACCCACGAGGGGCGGGAGGTCCGGTCGCCGGTGGCCAATGACTCGATGAGCCGTGCGGTTCGGCGAAGCCTCCAGGAAAACCCCAGAGGACGGGGCTCAGAGAACTTTTACAAGAAGCTGGTGAGGCAGGGAGTGCGGTGTTTCCCCGGGTTCTGGAGGCCGCCCCAGCGGACGGCAGGACCCGAGGAGGGGGCCGAGGGGACCTCTGACCCATAGCCGGTCAGTCAGAAGTACAGCCGACAGCCTGGCCTTGCACTTGGCCCCTCCGGTGGGGCGGGGTGGGGGGGTGGGCAGTCTCGTAGGACCGAACCCTTAGCCCGTGGACTCTGACACTCTTTCCGGGTACATGGGGTCAGAAAGGAGTGGAGGGGCAGGAGAACGGCTTGGGTGTGGGAACCCGCCCCTGCCCTATGGGAATTGGGTCCAGGAAGCAATGTACTTCCTCTCTGCTTTAGGGCCTCGGTCTCACAATGCAGAAATGGTCTGGAGGGTTCACACCCGGCAATGCCCCCCAGCGCCCCCCTCCCCCTCCACAGCTTTAGGACTGAAGTACAGGACTGGAGACTCATCAACTCGAGCTCTTAGCGTTAGCCGCACATTAGAATCTGCTGGTGAGCTTTAACAACGCCTAATACCCGGGCAGACCAATTAACTAATTAAACCGGAATCTTTAGGTTGGTGATTAATCAGTATTTTTTTGTAGTCGCCCGGGTGTTTTGATGTGTAGTAACAGTTGCGAACGGCTGCCTTTCCTAGCCGTCTGCTAGCGACTTTTGCAAGGGGCAACCCTCTCCATCTCTTAAAAGCTTTAATTTCAATTCCAGTCACTTAACATACAATGTAAGATTAGTTTCAGATGTACCGTTTGGTGATTCAACACTTGCTTACAATACTCGGTGCTTATCACACCCCGGCAATTTGTGAAGGTGCCGATGTCCTGGTGTCCCTCCCCCCACCCCCAGTCAAACGCCAACCAAGTCAGGCCCCCCAGAGACCTGCCACCCGGGATTATGTCCTCACAGACACGTGTATCAGGCGAGCCTGGTACCGCCTCACAAGCTGGCGGCCGGGAGGGGCCGGGATGGCCAGGGGCTGTTGTCCTTTGGTTTGCCCACACCCCCCAGCGGTGCTGGCTCCTCAGGGTTAATTTCTTAACTGCAGTTGAGAAAACCACACAAGGGGCTCCCGAGGGGCTTGGTTGGTTAAGCGTCAGCTCAGGTCGTGATCTCACACTTCACAAGTTTGAGCCCCGCGTCCGCGTCCGCTCTGTGCTGACAGCTCAGAGCCTGGAGCCTGCTTCACATTCCGTGTCTCCCTCTCTCTCTGCCCCTCCCTCACTCGCACTCTGTCTCTCTCTCTTTCAAAATAAACAAATACATTTAAAAAATTGTTTTAATAAAACAAAACAAAAAAAAGAAAAAAAAGAAAACCATGCCACGGTCAAATTCATGTGGACAGAGGGTAGAATAGTGGTTACCAGGGCGAGGGAGGGGTACCGGGGAGTCACTGTCCGTGGCTGGGGGGTTGCAGGTAGAGATGATGCAAAGGCCCTGGGGTTGGGTGTCCGGCAATGTTAAGTCTGCTCGGTGCTGCTGAATTGTACATTTAAAAATGGCTAAAACGCGGGGCGCCTGGGTGGCTCAGTCAGTTGAGCGTCTGACTTTGGCTCAGGTCATGCTCTTGCAGTCTGTGAGTTCGAGCCCCGCGTCGGGCTCTGTGCTGACAGCTCAGAGTCTGGAGCTGCTTTGGATTCGGTGTCTCCCTCTCTCTCTGCCCCTCCCCCACTCATGCTCTGTCTCTCTCTCTCTGTCAAAAATGAATAAACATTGAAAAAAAATGGCTAAAACGGGACATTTTATGTTGGCTATGTTTTAACCACAATGAAAAATGCAAAAAAAAAAAAAAAAAACAAAGCATACGCCCTCCCAAAACAAAACGTAAAAGTTCACTCAGTTAAAATCCCCTCCCTTGCACCTTCTCGTCTGTTTTGGGTAGACAGTGCAACAGGGAAACAAGCGTGTGTGCACGTGTGCATGAGACAGACAGAGGATGTGTGTGTGTGTGTGTGTGTGTGCGTCTGATTTCACTCCTCTCAGACTTGCTCGCGGGCTCACCCCCTAGACTGTTCCTCCAGGGTGGGAAGGGAGGGGGAGAGGGGAAGGGGGCGGGGAGAAGGGCAAGAAAGGTCCTCTGATGGACACCGGACTCCGCCTCGGCCGGCACAGAGCCTCTCAGGGCTTGGTGTGTGTATGAAGCTGACTCCTCTGTTTAAGTCGGGCTCTTTCGAAGCCCTTCCCAAACCCGGCAGCCCGCACCACGACCCCCTTGGCAGGTGGCAGGTGGCTGAACCACGCGCGCTCCCTGGCTGCTGGGCTGTCAGGGTCTCACCTCCCGCCAGGGGGCGCGCGTGGACAGTCTCCGCGCACCTGGTCCACGGGAGGCAGGCGCCCGGCCCTTCCCCCCAGAGATTTAGGGGTGCCAGCTTCCCATGCGGCGAAGTGTCTTCTCTTTGCTCTCAAAACTACCGTTGGCCGGCAAGTCCGCCATGCGTTCCATTTTTAAAACCAGATTTGTTGAGGCGTCGTGTCCATAAAGTAAAATTTACCGATTTTGACGTATACGGCCGTTTTCCAACACCACCACGATCAAGGTGGACATCTGTGTCACCAGGAAGTTTCCTTGTGGCCCTCAGCCTCACCTTTAGCCTCTGGCCCTTGGCAATCACCGATCTAATCTCTATCCCCACGGGTTTGCCTTTACCAAAGGAATCCTGTTTTGGGGATTTGTGCATTCCCAATGGAATCATACAACATATAATCATTCCTATCTGACTCCTTTCACTTAGCAGAAGCCTTTGAGAAGCACCCGTGTTGTCGCATGTATTAGCATTTTTATTTTTTATTGGTGAGCAGTGTTCATTGCATCCACACACTACAATGTGTTTGTTCATTGGTAGAGATGGCATCGTTTCCAAAATTTTATTATTGTGAATATAGCTTCTATAAACAATCGTGTGCAAGCCTTTATGTGGACACATGTTTTCATTCCTCTTAGGTGGATCTAAGAGTGGGATTTCTGGGCCGTAGGGCAAGTGTATGGCTGACTCAAGAAACTACCGCCCTGCCTTCCAAGGTCACTGCTCCGTTTTGCATTCCCATCAGCAAGGAATGGGAATTCCAGTTGGTAACACTTGGTATCGTCAGTTTTAATTAAAAAAAATTTTTTTAAATGTTCATTTACTTTTGAAAGAGAGACAGAGTGAGAGTGGGAGAGGGGCAGAGAGAGAGGGAGACACAGAACCGGAAGCAGGTTCCGGGCTCTGAGCTGTCAGCCCAGAGCCTGCCGCGGGGCTCGAACTCACAAGCTGTGAGATCATGACCTGAGTCAAAGTTGGACGCTCAGCTGACTGAGCCACCCAGGCGCCCCGGTATCACCTTTAAAAACTTTTAGCTACTCTTGTGGCGCCTGGGTGGTGCAGTCGGTTAAGCGTCCGACTTCAGCCAGGTCACGATCTCGTGGTCCGTGAGTTCGAGCCCCGCGTCGGGCTCTGGGCTGATGGCTCAGAGCCTGGAGCCTGTTTCAGATTCTGTGTCTCCCTCTCTCTCTGCCCCTCCCCCGTTCATGCTCTGTCTCTCTCTGTCCCAAAAATAAATAAACGTTGAAAAAAAAAATTAAAAAAAAAAAACTTTTAGCTACTCTAATGTGTGTGTAGGCATAGTGGTATCTCATTGTGGTTTTAACTTGCGTTTTCCTAAAGTCTAACATTGTTGCCGTCATTTTATTTGCTCATTGTCCCTTCAAATGTCTTCTTTGGTGAAGTGTCTGTTCAAATCTTTCGCCTGTTAAAAAAAATAAGGTATGATTGAATTTTAAGAATTCCTCGTACATTCTAGACACGAGTCTAAATAAGTGAACTAATGTGTTTTGCAAATGTTTTCTGTGGCTTGCCTTTCCATATTTTATTTAAAGTTTATTTATTTATTTTTGAGAGAGAGAGAGAGAGAGAGAGAGAGAGAGAGGGCAAGCACAGGCCAAGGAAGGGCAAAGAGAGAGAGGGAGACACAGAATCTGAAGCAGCTCCAGGCTCCGAGCTGTTAGCACAGAGCCTGACACAGGACTTGAACCCATGAACCACGAGATCATGACCTGAGCCGAAGTCCACCATTCAACTGACTGAGCCACCTGGGGGGGGCGGCCCTAACCTCGAGCATTTTTTCTGCTATTTTTCTGCAAGTTTTCTGCTATTTCAAATGGTATTTTTAAAAATCCCAGGGGCGCCTGGGTGGCGCAGTCAGTTAAGCGTCCGACTTCAGCCAGGTCACGATCTCGCGGTCCGTGAGTTCGAGCCCCGCGTCGGGCTCTGGGCTGATGGCTCAGAGCCTGGAGCCTGTTTCCGATTCTGTGTCTCCCTCTCTCTCTGCCCCTCCCCCGTTCATGCTCTGTCTCTCTCTGTCCCAAAAAAATAAATAAACGTTGAAAAAAAAAAAATAAAATAGAGATGCTTTCATTAGCAAAAAAATAAAAAAAAAAAATCCCAGTGTCCTACTCAGGTCTTGCTGTTGTAAAGAAATTGAATTGATTTTTTTATATCGGCCTTTCCTTGCATCCTCAGACCTTGCTAAGCTTGTCTATTAGTTACACCGGTTTCTTTGCAGACTGCTTAACGTTTTCGACTTGGACACTCATGTTTTGTGAACAGAATTTTACTTCATATCCAATATGCCTTTTCTTCCTTGTCTATTGAACTGGCTAAGACCCTTGGCACAATTGTCAACGGAGGGGATGAGACAAGACACCCTGGTCTGTTCTCCCCTAATCTTTGGAGAGACACATCCAGCCTTTTATGGTCAAGTCTGGTGTTAGTTCTAGGTTTGTCTTGGCTGAGCTTTGTAAGGTTGAGGAAGTTCCTAGTTTACCAAGAGGCTTTTAAAAACTCGTTAATCATTCGTGGGTGTTGCGCTTTATCAAATGGTTTTTCTGTATCTGTTGACATAATCCTGTAGTTCTTCTGGTTGGCGCTGTTAATTTGGATTATATTGATTAATTTTCAAAAGCTAAGCCAAGCTTGCATTCCGGCATAAACCCCTGACGACCGCGATGCATTGTCTTGTCGTGTATTTCTGGATTTGATTGGCTTAAATTCTGTAAAGGATTTTGCATCTATTTGCAGAGAGAATATTATTCTGTGTTTTGTTTTGTTTTTTTTTGTAATGTTCGTATCTGTTTTTAGTATTGGGAAAAAACAGGCCAGAAGCTGGTGCTTTCTTTTAAAATTTTCCTTAATTTCGGGGCACCTGAGTGGCTCATTGGCTGAGTGTCCAACTCCTGATTCTGGCTCAGATCATGATCTCAGGGTTGTGGGATGGGGCCCTGCATGGGGCTATGTGATGATGGTGGAGACTGCTTGAGATTCTCTCTCTCTCTCTCTCTGACCCTCTCCCCTGTTTATGGCATCCTCTCTCTCCAAAGTAAGTAAGTAAGTAAATGAATGAATGATTCCTTAATTTCTTAAATGTTTCTTTTAACCTTTCCTGCTGAAATGTTTGGTAGAAGTCATCAGTAATTTATGCCTGGAGCTTTCTTAGTAAGAAGGGTTAGCTATCCTTTTTGAGTGAGTTTTGATGCTTTGTGTTTTTGAGGGATTTATGCACTTCACTTAGTCGAGTTTATTGGCCTGAAGCAGTTCGCAGCATCCCCTCACCATCCTCGTGTCTGTAGGGTCTGTAAGATGTCCTCTGTTTCACTCCTGACGATTCATGTGTTTTTCCCCCCGATCAGTCTGCCTGGAGTTTCCCTCTCTCCCCCCATTTTATAGGTCATTTCAAGGAATCGGCTTTTGGATTAATTTCTGGCATAATTGACTTTAGTGTGTTTCTGTCTTCCGCTTAATTAAATTCTGCTGTTCTATTGATGATTTTCTTCTCCTTATTTCAGGCTTGACTTCCTCCCCTTACTTCCTCTTCTGGCTTCTCCTGGGTCAAACTAATATCATTCATGATTCCACTTTTGTCTCTTGTTAGATGATTGACTCTGGCTTTTTGTTTGCTGTTTCCCTGATTGTTTAGGGCTTGTGCTACTGCACTGTGACGGCCGCAGCCCATTGTCACCACTATAGGGGTGACTCTGTGCCATTTCACGTCTTGTGGGAACCCAAAGCATGAGCTAGGGCAGCGGAAGACCCCGCCTTTCCGAGATCACTGTCCTTTGTCACCTGACACCAGGTGTCTTGATGTCTTGTCTGTGTTTAGATCATGTTGGTAAGAGGGACAATTCAGTCTGTCATTCCTCTTGGCTACAGGTGGCATCTCCTTGACTTCTTTTGAGATTTTCCTTTTTTTTTTTTTTTTTTTAAGCAATTTGTGATGTGGGTTGGTGTGACTTTCTTTGTTTCTCTGCTTGGATTTTGTTGAGATTCTGGAATCTATGGGTTGGTCGTCATCGTCTCTTTTGGAAAATTTTAAGCCGTGATGTATTGACATATTTTCCATTGTCGTCCCCCGACTTTCTCCCCTCCCGGGACTGCAGCTACGCCTATGCTGGGCCCCTTGGTGCTGCCCGGCGGCCCGCGATGACTCTGTTGACATCTTCCTCCACGGCCTTTCTCTCCGGGTTGATTTCCAGTAGCTACACTGCATTTCCTTCAGACCCACAGACCCGTTCTCCAGGAAAATCTCATCTGGTCCCCGCCCCACCTAGTGTGTTTTCATTTCGGGGGTGGTGTTCTCCAGCTCCAGAAATTTCACTTCAGTCCCTTTGGTACGTCTTCCATTTCTCTCCTCGTCACGTCCAACTCCTCCTCCGTTACGTCTGTTAGATTTAAAACAGCCGTTGCAAAGTCTTTATCTGCGGATTCCATCATCCCAGCGTTTCCAGGTCTGTTTCTAGGAATTGGTTTTTCTCCTACGTATGGGTCAGTCTGGTGATTTTTTTGTCTTTTTTTTTTTAAGTTTATTTATTTTGAGAGAGAGAGAGAGAGAGAGTAAGTGGGTGAGGGGCAGAGAGAGGGAGAGAGAGAGAATCCCAACTGGCTCCACACTGTCAGCTTGAAGCCCCACGTGGGGCTCGAAATGACCTGCGCCGAAGTCAGGCACTCAACCAAGCAGGCCACCCAGGGGCCCCAGGTCTGGTGACTTTCTAGTAGAGCTGAGTATTCTGAATTTTATGCTGTTGAGTGCTGCATTCTATTTTTAAAAAGAATGATGGGGGGTGCCTGGGTGGCTCAGTCGGTTAAGCGTCCGACTTCGGCTCAGGTCACGATCTCGCAGTCTGTGAGCTCGAGCCCCACGTCGGGCTCTGTGCTGACGGCTCAGAGCCTGGAGCCTGTTTCCGATTCTGTGTCTCCCTCTCTCTCTGACCCTCCCCGTTCATGCTCTGTCTCTCTCTGTCTCAAAAATAAATAAACGTTAAAAAAAATTTTTTTTAAAGAATGATGGGTTTTGGGGTGCCTGGGTGGCGCAGTCGGTTAAGCATCCGACTTCAGCCAGATCACGATCTCGCGGTCCGTGAGTTCGAGCCCCGCGTCGGGCTCTGGGCTGATGGCTCAGAGCCTGGAGCCTGTTTCCGATTCTGTGTCTCCCTCTCTCTCTGCCCTTCCCCCGTTCATGCTCTGTCTCTCTCTGTCCCAAAAATAAATAAACGTTGAAAAAAAATTTTTTTTTTTAAAAAAAAAGAATGATGGGTTTTGTTCGGGCTCAGAGCCTGATGTGGGGCTCGATCCCACGAACCATGAGATCATGACCTGAGCTGAAATCAACAGTCAGACACTCAACTGACCAAGCCACCCAGACGCCCCTACCTCACGTCCCCTTGATAGTAGACACCCGAAGACGTGTAAGGTGAGAGCTCGTTGTGGTTTTGATTTGCATTTCTCGGCTCATCAGCGATGTCGAGCACCTTTCAATGTACCTATTGGCCATTTGCATGTCTGCTTCGGGAAAACGTCTATTCAGGTCCTCTGTCCACTTTTATGGGTTATTTCCTTTGATACTGAGCTGTGAGTTCCTTATATATTCTGGGCACTAGCCCCTTGTTAGGCACGCGGCTTGCAAGTATTTTCTGCCATTCTCGAGTCTGTCTTTTCATGCCCCTTCTGAAGCCTCTCCCCATGCTCGACGTATCGTGAGGTCTCTCCATTCCAATGGAGGAAGCGGGGACAGCCCCACCCCTGCGTGAGCCCCACACGTTGCTTGGCCCGGCTGCCTCGTGGTGCTTGTCTCCCTGGCCTTGGGGGGTTTCCTCTCACCTGTGAGCCGTCAGTTCTCGGCCCAAACCTCCTGGAGCCCCCCCCCCCCCCCCCCCCCCGCAGACAGCTGCGTCTGTCTCCGGAGGCCCCTTCCTCCTGGGCACGTGGCCTCTGTTGCCTTGGCTCAGTGAGACTGTGGGCTGCTTTGGGGCCCCGCTGCCACAGGGCCGAGGGCGTTCACACTGCGTGTACTCCCGTCCCGGGGTCACAGGGGTCACAGTCTGTGCTGCCTGTAGAAAGTACGTTTTCTGTCTTTTCTCCTTGCTCACGGCAGGCGGGCGCCATTCCTGGGGCAGAAGGGGAAATCCTCCCTCCTGGATTTTGGAGGATCAGGTCAGAGACCAGTGTGCTGTGCGTTCCCGGATCAGCGGACGGTTTACTGACTGACTCAGAGATCCCGATGAACCTGCTTTCCATCGGCCGGGGTGGCGGGTGGGAGACAGGACGCCCCCACCTCTTTCCCTCTGTTTGGGGGGAATAGGACGCCCCCACCTCTTTCCCTCTGCTGGGGGGGCAGCAGAGGGGGGGGGCAACCTCTTGAGAGGGGTTGGAACCGCTTCTCTCCTGAGAAGTGACATCTCTGATTATTTCTAATTGCTCTCAGCTTCTCCAACCTCTTTTGTGACTCGAGGTGGGGTGGTCGGCTCAGGTCCCAAAACTGCTTCTCAAGCACCTCTGGCTTTGGTGGGTGTCCCCACTCTGGAATGCGGGAGTCCTCGGCATCTACCGTCCCGGAGTCTCAGTCAGCACGGAGACAAGACCAGCCCTTCTCCCGTATCCTGTTGTACCTGTTTAAACCACGGCAGGCAGGTTTCCTGTCTCCCAACTCGTACAAGCCCCAAGAGGAAAATTAGCTCCTGGGATGCACAGAAAACTTTGCCCGGATCAGGGGCCTGGAGCAGGGGCGGCAGAGAGATTCCGCAGGGTGGGGTAGATGTGACGGGCAAGTGTGGGGTGCGCTGGGAGGGAGGGGCCAGGAGAAGAGGATGGGACCCAGGGGGAGTGATTTGAGTGGGTGGGGGGCCCGGAGGGGCTGGGAGGGTTGGGGGAAATCAGAGGGACGGGAGAGCTGGCTGGGCTGCTGGGCTCGAAGCGGGGGCAGGGAACGGTGCCTGCAGAGAAAATCTTTAAACGTGTCTAAATTGTAGCAAAATATACATAGCGTTTACTATTGTGAGCATTTTAAAGTGTGCCGCTGGGTGGCACGAAACGGGTTCACAACGTTGTGCAACCAACCCCACCGCCCCTGGGCCTCGCTCATCTCCCCAAACAGAAACCGTCACATGGTAACCAGCCCTAGTCGTGGCCATTTGTCCTGTCTGCTGGTGGAGGTGTGGGCGGCTGGGAGTCCTGGGGGGTCTGGGGGCTGAGAGGAGTTTGGGGGAGTTGGTGGCTGGGGCTGGCCACGTTGACAAATCGCAGGCCTCCCGCAAACAGGGCCCTCTGGTCCTGACCGTGAGCACCTGCGCAGCAGCCCCTGGGACTGGGACCCTCGCGCGGCTGGACCTAGAGATTCCTGGCTGCAGGACGGTCCCTGCCCCCACCCACCCTGTCAGCCTGCTGTCATCCTGCTTGGGGTGGAAAGAGAGAGGGGGCCTGGGGGACCCCACCTTTCCTCCTCACTGGGGCTCGGGGAGGCTGGAGGTGGCATCACGTTTTGTTTGTGTTTTACTCGTATCCGGCCACTTGGGAAGCGGTCTGCTTGTGGTCCCGGGTGGGGTGCTGGATAGAGTCTCCAGCCTGTGGTCCCGGGTGGGGTGCTGGACACAGTGGGAAAGGGCGGGACGTGGGCGGGACGGGGGCTGAGGATACGGAAGACTGTCCCGAAGGGTCTGGGGTCTGGAGAGGGGCTGAGGGATAGAAGGGTGCTGGGCTGGGGCTGCAGGGAAGGGGTGAGGGCCTGGCGGGGGGCCAGGGAAGAAGGGGAGGGATGGAAAGGTGGGAGGGGCAGACCGACGCTCCTTCATCCAGGCTAAGACTCAGCACCGTGATTAAAACGGTTTCTGCGGATTCGGCCGCCCCACTTCCAGCCTGAGTCAGGTGCAGGGCTGACTGGAGTCCTGGGAAACCCCCCTTCCATCAGGTGTTGTCACAAACCGCGTCCCCCCTTGCTTGACGCCCCCCCCCCCCGAAATCGTGCACCAGCACCATGGCCGTCAAGGCCGCCGGGACAGGGAGGGTGTATTCCTGAGGCCTCTTGTGGGCAGTCTGGGCTCAGTTCCTGGGGGACCTTGTGAGGCCCTGAGGGGTGGGCAGGACAGGCACCTGCGGCCAGCTCCCATCCCTGCAGGCGGTGACTGCGGACGCCCCGGAGCAGAACGTGAAACACTTGGGAGTGAGGGCCTGTCAGCTGAGCCCTGGGGATGGGGGGGGGGGGGGGCGTGGTGGGCAAGGGAGGGACAGACGGACGGGGACAGGGATGGGTCGCCGGCTGCAACATCGGCTGACACACGGGACGGTGGGAGTCAGGCCTCCTGACTGCCGGGGAAGCTGTCCCCCCCAGTTCCTTTCACGTGATGCCCGGAAATGTAGTTGTTACCATTTCTTTCTCTCAAGGTGCTGTGCCCACAGCTCTGCGAAAGCTCGCCGTGCTGCCTTCGTTCCTTCCAAAACGTTATTTTATTCTGATTTTTAGTGTCGCCTTTAGGACTCTGCGTCGTAATCTTGTTTTCCGGGTCTGGGATTTTTTTTTTTTTTCCCCTTGATCCTTGATGTTCTGAAGTTTCACTAAAACATGAAATGACCACGGATTTGTTTGTCTGTTATGCCTAGCATGTGATGAAAATTTTTCCGGTCTAAGGACTTTTTTTTCCCCTCGTTTTTGGAAAACCCTCTGCCGTCAATTCTTCCGTAGTTTCTCTCCGTCTGTCCTTCTATGTCTCCGTTCTGGAAACATCTATCTCTGTCTCCTTGTGCCTAGTGTTTTCTGTCGCAGCCTCCTCTCTCGGTCTCTTGGGGCTGCGTCCTTGGTGTTTTCTCAGGTCAGTCTTCGCACCCACGGTGACCCTGTCCCGCTCTGCTCCGGGAAGATAGCCCACCTTTTGAATTTTTCAGCTCTAACTCTAACTTCCCATGTTCTGATGGACTTTGTTACCTGACCTGCTCGTACTTCGTCCTCCCGTTGTGGTTTCACGGTTGCCACCCCCTCGGTTTCTTTGAGGGCCTTGCCGATGTCTCCTTTAAAGTGCTTTTCGAGGGGCGCCTGGGTGGCGCAGTCGGTTGGGCGTCCGACCTCAGCCAGGTCACGATCTCGCGGTCCGGGAGTTCGAGCCCCGCGTCGGGCTCTGGGCTGACGGCTCAGAGCCTGGAGCCTGTTTCCGATTCTGTGTCTCCCTCTCTCTCTGCCCCTCCCCCGTTCATGCTCTGTCTCTCTCTGTCCCAAAAATGAATAAACGTTGAAAAAAAAAAAAATTTAAAGTGCTTTTCGAATTGCTCTAAAACTCGGTTTTCTCAGCTAGCGGTCCTTCCGTTTGGCAGATTTGTTTGCCTCGTCAGGGCTCTGCGATTCCTGGTCATGTGGTCACTCGGAGATGCTATAAAACCCAAGGCCACCTGCTGGCCGCCTTCGTTGGGCTCCCAATCAGGGTTTCCCCAGAAGCGACTGCTGTGGGCCTGCACGTCATGTGACTGATGCATCTGTGGGACAGTCCCTCTGACCCTGGTGGCTCTGCTGAGCCTTTGGTGTTTGCCATGGCCCTGAAGGGTGAACGTGCCTGTCTGGTTTATCTTCATTCACAGGTGGTGCTGGTCCCCACGCTGGCCGGGCCGCGGCCCCGTCCAGCTCAGCGCTTATGCCGTGGCCCATACCCCGTCCCCCATGGACTGCCAGCCTCTGCCTCCTGTCTCCTTTCTCTGAAGAACTGGTCTCCGTTTCTTATCTACAAACATGTCCTCTCATGTTATCAACTTTCGAAAATCTCACGTCTTGGGTTTGTAGCAGAAGGTTCTAGACATCTTTGAGGAGAAGGCGACCTTGCCACATGTGGCCCAGCCACTGGTGACTGAATGTGGTTCCACAGAGGATCTGCAGGATCACACCTGTGGGCTGTGTGTCATTCCTTGGCTCGAGTCACAACGGCTCACATCAGGCCGTTTGGACCTGCTGGTGAGGAGTCTGGCTCAGCCTGGAGCAAAGACGCAAAGGTAGGTGGACAGGAGCTGTCCTGTTCACTGACAGCCAAGTTTGAAGCATGGATACATATTTGCCGAGCTTATTTAACTCATATGCAATGCTCTGTGCCTGACACAAGGGCCTTACAAACGGAGACAATCCTAGGATGCAGAAAGTCTTACCATAATCCCCATTTACAAGTAAGAAAACAGGTACAACAGGTAGTGAGCCATGACTAAGATCCAGAGTCCAGGGCTCTTAGCCAGCCCGCTACGCTGTGTACGTGTGTGTGCGTGTATGCACGTGTGTGCACGAGTGTGCATGTAGGTGTGTGTGTGCAGGCATACGTGCATGTGCGTACATGGGTGCTTGTGTGTGCACGTACTTGTGTGTGCATGTGTGCGCATGTGTGTGGGCAGGCATACGCATGCGTGTGCTCTTGTATGTGTGTGCGGGCATACGTGAGTGTGCATGCATGGGTGCTTGTGTGCACGTGTGTGCATCCGTGTACATGTGTGCGCGTGTGTGCACATGTGCACGTATGTGTGTATGTGCATGTGCGCGCGTGCACGCTTGTTTGTGCGTGTGTGCTTGTGTGCAGGCATGCATGCGTGTGTGCATGTGCATGATTGTATTTGGGTGTGTGCAGGTGTGCATGTGCACACATGGGTGTGTGTGTGTATGTGCAGGCGTGCGTGTGTGTGTGCACTCGTATTTGCATGTGTGCAGGCGTGTGTGTGCATGCATGGGTGCTTGTGTGTGTGCAGGCGTGCATGTGTGTGTGCTTGTGTGTGCGCTCGTATTTGCGTGTGTGCAGGCGTGCGTGTGCATGCATGGGTGCTTGGGTGTGTGTGCAGGCGTGCATGTGTGTGCTTGTGTGTGCGCTCGTATTTGCGTGTGTGCAGGCGTGCGTGTGCATGCATGGGTGCTTGGGTGTGTGTGCAGGCGTGCGTGTGCATGCATGGGTGCTTGGGTGTGTGTGCAGGCGTGCGTGTGTGTGCTTGTGTGTGCGCTCGTATTTGTGTGTGTGCAGGCGTGCGTGTGCATGCATGGGTGCTTGTGTGTGCAGGCGTGCATGTGTGTGCTTGTGTGTGCGCTCTATTTGCGTGTGTGCAGGCGTGCGTGTGCATGCATGGGTGCTTGGGTGTGTGTGCAGGTGTGCACGTGTGTGCTTGTGTGTGCGCTCGTATTTGCGTGTGTGCAGGCGTGCGTGTGCATGCATGGGTGCTTGTGTGTGCAGGCGTGCATGTGTGTGCTTGTGTGTGTGCTCTATTTGCGTGTGTGCAGGCGTGCGTGTGCATGCATGGGTGCTTGGGTGTGTGTGCAGGCGTGCATGTGTGTGTGCTTGTATTTGCGTGTGTGCAGGCGTGCGTGTGCGCTTTGGTGGGCGTGTGCGCTTATGTGTATGCATGTCCGTGCGTGTGTGCATGTGTTTGCACGTGCTTGCTTGCACACAGGGGCGTGAAGTCACACTCTGAGATGGCAGGACTTTCCACCGTGAGGCAGAGCGGAGGACAGAGGAGCCTCGGCCAGCTCTGCCCACCTCCTCCCCTGCGGTTCGGACTAGCAGCCGGAGGGCATCAAGGAGGCCTGGCTGCAGCAGGGGCGGTGGGTTCTGCCCTCTTCCCCTCTCCCCCGCTTCCTCCGTCAGGGAAAATCTGGACAATGGAGAGGAACATGACAACCGCTCATCCCTGGAAGCAAGGGCCGACACACCACCCCATGGCTACCCCCCTCCCAGAGACAGAGGATGGAAAGAGACGTGGGGTTACGAGGGGAGAGCAGAAAATGCAGAGAAATACAGCCGCACAGGGCGCAGAGACAGAGAAATGTACCCAGAGGGCGTCTGAGATGGAAGTCTCTCTGGGGGAGGGGAGAGGTCATGGGCAGGGGTGGCATCTCAAGGCGCTGAGCCCCTGGGGGTCTGGAATCCTTGGGGGTCTGGGACAGAGGGCTGGGCCCTCGTGAGGGGGTGGGGCTGGGGCCGGAGCAGGTGCGCGTGCGTGTGTCTGGTCCCCTCCCTGGCTGCTGGCCTGATGTCCCTGGAGCTGGAGACAGGTGTCCCGCTCCCCCACGTCCTCCTCCTGGACAGGGCCAGCTGGCCCAGCCCCCCAGTGCCAGTGTCAGGTTCCAGGCTGTTCCCTGGGGGAACTTTGATCTGGAAAGAATGAGGGTGACCAATCTGGCTGCTGCCCAGGGCCGCGCCGTGCCACTGAGACCTGGCCTGGGCTGCCCCTGCCGCCTTCCCGCCCCAGGGACACCAGGCAGTTAATCGGGGCTCAAGGGACACGGCGGGGGGGGGGGGTCCTTCTTGCTTCCTTCCCCTCCCTTGTTGTGTCCACCTCGGTTCAGTCACTGGTCCGTGCACCCCCTCTTTCACCCCTGCAGTAGCATTGGCTGATGGAGCTGGGCACGGGGGCAGAAGGATGAGCGAGTCAGGGTCCTGCCCTTTCAGGAACCCCCAGCCCACGCCCCAAACAGAGATCATTCTTTAAGATAGAAGCTGCACTTGGGAGGAGGGAGGCAGGGCAGGAGAGAGGGGACGTATTCCAACGGGCACAGTGGGACAGGGAGGGGAGGTGAGTGGGGACCTCAGGGGGGCTTCCCAGAGGAGGTGGCATTTAAGATGTGCTCTGAAGATGTGAAGAATGGAGAGTGAAGGGGGGTCTGCCGGACAGGACCGACAGCAGAAGGGGTGGTTCAGGCAGAGGTACCAGGACAGGCGTCAGTGCTCGAGTGGGTTTTGCGCATTTTACCGGAGGTGCCTTGAATGGCACTGTAAGGCGTTCCCTGTTGGTGGAGGGGGTCCGTGGGTCAGAGGGATGGTTTTGTCAGAGCAAGGGGCCTCTGGGGGCTGGCAGGGGAGGGGGCGAGGAGGTGCCGGCGGGCCCTGAGATCTCCCGTGGACGCCCCGGCCCTAGTGAGTCTCCAGAACGCTCCTGAGGGAGCCGGCTGGTCTACAAACGGCTTCGGCTTGGGCAGGCCCGCACCTCGGCCTGGCCTCCCCACCCCCACTGCTCACTCTGAGCTAGCGGCCTTTGGCTGGGCTGAAAGCGGACACTGGCCAGCCTGCGGGGCCCCTGGGGAAGGCCGAGGAGCCGGGAGCCGTCGCCCTGGACCTCTGGCTCCTCTTGTCCTGGAGGCCACTGAGCCAGGCTCTATAAATAGTCCGGGAAGGGGGAGGGGAGCGGGCTGAGCAGGGCTGGAGGGGCCAGGCCTTCGGGTGGGAGGTGTGGAGGGGGTGGGGAGAAGGCAGGAGGAGCCCAGAGCTGGAGGCCCAGCTCTGCCCCCAAATGACAACAGCTGGGCCTCTGCCTCGCGGGGTCCTCTGGGCCGGAGCGGCCAGGGTCAGCAGGGCAGAGTGAGTGCCCGCTCAGAGACTCGTGTTATGAAAGGGAGGGGCCTTCCTGGGCAGGTGTCTGGAGGCCTGAGGGTCGGGACAGGAGCTGGGAGGGCTCCAGGGTGCGCTGCCCTAGACACCACTTCCCCAGGGACCCAGGGGCCCAGCACAAACAATGGGGGGGGGGCGATGCTGGCTCTTCCCAGACTTCAGTGTCCCCTCTTGGGGCCGCAGTCCCCAGAGTGCGGGCAGGGAGCTAGGGTGAGCCGGGGAGGCCTCTCCAGGCCGTGCGGCCCGGGGCTCAGGGGCTGGGACTCCTGGAGATAGAAAATGTGAGCCCGACCACCTTCTCTGGGTTGGGGGGAGGGGGGAGACAGCTGTCTCCACTGCATGCCCCGCACAGCCCCTGCCGCCGTGGGCAGGACCGCAAGCCCCTCCACGCCGGGGCGGATGTGCTTTGTGCTGTGGGCCCCGTGCCCCCGCAGAGGCCCGTGGGAGGGGACCCAGAGGCCCAGCACGGTCCCGGAGGCGGGAAGCGCTGCTCAGTGTGGCTGCCTCCCCAAACCAGGGCACCTCTGGCATTTCGTGCGCTGGGGTCTTCAGAGTGGCCCCCGACACCCGGGATCTGCACCTTCTAGAGACCGACTTTCGGGGGTATGGGACACGTATGATGGAGCTCACACAACCACACACATCTGATTAGGTAAGCTTGTGTAGACTCAGGACGGACACGCAAGGATATGCACGTGTGCATTAGCGGCCAAGGACACAGCCCAGTGTCAACGTCGGCACGTGTTCTGTAGGCACACACACACGTGTGTGCATAAACGTATGCTCACCACCCACGAGCAAATGCGCAAGAATCCCTCCTGCAGACACGGTACCGTGAATGAACACGTGCCCTGCACACACGTGTCCCTGCAGGCACGTGCGCAGATACAACAGACTCCGCCGTGCCCATACCTCTCCTCTCCACAGACACACCCAACCTGTACGTGCGAGCTTGGTGAGTGCACAGACCCGCCCTCAGATGTACGGGGGTTAGGATGGGCATCGCACACTTCTGTGTGGCTGGCAGAGCGTCCCCTAGGAAGGAGGGGTAAAGTTTGAGGTTTGGTCGGAGTGACCCGGGGACAGGAGTCCCTTCCCAGCCTCCCAGGGGCCACCGGGCTCCAGGATCAGCCCCCACCGCTGCAGCTTCCGGCAGGCAGAGCCCCATGCACCCCCTCCGGGGTCCTTGCTGGAGACAAGACTCCAAGGCCCGCCCACCTGGGACTTCTGTTCCTGCACAGCGTCTACCAGGGTCCCACCTCCCTGTTCAGCTCCGGGGTCGGACAACCAGGCAGGACGAGGGAAACAGAAGCCCCGTGTTGCCACCCCTGTGGGTCTCTTACGAGGCAGTGGTTTCCAGGCCGGAGGCTGCCTTCAGGATTTGGGATGAGATGTTTGCCAGGGGCCCCAGGCCTGGAGTGGGTTCTTGTTAGCTGGTTCCCATTGGGAGCCTGCAGCTGTGGACCCACTTTCACACACTCCCTGGTCACAAGGCTGGATGGCCAGGCCGGTTAGCCGCCCTGTGAGCTGAGGGCTGCAGGCAGGGTGTGCAGGGCCCATCAGGTCTGGCCTGGCCTGTGACCCTCTAACCTGAGCCATTCCGGGCAGAGGGGCTTGGAGGGATCCCTAGCGCAAAGGCTGATGTGACCCAGCACGTGGGCCGTGGGCCCCACCTGTAAGTCCCCAGGACTCGCCATTCCCTCCCACACACCCTCTCTGTGACCCATCCTACCCCCCAGGCACCCAGCCAGCAAGGGGGCCACCCTCGCCCCTCTTCCCTCCCTTTGCCCATCGTCCGTCCACCTAGCATCATCCCTCCTGGCCCTGCTGGCTCACCAGCAAGCCCTCTTTGCCCCGGTGTTCAGTCACCCAGGGTTTCCCGAGCACTTTCCAAGGCCAGGTGCTGATCCCAGGGGAGATGGGTGGAGACAGAGAGACCCTGCTCTCTGAGTACATGTGCACGCGGTGCCCATGCACGTGAACCTGGGGTGCAGGGGTGGAGGGGCGGCACCAGCCGGTGGGCAGAGGAGTGTGACGGCTGTCCATTCCACTTCCTACGTCCTTCCCCCACCCAGTAAACCTGACTTGACCTGCGATCTCAGGAACTGAGGGGTCAGGGAGGGGGGAAGCAGGCTGGAGGCCGGTGGGTATAGAGCAGGGCTGGGCTGGAGGCGGAGAAGTGGGAGTCATCAGCACTGTTGTAGGGGTGAGTGAGTCTACCCAGGGAGGCGTGGGTAGGGGGCGTGTAGGGGCACGGGGGCTTTGCTCAGGGCCCCGGGGCCCACCATGGTTAAGGGATGCGGGAGAGAACAGTCAGTCAGGAAGGTCACTGGGAGGGCGAGGCCAGGAGAGGGAGTCAAGAGAGAGAGGAGGAGGATGTGGTCCTGGGGGTCTACTTCCAGAGAGCCGTGGGTGGGGGTGCTGGAGACCTCTGGGGAGCAATGCCAGGGGGGTGGAGCCTCCAGCCAGCCCCAGGAGTAGTGGGGAGCTGCCCACCCTTGGCTGGATGTGGCTGTTGCCCAGGGAGTTGTGTTGGGACCAGCACGCTGGGACAAGTATCAGATCCGGGGACAGGACCCTGGTTCCAGTCCTGTCTTTGCATTGACTTGCTGTGTGGCCCGGGGCCAGTCCTTCTTCCTCTCGGGGCCTCAGTTTCCCCATCTCAGCTCCGTGACCGACTTCCCTGGCTTCATGGTTTTGGCCCGGCAAGGATGTGATTTTGAGAAGTGACAGGCAGCGGGGCTGGGATGGGCCGTCCCACATCCTGCTTCTGGCCTAGGAAAAGAGCAGATCAAGGGCCCAGCTCGCAGTGCAGGGCTCAGAGCCAGGTGAGGGGGAGCCGGAAGCACCAGAGCCCCCGGGACCTGGTGGGAGGTCAGCCTCACCAGCTCGCTGACATCAGGGCCCGTGAATGTGGAGGGAGTTCAGCCCCATTCATTAGGCAGCGCTGGCCTCCCTCACGGCCTGGTACAGGGTGGGGGCTGAGCTGGGAGGCGGGGCTGGAGCCTAGCGGCGCCCCTCCCCCCCAGGCTGTCTTAGAGCCCGCTTTGGTCCCACCCCTCCACCCCAGAATCACCCCTTCCCCCCCTCCCTGCCCCTGCGCCCCTCGTCTTTGAGCTCCTGGTGTATCTTTCCTCTGCTAGGCTCACCTCCAGCTACCCACTCTGTGGTCTGACTGCTGAGGGAGAGGAGCCAAGGGGGAAGGCCTGATTCTTGTACTGTCTGCCTTCCCAGAACCCACAGTGCCCTCCATCTCTGCCCTCAACAGAGGCCCCACTTCGGCGGCAGATGGAGCCCTGTCCCGCCTGCGGTGGTTCCTCCGAATGTTCTGGTGGATGGGGACAGAGCAGATAACACACCCGAGGTGGGAGCGGGATGGTTCTCTGCCGTCTACTGTCTCCTCCTCCTGTAGGGTTTCAGCCCCAGACACCTAGCCAGCCTGCCTGCTGGAGGACCCCTCCCCGTGCCCGCCCCCACGATGCTGCCAGGGGAGGTCATGCCCAGGTGTACTGTGGCTGTGGGGCCAGGGGTCAGACTGCCTAACGCCTCCCAGGCCTTCCCACATGGCTCTTCCGTGGGTCCTGCAGAAGAATAGAATGGGCTTTTCTGGCTGAGACGGGGTCTCTGATCTCCAGGCTCCCGTGGTCAGACCTGCAGGGGCCAGTGTCTCTCCCAGCCTCTATCAAAGGTTCTACCCGGAGAAAGAATGCAGGGAGTGGTTTGGCTCACTCTGTGCCGACGGCTTCTTGGAACACACACTCACACACACTCACACACACATGCAACACGCACGCCTTTTGGCACTTGACTTTCTCATGAAATAATTGCTGGAAGGCTCCTTGGATTAGGTAACCCAGCGTTCCTTCCTGTCCCCACGGTGGAGGGGAGCACGGGGAGGGGTGGGGGGGGGAGGGATTGGCTCTCAGCATCTGCGCATCTGGGCAGTGTGGACCAGTCCAGGAGGTCTGTGGCTCCAGATTTGTCTGAATGCCTAACACGACAGGGACAAGCCCTTCAGACCTCGTGCTCCTGAGGTCATCTGGTTGTGCCTGCCCAGGCACTGGGCCACCTTCAGGTGGGCCTGGCCTGGTAAGGAGAAGCCTAGTCAGGAAAAATTTCTGTGCAAAAGGTGGGATGTTCGCATTTTTAAACAGTAAAAAAAAAAGTTTTTAATGTTTATTCTGGGGGGGGGAGGGGCAGAGAAAGGGAGACACAGAATCTGAAGCGGACTCCAGACACTCTACGCTGTCAGCACAGAGCCCAAAGCGGGGCTTGAACTCCCGGACAGAGATCATGACCTGAGCCTAAATCGGATGCTTCAAGGGCTGAGCGCCGGCCCCGCTCCGGGCGCTCCTTCCATTATGAATTTAAGTCAGTTTACAGTTTACAACTACAGGAGAGTATCTTTGCCCATCATCCTGTCCTCCTTAAGGCACAATTGTTTTCATTCTTCCCTTCCTTGTGATGGGAGGGGGGCAGGGACCGGACAGTTCTGGGGACTGCTCCCCCCCTCAGGTCTCCCCGACCAGTGGGGGAGTTCCCACCCCCAGCGGGACCGGGCCCTGCGGGGGAGAGCCCGGCGACCCACAGCCCGCGTCAGTGGTCTCTGGGGTAAAGTCCCCTCGGGGGCCGCCGCCTCTCTCCAGGCCGCACGTCGCTCCTCTGGGGCGGGGTCAGGGGGCTCTCGGACCCGACGCTCCCCCTGCGGCCCCGCCCCACCGGGCAGCAGAGCCCCGCTCTCCCCCTACAGCGACTCCGCGCCCCTGCCCCCACCCGAGACCACGCCCCTCTCGGCGCCCGCCCTTCCCACCGCCCGAGGCCACGCCCCCGCGGCCCCGCCCCCCTGCGGCGCCCAGTCGCGGGGCTCGCGGGCCCGCCCCCGCCCTGTGCCCGCCCCTCCCGCCGCCAGAGGCCCCGCCCCCGCCCCGCCCACCGCCCGCGGCCCCGCCCCCACCCGCCCTGCGCCCGCCCCTCCCGTCGCCCCTCCGGCGAACCCGGCCCCGGGCGGCCAGTCGCGGCCCGGAGCTGCGGAGCTTGGCTACTCTGCCCGCTCGGACGGCGCGCCCGCTCGGCCATGGAGCAGGGCCCCGACCCCGAGGAGGCGCGCACGGTGCGCGAGGCGCTGGGCCGCTACGAGGCGGCGCTGGAGGGCGCGGTGCGCGCGCTGCACGAGGACATGCAGGGGCTGCAGCGCGGCGTGGAGCGGCGCGTGGCGGAGGCTCTGCGCCTGGCCGGCCCGCTGGCGCGCACGGTGGCCGAGCTGCAGCGCGACAACCAGCGGCTGCAGGCGCAGCTCGAGCGCTTGACGCGGCAGGTGGAGGCGCTGGGCTTGGCGACCGGGCCGTCCCCCGCGCCCGGAACGCCCGGCTCGCCCGGCTCGCCCAGCCCCCCGCCCGCGCCCGGCGTCCCCAGCCGCGCGCCCCGCCTGGGCACCGCGCGCTTCGCCAGCCACGCCACCTTCTCGCTGTCCGGCCGCGGCCAGGTGAGCCTCGGGGCGGGGGGCGTCGGGGGCGTGGGGCCGCCGACGCGGGGGTGCTGGGCTGGGGGCAGGGCCTCTGCCGGCCGCGCGGGGACTCACTCCGGGGTGGGAGAGGGCCCTAGAAGCCTGCCCGCTGCACCTGTCTCCGGCTCCCGGCCCCCTCCTTTCTTGGGAGCCAGGCCCTGTCTGCCCCGAGTCCTGACTCCCTCTCCCCTTTGTCCCATGACGCTGAGGGCTCGGGCGCTGAGGTTCGGCCCCTGACCGGTTCAACACCGCCTGGGCCTCGCCGGCAGCCCCCGGCTCCCCCACCTCCATTCATGCGCCCCCTGCGTCGCCGCTTCACTGAGGCCTGACGGCTCTCGTTATTAATTAACCCAGACTGAGAACTCAGGCCCGTGTGTGGTGTGTGTGTGTGTGTGTGTGTGTGTGTGTGTGTGTGTGCGCGCGCGCGCGCGCGCGCATGTGAGGGGGAGGCCAGGAGGACGCAGTGTGGTCGGGGCGGCAGCGTTTGGGAGCTCGCAGGGGGTAAAGACAGATGGGAAACCAGCCTGGAGCAGGCTCCAGCTTCCTGGGGTCAGTGACCCGCGTGGGGGTGGGGTGGAGGCCGGTGTGGACCAGCACGCTCAGCATGGGGCCTCCTGGAGAGAGTTTCCATGGTGTGCGCAGTGGCCTTAGGTGGGATTTTCCACTCTGCTCAGGCATGTGCTCTGGGGTGCGGTTTCCAGGGTCCGGGTCTGAGTGCTTTGCACCTGCTGCCCCTCCTTGGTTCCATCCGTCATCCGTGCAGATCTCCTGTGTGGGCTGGGCTGCACCTCGGGGGCCAGGAGGAGGGGGATCACATCAGCCCCTGGAGGTCCCAGCCGGGTGGGAGGTGGCCCCAGACAGAGCAGTGCCAACAGTGTGGGCAGCTGGACCAGATGTTGTGCCCCAGTCCCTTCCAGGTGGGTGTCCCGGGAAGGCTTCTGTGCCAGAAGCCCAGGGCTTGCTGTCGCTGCTGTTGCAGGTGCGGGTGCGATGGGGACTGTGCACGTGCAGGCTCCGCGATGCTTTCAGAGGTGGGGGGTGGAGAGGGGGGCTGGTGGGACTGAGAGGGGAGGGCTGAATGGTGAAGGCCCTCTGGGCGCTGGCTAAGGGAGCTGGGCTCTGTCCCTGGTGTCCGGTGCTCCGTGGGAAGGGTCTGGAAACGTGGAGACACTTAATTCTGTGCCATGAGCACGACATACTACACATCCGTGGTATAAAATCACCACGGTGCGGTGAGCTCACACGTGCCTAATCAACTGTGTCATCGGCTGTTTCTGAAGTTGGGTTTTAACACACGTTTGCTACTTGTCTGCTCATGGAAGCCGCTTCCCAAGTGTCCAGAGACATAACGTCCCAGTCGTATGTGTGTGACCGCAGGTACGCACGTGTGTGCTCATGCATGTGTGACAGGAGGCTTTCCCGTCATCCAGCTGTCTCGGTGGGAATTGGCCGTTCTCACCTGAGGTGACCTAGTCATCTTGCATATCATGGGGGTGGTGGGTGAGGGGCACTGGGCAGGGAGGGACGAGGTTCTCCTTGTTCCGCAAGGTCCGGGATGGCGGGTTGGAGGGTGGCTGGAGACGGGGTGGGTTAAGTGGGATGGTCCAAGGAGAGGAGACGATCTTCAAGGGGGAGTCGGCAGGGAGGCACAGACAGGAGCCGTGCCTGGGGAGCTGTTGGGTCACAGATTGGGGTGGGGGGGGGATGCCGGGATCTGTCTGGGTCCTGTCCAGTGTGAGGGGCTGCGGGACATCCAGGCCAAGCTGTCCCAGAGCAGGTGCAGTCCCTGATCTGGCGAGCCAGGAGGAGTCAAGGCTGGACCTTAGGGAGCCATCAGGGCAGAGCCTACAGCGGAGCCCTGAAGTGGGTAAGGTGTTCAGGTAATTGTGCAGCAGGACGGGGAGGAGCTGCTGGGCAGCTAGGGGGTCCCAGAGAGCCCGCCCCTAGAAGTCAAGGGGACAGCACTTGGAGGAAGGGGGCAGGGATGCCACGGATTTTGGGACAGGGATGGAGGCACGAATGGGAAGTGGGTGTGGGCTTCAGAAAGGTATAGATGGGCACTTGGGTGGAGGATGGCCAAGGTCTCCGGGGGGTCAGAGGTCGTGCAGCCCCCTGCGCCGAGGCAGCACCCCCTCTGCTGGCTTCAGAAGCGTTGTCCCCACTTCTCCTGCGGCCCCCTCTCAGGAGCGCGGACGGGCGGCCTCCAGCCAGTTTCTGGCGGCAAGGGGGACTGTGGAGACATCGGTATGTCCCCACTCTAGCAGCCCACAACTGGGTGCTTAGTCACGACCTGAAAGCCAGGGCTCCAGGCTGGGCCCCAGGGTGTCTGGTTCTGTGTTTCGTGCCCCGGGTCTGTGTCACAGCGGGGAGGGGCCAGTTACAGCCGAGGTGAGGCCAGCGGGGCCTGGTGTTCCACCGCCCCTCTGTAATAAGCGGTGAGATTTAGAGAATCTTCTGGTTTCTGCTGTTTCAAACTTGGGGCTGTTGGAAGTGCAGATACTTAGCACGTAAATGGGTCCTGAACTCCGTGCAGAAAGAGTCGATCGTGCAGTCCACTTCTGGGTGCACAAGCCTTGACCTTGCTCGGTGGTAAGGAGACAGAAGAGTAGCCAGGGCGGCTCCGGGAGGAGGGAGAGGGCAGGGCCATGGAGTGGGAGAAACCAAGGTGGACTTCCTGGAGGAGGCCCAAGTCCCGGAAGCAGACAGGAGCTGCTTTTGTCATGTTTGCTGTGAGGCCTTGGGAGCACCTCCTCAAAGGTCGACCTCAGTTTCTCAGGATCTAAACCCGAGGGGGATCGGGCCAGGCGGGGTGGGCCCCTCAACTCTGAGCCGACTGGGTCCTTATAACGGTGACATCAGCAGGGTCTGTTCATAAGCATCCACAGAGCCGCAGCCGTGGCCTCGCAGGCAGAGGGAGCCCGCGGGGGGCCTGTGGTATGGCGGCAGCCTGAGGCCAGGCCGGGCCTGGAGCGTGGCCCTTGGAAATGTCCTCGGCTGGGCTGGAGGCCCGGGCCCCCGCTGGCGGAGGCCCTCAGGGCCGGCTGCCAGGAGCTCTGGGTCGAGGCCGGCTGTGAAAGAAACCAGACTCCCTTATCTGCCTTCCTTTCCCAGACACACTGTGTGATAAGAGAGGTAAATGCTTTAGGGAGATGTTTGGGTTGAGTCTTGAAAGCCGAGTGTGAGTGGGGGATGGGCGGCAGTCTCAGGACGGGCTTCTGGCCCCTCCCGGGCTCCTGTGCCCACGCGTGAGCCCCCACACGTGAGCCCGCATGGGGCCGGCAGCACTGAGAATGCCTGAAATTTTCCCACCCTCCCGAAGCGTCTGCAAAGTTCCCAGTGAGAGGATCGTATCTCCCGGAGTCCCTGCAATCAGACCTGTGTCACCCTGCGCCTCCCTCTCATGCTCTCAGGCCTGGGCTCCCTTATGCGGGGGCGGGGGCGGGGCTTTTCCTAAAGTCCAGATGGGGACCGTTCTGTGCTGCTTCCCGTCCCCAGGGCTCACCAGTGATTTCTGCCCCAGCACACAGAGGCTGCCCGGCCCTGGTTCTCTTCCTGGGGGTGAGGCAGCCCCCCCCCCCCCCACCCCATGCCGGGAGACGCTGGGAGAGTGTGTCTGAGGTCCCAGGGTGTGCTTGGGGACCAGGACAAGTCCTTGGTTTAAGGCCTCTGTTCTGCAAAGGTCCTGCTGGGGCGGTTATCCCATTGTTAACCCTTTTCCTCCCCCTCATCTGGCTAAGACAGGTCTGGCAGGGGCCAGGACTCGCCCTGCCCCAGGTCCCGGGGGACACGTTTGTCCTGAGCTGTCCTCTGTTCTCTGGAAGGCCAGAGTGCCTTGTGGACAAAGTCTCAGGTTGGGGTAGGAGACCCGGGTCCCAAACTTCCACTCCTCTACCCCTCCCCAGCCCATCCCGCCAACGGGTTGTGTGATGATGGTTGGCGGGTGGTCTCCCAATGACCCCTTGGCCTGAGGGGACAAGGGGTAGTTCCAGTCGAGGGGAAGTGGCAGTGGGGGGGGGGGGGTGGTGGGCAGGAGACCCAGGAATCTGGCTGGTCCAGAACCTACTTCCTGTCTCGTTGTGGCTCCTGGTCCCCTGGGGCGTCACGGGGGTGGGGGACCTGCTACATGCAGGGGCAGGCGTCTGGGGCCCCCCCCCCCCATTCCTGGGAACGTGGTTTCACCATCACCCTGTCCCTCCAGGCCCCTGCCCAGACCTGTGGCACCGGTTGGGCCAGAGTAGGAGGGTGGGGGGACATGGAGACCCCAGGCTGAGCTGGCCCCGGTGACAGGTAGGGGCTGGAGTTCAGGGTGGACCGGCTGTTTCTCCTTCTGCTGCTGATTTGGCTTCAAGTTAGGGGTGCCCGCAGGGGCCCCCCTTCTCCACAGCCTGGCCCCTCCCTCTCTGTCCTCCTGAGTCAGGACTTGAGGGGTCCCCTCCTCTCCCAGACCCGCCCCCCCCCCCCCCAGGGCTCTGAGTCCTGTCCTTTCCTCCTTCTGCAGGGACCCACACCCCACAGAGGGACAGCCCCTTCCAACTCTTCCCCTGTCCTCCCAGCTTCTCCCCGCTCCGCCCTCTCCCACCCCACCCCTACCTCATTCAGTCCCTAAATCACCTGCCGGCCTCTTCTCTGCTAAACCCAATGAGCGCTGTTCAGATCTCATCTCGACCATTTCCTTGACCCGAGGCCACCTTTGGGCGCCCCAGGCACGCCCGTGTTCTTCCAGAATGTGTCTACCTGCCTCACCCAGCCTTCTCCAGGCTTTCTCCCCGCACCTCTGGCTGCCCCTCTGTAGACCCCTCTTCGCCCTCCAGGCCCCCCTCCACCCCTGGCCACCTCTTGCTCTGGGCGTGTGCTGAGGACACAGGACTCCTGCTTGTCCCTCATTGTTCCCTCTTAAACTGTAGACTCAAACGCACAGCTGTGTCCTGACCTCACCTCCTGGATGCCCCACGGGCACCTTACACTCAATGGGGCCCGAACTGAAGTCCCTGTTTTCCCACCAACGCCCCTTCCTTCCCCCCCAGGTCACTTATCCCTGCAGTCACCCATCAGAACGCGTCACAAGTCCAAGTCGTCTGTCTGTGCAGACGCTAGTTGTCCCCTCCTCATCCACCTGGCGTACCCTACACCCGGCTTGGGCACTGCTGCCTCTGGGGGGGCCCTCCCTGACCTGCTGGGCTGGACGCACTCTCGGGCTCTGCTCGAGGTCCTGGCTCCCCCGCCAGAGCGATCCCCCCATGGCACAGTGGCCACCCCTAGCACTGGCTGAGGGGCCGCTGAGCCATCTGGGGCCAGGGGTGGTCTTTAGTCGTCTCGGAACCTCGCAGGCAAGAGCCAGCCTGGAGGTGTCTCGGGAGAGGTGTAGCCAGCCTCCAAGTGGCCCTTGGTACTGGGGGGTCCGCCCCGATCCCCTTCCCGCCGGGCAGACCCCGCCAGCCCTGTGGACACGCCGGGCCCTCCCCACCTCCCTCGCTTTGGGAGAGGCAGGAGCTCGGTGCAGGAGGACGTCCCTCCTGGCCACAGATCACAGGTGATTCTCACGTGTCACTGTGGACAGGACGCCTCTTCTCGGAGCCTTGGGCTTTCCCTGCCGCGTGGGGGTGTTAGCACGCACCTGAGAGGAAGGAAGCACATTGGCGTAACTGGCGTGGCCAGAAAAGGGCCTGATGCTCGATGGATGCTCTGCAGTGTACCTCCCTTATCTCAGACGGGGACACTGAGACCCAGCAGCGGCATGACCTGACCCCCGGCTCCCCCAGGGGCTCCGGTATTGGCTCCACTGAGGTTCGGGGGGGGGTGCCGGAGGGCCCCGGAGCCAGTCAGACCCTCGTATCCCGGGCATCCAGGCAAATCTTGTGACCGCGTCCCACGGAAGGTCCTCAGCACGAAGGCTCCAGTGCCTGCTGTTGGCCCAGAGAACCTTAGGGTTCTGGTTTCAGCGCCCCTACACGGGCATCCGTGTCGGCTGGCCACGCGGGGGTGAGAAGGGCCAGGCTCTTGCCGGGGCATCTGGTCCAGGCAGGGGAAGGGTGGGCCACTTTGCGTCCTGCCAGGAACCCCATTCTGATCTTTGTCTCTAGTGCTTTTGGAGTCTGGGGTGAGCCCCAGAGAGTCGTTTGCCTGGCAGGATCATGGGGGCTCAGCAGCCGGGGCTGGTCCACGCCAGCTCGCTGTGTGGCCTGTGCCCAGTACCGTATCTCCCAGGGGCTGTCTCACACGGCAGTGTTACTTGTCCCCAGAACTGGGGGGGCCTCAGACAGCAATCTCGGGAGGGGGCAGCCGGCCCTGCCTGACTGGACCCCCCTGGTGTGTGTGTCTCCGTAGAGCGTGGATCACCAGGACGAAGCCAGCGAGGTGGACACAAGAAAGGCCTCAGACTCGTGCATCGTTGAGAACGGGCACCAGCCTGGGACAGGTAGGGGCCGACGGCAAGGGGGGCCGTCCCGCGGCCAGGAGGGGACGTGGCCCCGAACCCCAGCAGGCCAACAGGCTGCCCGCAGGGCGGCTTCACTCGGGGTGAAGTAGAACTCTGTCAACGCAGAGGCAAATGGGAGGTCTCGAGGGGATGGACTTCCCTGTTCCCGGAGGAAGCAAGTGGGCCCCGAGGAGATGTCCACGCAGCGGACAGCACAGCGTGGCCGACAGGCTAGGTAGTATTTACTGAACTGATGGTGACAGCAGTTTGGAACAGACATAAACTCCGGTTGCATTGAGGCGTCCCCAGAAGAGGGAGGTCAGGGAGGCCTTCCTGGAGGAGGTGGGAGGAGGGTTCACAGAAGCTGGAGTCCTACTGGGGGTGGGGGGCGGCCTGAGGCCCCTGCAGATGCCTTGGCTGACTCCCCCCACCTTCCCCACTGGCCTCGTGTTTCAGGTCTGGGCGATGGGTCCCCAGAAGCCGCTGGAACCTTACCAGCACCAGAGCCCCCCAGGCCTCGCCCCGTGAGCCTTTCCCTGCAGCTGCCTCACCAGCCGGTCACGGCCGTCACTCGGGTTTCGGAGAGGTTTTCAGGGGAGACCTCGGCCGCGGCTCTCTCGCCCACGTCTGCCGCCATCCTGGGGGGCCCCAGCCCGAGCCCCAGTGAGGCCACCGCACCCCGGACTCCAGGTCCCAGCGGTAGGAGCGGGAGAGCATAGCCTGGGTGCAGACCCCACAGGGGTGGGGGGCTGGCGAGAGACTCGGAAAACCTGGGACCGAGCTGCCCACCTGTGCCCGGTCCCTGTGACGCCCTTCCCTGCCTGACTCCTTCCAGAGATGCCGTGAACTGGCGGCTTCCCTTGGGGAGACCGTGGCTTTCATTCCGGGTCAGGCTGTGGTGAGGACGTGGCCGGCACCCTGCACACTTGGCAGGGCTCCACCAGCCTGCTGTGGGCCTGTGGTCAGGGCCTGTGGTGTGTCCTGGGGTGGGGCTTCCAAAATGAGGGTCTGGCGACAAAGCGTGCTGCACCCTGGGACCTGTGCTCCCCAAAGCAGCCGGGAACGCCTACAACACCTTTTATGTCCGAGCTCTGAGCTCCTAGCCCCTCTCCCTCAACTGTTGGCCGTGGGGGGCCAGCCTAGCGGGGGGGGGGGGGGGGAGGCTGCCCATCCAGGGAGCGGTGTTGGGTCAGGGAAGGGCGCCGGTGGCTGGCCTCCCCGAGGCCGTGGCTACTTCTGTTCCTCTCCTTGTCCTGCAGAGAAGAGTCCTTCCGCCCCGAGGTTGAGCTCTGGCTATGGGGCAGCATCGGCCGGCAGGAGCGACAGGTGCGTTAGGGTGAGGCGGCCGGGTGGGCTGTGCTGTCCTGGGACTTGGGCTCCCTGTGCTGACCCGGACCTTGGAGAGCCGGGCAGCGGGTTGCAGGGGAGGCCGGGCCGCGGGGCTCGCTGGACAGCCTCGTTTGGAGAAATGTGGCCTCGGCTGGCTTCTCTGTGGACCCTGCAGAGCGGGTCCGTGTGGAGGTGGGAGGGGGTGTCTCCGTCCCCACAGAGGAGGGAGGGTGGGAGGGCCTCTCCATGCGGGTGCCCAGAGAGGCCCTGCCCCCCTCGTGGTACAGACCCCCTCCCCCAGCCTGCAGCTGTCCCCATATTCCCCCAGGCCAGCTGGCTGGGGGTGGGGGGCTCGCTTGGCTTTTCGTTTAATAATAAAGGAAAATGGTGACTTTCTGGCAAACCGTTCAGGAGGAAACAAAGAGGGTCTTATCTAGTGGTGGAGAGGGGCCTGGTGGGGCTGGTTCGGGGTCCACCTTCTGCCCCAGGAATTGACACCTGCTGAGGGGTGATTATGCCAGGCATTGGGTGCCCCCTGCAGCGGGCCAGACCTCTCAGTCAGAACCTGCCCAACAGGTTGTGCCTGGTGCCGCCCTGCCTCCTTTGTTCCTGCCTCGGTCACTGGGGGGAGGGGGGCCCTGGGCCCGAGTGGGCTGGGACATTCCTGACTCGGTGGTTCTCTCTCTCCTCAGCCCACCCCTGGTGACGCCTCGGTCTCCACCGGCCACCGCCCAGGCCCGGCGCCGGGAGCTGGTCAGGTCGCAGACGCTGCCCCGCACGTCTGGGGCGCAGGCCCGGAAGGCCTTGTTTGAGAAGTGGGAGCGCGACACCGCGGGCAAGTACGCACGCTCGCGCCCAGACCCACGTGGGGGCCAGGCCGCGCAGGAAAGCCGGCCCAGCCCTCTTCCCCGGGGCCCGGGCGCAGGGCAGGGCCCATGATGAGAGCCCCTCGCCTGCCCTGTTCCAGAGGTGCCCCAGGCCGCCCTCCCCGCCTCACCTGGCAGGACGGGGAGACCACGAGGGATAGTGGGTTAGGATTCCCGGGGTGGGGGGGGGGGCTGTGGGGTGACACCCTGCCCCCCTTAGGGACAGGGCTGCTCTTTGAACGGGGATCCAGTCGTCAGCATGACACCTGCTGGGTGCAGGGTGGGCTCCCAGCCTGTGTGGTGAGGACGCCCCTAGCCCCAGCTTCCTGTGACCAGTGAGGGAGACCGACCAGGGCAGTTTCCCCGCTGAGCCAGATCTGGGCTGTGTCCTTGGGGCCACCAGGGGGACCACCCTCCCGGGCCTAGGAGGCTAGGAAGGGAGCTGTCAGTGAGGGTTACGTCTGGGCAGCTGGGACGAAGGGAAGGGAGCAGAGGGCAGGGGCCTGAGGCCACGTGTCCCAGGATTGCCAGGTGACCCCCGATTCCCAGTGTGGGAAATGGATGCGGGCTGGCAGCCGGAGGGAGGGTGGTCCTGCCAGCGGGGCGGCTCCCCGGGGTGAGCAGAGCAGGTGGTGTGCGAGCGGTGGGGACCCGCGGCCCCACAGCAGGCAGGCACTCTTTGCGCAGGGGGAAGGGCGAGGTGCGGGCCAAGCTGAAACGGTCGCAGAGCTTCGGTGTGGCCAGTGCCAGCAGCATCAAGCAGCTCCTGCTGGAGTGGTGCCGGCAGAAGACCCTTGGCTACCAGGTGGGCCCAGACCCCGCCCTGGCCTGGGGGTGGGGGGGGGGGACCCTTGGCTACCAGGTGGGCCCAGACCCCGCCCTGGCCTGGGGGTGGGGCGGGGGACCCTTGGCTACCAGGTGGGCCCAGACCCCGCCCTGGCCTGGGGGTGGGGGTGGGGGGACCCTTGGCTACCAGGTGGGCCCAGACCCCGCCCTGGCCTGGGGGTGGGGGGGGGGACCCTTGGCTACCAGGTGGGCCCAGACCCCGCCCTGGCCTGGGGGTGGGGGGGGACCCTTGGCTACCAGGTGGGCCCAGACCCCGCCCTGGCCTGGGGGTTGGGGGGGGGACCCTTGGCTACCAGGTGGGCCCAGACCCCGCCCTGGCCTGGGGGTGGGGGGGGGACCCTTGGCTACCAGGTGGGCCTAGGCCCGCCCCAGCCCAGGGGCCCCTGGTCTGCTCTGGGAGAGGCTGGGAGCATCTGCTTGATGGGTTAAATTGGGTGGGGGGCGCGGAGGTGGGACGGAACCCCCGCTCACGCCCCTGTGTTGCCCCCGGCCCGCCGGAAGCACGTAGACCTGCAGAACTTCTCGTCCAGCTGGAGCGACGGCATGGCCTTCTGCGCCCTGGTGCACTCATTCTTTCCCGACGCCTTCGACTACAGCGCCCTGAGCCCCGCGCAGAGGCAGAAGAACTTCGAGCTGGCCTTCACCATGGCCGAGTGAGTATGGCGGGTGCTGAGCCCCGCTCCTGCCCCGGGGGAGTCATCTGCGAGGGTCCTGAGGCCATCCCACGGCCTCCTGTACGGATGGGGAGACTGAGGCCTGAGGGGTCGCCCACACTCGGTGCACCTGCCCCTTCGCTGGGTGCCTGGCCTCTGCTGTGTGGTCTGGGAGGCCAGCCACGGGCCGGGCGTGAGGGACTGCGGGGCGGGCTCTCCCAGGGCACCCAGCCTGTCCTCTCAGGGTTGGTGGGGAGACACTGTTGCTTGGGCAAGCAGGACGTTGAATAATGTCTGCCTCGGAAACATTTTTAAAAATTCTTCAATAAGTAGATTTTGCTTCCCTAAATGTTGTCCTAGCGTTTGCTGTGAAATCGTCTGTGTTCCTAAGACTGGCTCTGGGAGGCGATTGGGCGGGGAGAGATTCTAGGATTCCCTTGGCACTTGGGAAGCCAGTCTGGGATTTGGCCGGTGGCTCAGGGCAGCCCCTGGGGCATCGGGGTTCTAGCTGGGGTCGGCAGGTGGGGGTTGCGGGCTGTCCCCTGGGGCTGGTCGGCCTGACGTTGTGGGGCCCGGAGAGCAGCTGTGTGGGGAGGGCTGGCTCCCGGGCTGTGCGTGTGGGCTGGCAGGGAGCTGGGGCAGAGGGCCTCCTGTCGGTTGGTCACAGTCCAGAAGCAGAGGCTCAGGGGAGCCTGGGGGCGGGGCTCAGGGGATGCTAGGGGGTGGAGGGGAGGAAGGTGAGAGGGAAGGCGCAGTTTCCTGGAGGGAATGTTTGTCTCCTGCCGCAGCCTCTGTGCCTGGACGTAAGCCCGTGAGCAGCACCTGCCCACCAGGTCTGCATCCCCGGGTACCCTGACCAGGGGGAGGCCTCGCTCCAGACCTGTGTGCCCTCCGCACTCCGTTCCTGGACCCCAGCCCTGGCCGGGGAAGGGGTCGGAGCCTACGGGTCAGTCCTGGGGGCAGAGTGGAGCCGGCCTGAGTTGTGGGAATGTCGCCGTTGCCCCCGTGCAGTGGTCTCAGGTGACATGCCGGGACTCTCGGCCCCCGCGGGGTCACAGAACTCCTTCTCTTTCTTGGCTGCTCGAGCGAGCTGTCTTCCTAATCGCAGAAACGGCTCTGGTCGGAGTGTGTTATGCAACTGGACCCAGACGGCGGTGAACCAGAGCCAAGGGGGACAGCACAATGTCGGGGAGGGACACCTCGCAGGGGGAGGCCCGGCTGCTCGGGCCTAGAGACGGTGGCTGTCAGAGCAGACTGAGCGTGCAGGGCGGGGGCTCTGATGTGGGCGCCGCACCCCAGGACCCACCCCGGAAACTGGGCCGGCGAGACCCCACTCGGGCCCCTGGTGTTTCCTTCCCCAGACCAGGCTGGGCCGGGAGAGGGGGCCCTGGGCCTCAGGGTGGTGGCCCTGCCTCCCAGATGGTGGGGAGCACAGCCCCGCCCCGCCAGCCAGAGCCAGATTCTCCAGTCTCGGAGCACAGAGCACGTTCCTTCCGTTCCCAGCCTGGAGGGTCAGGGTGTGTGCAGGCCGCTGCACATTTCGCCTCCCTCCTCCCCAGAGCCAACGGTGGGGTGGGGGTGGGGGGACTGAAGCCTGGCCCTGCCTCTTTGTGGCCTGAGTATGGCTGGGGAGGGGAGGGTGGTCTGCCGGCTAGGGGCCCAGGGCAGGCCTGTGTGGGGAGCTTGTTTGGGGCCTGGGAAGGGACCTCCCCTGGGAGTCCCTGGGGGAGGTGACCTCGCAGATATGGGGGGGGGGGGGGTAGGAAGGTGGCCTCCTAAGAAGACAGCAGCTTGGGTCACCTGGCTCGCTCCCGGGACACCAGGCTGGAAGGAAAGCACAGGACCCCTGCTGGACGGTTCTGGGTACCGGTTTCTCAGCAGACACTCCCCAGGTTTGCCAGCGAAGGTCCGGCAGACTCACGGGCCCACGGGCGGCAGGAGCAGGCTGTGCAAGGTGACGGGGGTCTGGGCTCCATGGGGTCACAGCCTTTGCACAGGAACAGAGGACAGACAGGCCCCTCAAACTGGGGGTTCACCCCCCCACACACACACACACATCAGGAAGGAAACGTTTGCAGACCGTTCTGCGAGCGAGGGCCTTAAAACCACAAAGATGCACCGGGAGCTGGGTGGCATGAGCCGTGTGCTACCCCTCCTCCAGAGAACTCCCGGCCCCGAAGATTCCCCGCGGCCTAATCTGTGCGAGCAATGCGGTGTTGACAGCAAAGTACGAGCCCTCGTTGGACAGGTGTCCTGGGCTTGGAGAGCGGGAAGACCGGTCCTTTTATGGAGGGGGTGCGGCGGTGCGCGCGGGCCCTGCCCTCTGCGCCCTGCGCCCCACATCTCCAGGCCGAGCGCCCGCCCAGAGCCGGACGTGTGGCCTGAGGCTCCCGCTTGCCCTGCAGGGAATGTGTCCTGCTCTCGGGTTACGCCCCAGCAGAAGGGGCTTCGGGCTATTTGTAGTGTCTGTGTGTCTCTGTCTAAAACCAGACTGGAGGCTGTCGTCCGAGCCTGGCATCTGCGTTTAGCGAAGGCTTAAACAAATAAAAATAGCCCCTTGAGCCCCTCCTCCCTCGCCCTCACAGGCCAGCCCCGTGCCGACCGCAGATCGTGACAGAGCCGGGGCAGGAGAATCCTCGGAGCCTCGCTTTTAAGCCCCAAGCAAGGTGGGGCTCAGTACGTTCACTCAGAAATGACGGCACACAGGTGTCACCCCGGTTCTTGCTACTCGGTGCCATTGAAGTGCCTCGCGCTTTTCCCTTTGGGCTGTTTCGCGGCGCGGGAGTTACGCTCCTATCGCTGTTACAAACGCACTTGCTTCCTTTTAGTTTGAAAGGCAATGGGGTGTGTGCCCAATAGTGTTCTGCCTTAACCGTACCTCAACTCTTTAAAAAGGGCAGTTGGGGCCTCTAATATTTTGAGACTTGAGTATTTTTATAAAAGCCACTACTGACCATTTTCCTTTTCTCATATCCCGATTCTGAAATTTCATTCAACCCGCGTGTGCAGCTTTTAGGACTCGTGAGGTTACCGGTGTAGCTGCTGGGGTGGGGACCGGGAAGCCAGAGCCTTGCCCGTGACCTCTCGCCTGGGTTGTAGGGGTGACGGCGGGGTAAGGCCTCAGTGCCCACCCTGACCGCGGCCCTGAGGGCGAAGCCTCGCTGCCCGGGCAGGGATGCCGTGGGTGGGAGCCGGTGCAGAAGGGGGTCGGTGGACCCTCCCTGCGCGGGTTGGAACATCCTAGCCATTGTGGGCGGGAAGAAGAAACCAGAAGCAGGGCGCAGGAGAGGGTCCCAGGTGCCCTTTGGAGGCCCAGGGAGGGAACCGGAGAGATGCGGTTTCGGGGAAAGATGTGATATGAAGATTCTCTTCCAACGCGTGAAAGGCTTTGGTGGGGAAGAGATCAGGCAGAGAACAGACTTGTGGGGCCATCCGTAGGAAGTACCCAGCGGCAAGTGAGCATAGGGAACAGGAGGGAAACTGTCCTGGCCAAGAGCCACCTGCGGAGGGATTTGACCGCGGGGCGCTGGGGCCCGTGGCCTGAGCCTGGAGAGGAGCAAGGCCAGGCCGGACTCCCCCGTGTCCGCAGGATGCGCTCCGTTCTCTTCCGAGGCCGAGGTCAGGGCTTTAGTACGGCCCTCCTCTAACTTGGGGACCACTGTGGCCAGCCTCGGGGAGTGATGGTCTGGTGCACATGCATGGCCCGCCCACACGCACCTGGTGCACGTTCAGGGCCCCTGCGGGGCACGCTCACACGCACCTGGCTGGCGGGTGTGCAGGCAGCCCTGGGAGGAAGGCGGGAGCGGAGCGCAGCAGGTGCTGACGGCTCAGAAGGTGAACTCAGGCCGGAGAGCTTGGATTTGCAGCGCTTCGCCGTTAACAAAGCGCCTTCCCATGCCTGCCCTGGTCAGAGCTCGCACTTCCCCGACCCCGAGCCCGGCCCTGGCCCGTCTGGGACGCCAGGCCCCCGTCACCTCACAAAGCCGCCGGGTTCCGCCATTGGCCACCGGCTCCAAACCGAGGGGGAGGGGGCAGTGGGACCCGGGACAGACGTCCCCATTTGCTCTGACATTTGGTTAGTGACAGGAAGTCTGGCACATGGCCAGCACAAGATCCACCCGCGAGATCTGGCCGGCAGGCTCTGGGGGACAGGCCACAACCTTGGAGGCGGGGGTCTGATCTCTGCTGAGGACACGGCTAGCAGACCCAGGATCTGAACTCCGCTGTTTAGGGCCCAAATTCTGACGAAGATGGCACCCCCCGGGGACGTGTGCTGAGCTCTCTCCAGGCACAGAAGCCGTGCGACCTGCGCTCCCACCCCGCCCCGTCCCCGTGCAGGGGCGATGATTCCACGTGGGGGACCGGGAGCCCGGGAGAAGGCCAGGTGTCTTTCTTGCCAGGGTCAGGGAGGACGGGGCCGGCCGTGAACCCCGACGGTCATGCACTTGTTGACAGGGGAGGCGGGGGTCCCTGGAAGCAGGGGAGTGCCCCGTGCTCGCTGCTGAGCGGGGGTGGTCACGGACGGGAGCAGGTGTGGGAGTTGGTTCCGGGCTGGGTCCCCCAGGCCCGCCGCTCTGCGCGCTGGGGAAGCCCGCCTCAGCCTCCGGAAGGACACCCGCTGTTATTTCAGGGCGCTGTTATTTCGGTGGCGCTGACCCCCGCCGCCGTGGGTGCCGCCTCGTGGGTCGTGGGAGTTGGGGCAGCGGGGGAGCCGCTTTCTTTCCAGGGCAGTGTCTGCACGCGTGTTTCCCAGAGCGCGAGGCACAGGCCCAGGGGTCGTAAGTGGAGGTAGGCGGGTTTCTGAGCTTGTGACCCGTCAGCAGGCAGTGAAAGCAGGTGAGTGTTTCGTGACCAGCGTTCAGGAACAAGTGTGGGGCAGGAGACACGAAACGCCACGGAGGAAATCTCGGTGGTGAGACGTTGGTGAGCGTTTTCCGCGTGCACGTGCTGACCTGGGGTGAGAAATCGCCAAGGGTGCGTCTTGGAAGAGTTTTAAAAGACGGTTTGAGAAGCCGTGTGGGTGACTTTTAGGTTTTACTTCATTTTACATTTATTTTTCTCGCTCGTGCTGATTTCCCACAGGCTGCCGACGTACGTCGAAGTTTTTAGTGAAATTTAGTTTTTAAATTAAACTGAAACTTGACTAACAAAGTTTTGACTCGCATTTACTTTTTAAGTGGATTTAGTGAAAAGTTCAAAGTGAAATTAAATTTCACTGAAACTTGCAATAAAGTAAGTCTTCTTAAGTCAAAACGTGAGGGGCGCCTGGGTGGCTCAGTCGGTTGAGCGTCCGACTTCAGCCAGGTCACGATCTCGCGGTCCGTGAGTTCGAGCCCCGCGTCGGGCTCTGGGCTGATGGCTCAGAGCCTGGAGCCTGCTTCCGATTCTGTGTCTCCCTCTCTCTCTCTGCCCCTCCCCTGTTCATGCTCTGTCTCTCTCTGTCTCAAGAATAAATAAACGTGTAAAAAAAAAAAATTAAAAAAAAAAAAATGTGAGTTGTCGCAGTGGTTCCTGGACGCGGGGGTCTGGGCAACCCGCCTCCGAGTAGGCGACTCCAGGGTCTCAAGGGGTTTCTCGGGGTCTGCTGGGGTCTCTGGGTGTCTCCAGGGCCCTGCTGGGGACTCTCAGGGTCTGCGAGGGTCTCCCAGGGTCTGCTGGGGTCTCCGGGTGTCTCCAGGGGTCTGCTGGGGGGGGGTCTCCCAGGGTCTCCTGGGGTCTTCAGGCATCTCTTGGGGGGGGGGTCTCCTGGGCTCTCCCGGGGTCATGGAAGGCCCTGTGGGGACACCCCTCCTCTCTCCCCAGGGTGGCGGGGCTGGCCGGTGGCTGGGACCCTGGTCCTGACCCAGCTTCTGTGTTTCAGGAATCTGGCCAACTGTGAGCGCCTCATCGAGGTGGAGGATATGATGGTGATGGGCCGCAAGCCGGACCCCATGTGTGTCTTCACCTACGTCCAGTCTCTGTACAACCACCTGCGTCGCTTTGAATGAAGCCCGTGGGGGCTGGGTGGCCAGGGCGCAGGCCTGGGAGGCACTGTGGGGCGGCCCCACGGGAGTCGCGTGCGTTCTGGTGTGAGCGCGCCCTGCCCCGCTGTGTCGCTGATGCGCCCCCCGCGCGCAGGGGCTCCGAGGAGGAGGGAGCGCGCTCGGTGCTGCGTGATTATCTCCCTGCAAATAAAAGGCTTGCCTGTGGATTCTGGAATGTGAGATCCCTTTTCCCTCGGGCGAATTTGATACATTGGCTTCACCGGGTTACATTGGTTACCAAGTGTGTGTGCTCAAAATACCCAGAGTTTTGTTTTTTTTTTTTTTTACTTTCTCACTGTATCTTGGGTTCCCTTCCGCCGTCCCTGGGGCCTCTGCCGGGAAGCAGGGAGGACGCCCCAGTCCAGCCTGACGCGGAACTGTTCAGTCTCCCCCAGGTCCTGGGCGGCAGATGACCTTCAAGTTACCCTGGCTGGCTGGGCGGTGGGAAGGCCGTCACCTGGTCCCCAAAGCTCCCTGTCTCGGGAAGTTAACGCTTTGGGGGAGGACGAGGCCCTTTGTGCATAGAGGTAGTTTTTATTCACATCTTTTTTTAGGGGATTTGCTGGAGATATTTATGAAAAGTAACTATGTACCATTGGCCGTTTGTACATAAAAAGATGTGTCAAACTTCGCTTTGGATTGGTTGTTTCTGTTCGGGACACCTGGGGCCTACGGACGACAGAGTTTGCATGCATTCCAAGTGAAAGTCTGCTCAAATCCCCCCTTCTCTGCTTCTGCAGCCAGATCGCTGCCCAGGAAATTGACAACCACGTCCACGTACTTGTCAGTCGGGCTCCCTCATCCCTGCTGCCGGGAGACGTGGTCTGGGAGTCCCCTCGGGTTTCCAGGGGACTCTGGGCCTTGGCTGGTGGGTCTGTGATAACGGTGGCCCACGTGTGGAGGAAGCCCACCTCGGCCACTGCTCTGTAGTCACGGCGATTTGTGCTAGGATTCCAACAACATCTTTAGGTCCTGCCAGGTGCAGTCTTTAGCTCCTTCAAGAACCGTTGTCTTTTTTTTTTTAATGTTTATTTATTTTTGAGACAGAGACAGAACACGAACAGGGGAGCGTCAGAGAGAGAGGGAGACACAGAATCCGAAGCAGCTCCAGGCTCTGAGCTGTCAGCACAGAGCCCAACGCAGGGCTTGAATCCATGAACCGTGAGATCATGACCTGAGCCGAAGTCGGAGGCTCAACCGAATGAGCCACCCAGGCGCCCCTAAAATTTTTTTTTAATGTTTATTTATTTGGGGGGGGAGGGGCAGAGAGAGAGGGAGACACACAATCCGAAGCAGCTCCAGGCTCCGAGCTGTCAGCACAGAGCCCGACACAGGGCTCGAACTCGTGAACCGCGAGATCATGACCTGAGCTCAAGTCGGACGCCCAACCGACTGAGCCTCCCAGGCGCCCCAAGCACCATTTTCTAATTCGGCTGGACTTCAGTCACGCGCTTGCAGAATTTCCCTTCGAGCAGCTAGTATGTTCTTCAGCTGGTGCAGTTTGGGCTCCTGTGACCGCCTAGACGCACACGCGTGTCCCCCGTGTGTCGGGAGGGCAGGGGAAGAGCTCTTTGGGGCGTGAGGGGGAACGTGGTGGGGTTTTTTGGGGGGGCCAGCAGTAGGTTCAGCAGATTCGCTTCTTCGGGACAAGTTCTCGTTCCACGTTTTGGATTTCCCCACAGCGGGAACCAGGAGAGGGGCGGGGAGCCCTCTTGTCAGCAAAGACGCGGGGCCCGTTTTTTATCATATTTTGTTTCTTCATACTGCAGCTTAGGGTTTCAAACCTAAAGCCGATGTGGAACACAAGAGCCCTATAAAAATCATTTCTGTATGTGACTGAGTATTCGCGCATGTTAAACGGAACTCTCCGGAATTGCAGATGTGGCCGCACACCTTCGCTCATGAAACAGAGCAGCTCCTGCCGGGACAAGGAACGATTTCTCTTCAACGTTCAGCACGATACAGACCGGGTACCGTTTAAAGCAGGGTCTGTCTGTGATGATCTCGTCTGTGGTCTTCAGGGAGAACTCGGACACCTCAAGGGGTTTCAAACCTCATGACCTCTAGGACAGAGCCTGGCGGTTCCCGGGCTTGGGCAGACAGCGCAGGAAGGCTGCCCCACGTCAAGACATTAGGAAACCATCGTTTTAGGTCAGGGTTACTTAGAAGTTCCGTCTGCGAAATCCAACTTCAGGCACAAATGGCTTCACGTCTTTTTTCGTTTCCCTCCCCGGAGAGAATGACTTCTCAGCGTGCCTCTAAGATCCTCTCGCTTTTCCAGATAGATTCCTTCACCTGGCTTTTGTTAAAACTGATTAAGTCGGACCAAACTGGCTTGTGTCTCCCTGACGTGAACGTTTCGCCAGAGCCAGCACGGGCTCTAGCCTTTCTGACAGCTGATGGGTTATTTCTCAAGGCAAGTGAGAGCTTATAAGCACTTTCTGAATATGATACAGCACATGCTGGTTAGCAGAGCACGGACAGGCCAGGTGTTTGGGGAACAGTTTGTTAAAGCCAATGAATTTCGCAAATGGTCGAGAGGATGAGAAGTTCTCTGCGTCCCAGGCCACGGTGCTCAGGACTCTGTAACCAGAGGAGGCGAGCGGGGGGCACTCTTTGCTGCAACGCCAGGACCGTCGGACTCCAGGCGATTGGGTGGCCAGCTAAAAATGCTGGTTAAGTCGGTCAGTTGTGGGTGGGACATCTCGCCACCCAGCCGACGCAGCTCCAGACTGGGATTCTTGAACTGGTGACGGCTGACGCTGCTGTCTCCCTTCTCTTAGCCTGCTCTCAGGCTGCTGCTGATGGCAAATGTTCCGGCGTGACCGTCCATCCCATTTCCCTTGCTTCTAGCGCCTTTGATGTCTTATCTCTTGGTTCTTCGTCCTCCTTTGACATCCAACAGCCTCCGTTGTCCTTTGAAGAGCACATTAAAGATGCCTGGGCAGGGGCACCGGGGTGGCTCAGCCGGCTAAGCGTCCGACTTGGTTTTTGCGGTTCCTGAGTTTGAGCCCCGTGTCGGGTTCTGCACTGTGCTGGGGACCCTCTGTCTCCCTCTCTCTCTCTCTGCCCCTCCCCTGCTCACTTCCTCTGTGTCTCTCTCACTAAGTAAAGAAACTTTTTTAAAAAATGCCTGGGCATGCGTCTTCCCTAGGAAGCATCAAGCAAGGCAAAACACCGAGGAAGGAGGGAGCCGAAAATTCTGGGCTCTCCGGGGCATCCAGGCAGCCTCCGTGGGATTGGGCCGTCCGACCAGGTGTGATAAAGGGCCGCGAGGGGGCCCCGAACAGTAGGGCAGGTGACAGGGCTGGTGGCAGCGGAGAGATGCATCCAGACTGGCCACGGCCATCCCTCCGCTGGGTCCAGGGCTGGCACGGGGCGCGGGGGCAGTGTTGGACCCTCTTCCTGCCGCCCGAGGCCTCACCCGCACCTCCAGGTCCCCCGTCTTCCCGGCCCCTGTTGTGGCCCCCCTGCTGTCATCAGTGTCCTGAGGCAGAGAGCCATTCAGTTCCCAAGGTTCTGGTTCAGAAATTCACGGAAAAGCGGGAAGACGAGGTCAGCGGACAGGTGTACTCCTTTCGTGGATCGCGAGCACTGTGCCACGTTCCTGCTTGCCGAGCCGTGGGGAGGACGGCACAGAGGCCGCGACGCTCCCGGCCGAGCACTTGGACATCCACGGAGACACCCACGTCCCCCCGCACGCGTGTCTGTTAGCACGCTCCAGAAATCAGCCATTGATTCACCTGACGCACAGCCTGTTTTCAAATGTCTCTACTTGTCCCCACATGCCTTTCGTGGCTGTTAAGAAACTGAAAAACCCCAGGGTCCCGTAGAAGTTCACGTGCCACGTTCCGTTGTTACGTCTTTTTAACGTCTTAATCTAGAGCACTCTCCCCGCTCCCTGCGGTCTATTTTCCATTCGATTCTTTTCAAGAGCCCGGGCAGGGTGCCTCCCGGCCCAGCCCCAGTCTGCACGTTTCCGTTTCCTCCCGACTAGACGTGGATGCGACGTGTTCGGCACAAATACACCCAGCGTGGTGGCAGGTGAGGGGCTCGCCCTGTGGGCTGGCCCGCCCTCCGCCGTGGGGGGGGGTCCGACTGCACACGGCGCCTTTAGGGTCATCGAATGATGATTTTTACCTGAATCTGTAATGATGCCGGGCGTTGACTGGTGATTTATTTTTTTATTTTATTTTTTAACGTTTATTCTTTTTTTTTTTTATTTAAAAAAAATTTTTTTTCAACGTTTATTTATTTTTGGGACAGAGAGAGACAGAGCATGAACGGGGGAGAGGCAGAGAGAGAGGGAGACACGGAATCGGAAACAGGCTCCAGGCTCCGAGCCGTCAGCCCAGAGCCCGACGCGGGGCTCGAACTCACGGACCTCGAGATCACGACCTGAGCCGAAGTCGGCCGCCCAACCGACTGAGCCACCCAGGCGCCCCAGACTGGTGATTTTTAAACTCCACTTAAACTCACGAGTTCTTTTATTGTTTGTTTTTGTTTCGTTTGGTGGGTTGTAACCACAATGGTCCAAGGCTGGCCTGCCCGCTGGAAGGGGTCGGCTCTGGGGTCCCTTTGACGCGTCCCCAGGCATCTCCGGGCACCTCCTGCTTTGGGCACAAGGTGCTCCCAGCTGACTTTTGACTTAAACTTGGAATCCGTCGTTTCCTTGAGAAATCCGGCCTCTTTTAGAGGGGACTCAGAGTTATCTATCAAGATTCGGAAGCTGGCTGTGTTCAACGCAGGACGTGGGCGTCCCGCGGTGGTCACGGCAAGGACGTTTTGTGCAGAGATGCCCGCAGAGGCCACAGTGCCTCCCGTTTAAATCCCGCACCGCACGACTCAGCCGACTGGCCTCTTTTCTTCCATTTCCTTTTCTCTGACCCTTCTGATTCCCCACGATGTCCATATGTCCGCACATTTCTTCCTCAAGACACAGACAACAGTGCCGTGGTTTTACGCCGATGCCACCGCCAGTAACAGGCCACTAAGTGAGGTCCCGGAGGCCTCTGGGCGGCACAGAGAACAGGTTCAAAGTTACGGATTGGACGCACGTTACCTTCGCTTGTTTCCGCCTGTGTTCAGTCGAGGGTTTGTCTCCGTCATTTTATTTCATGTCCGTGGATCTGAAGTTCTTCGGCTAATTCAGAATCACGACCAAACGAGGTTTATTTCCTCGTCCTCCACCCAGCCCTGCTGTGCTTGTCGCCGGTTCGTCCTTCCGTCCTTCCTTCCCCTCCCGCGGCGGGAGGCAAATGCAAACCGTGCCTCTATTTCCCGTCCTGTCTTACACAGCAGAAAGCGTGGCACATACTCTCTGTGGACTTCGCTTTTCATTTTTGTTCACAAGTGAAGTTTGGGGCACCGACGCTTGATTTCAGCTCAGGTCGTGATCTCACGGTTCATGGAATCGAGCCCCGCGTCGGGCTCTGATGTTGGCGGTGTGGAGCCTGCTTGGATCTCTCTCTCTCTCTCTCTCTCTCTCTCTCTGTCTCTCTCAAAATAAAAAATTAAAAAAAAAAAGAACTGCAGTTGTCCCCGCCCCCGGACAGCACAGCCGCGGGGCCCTCCAGCCTGTGCGTGCTGAGCTTTACTCGGGGGCGGCCGGCCGCCGGCACCAGGGACTCTGCTGGGGAGCTCTGGGCTCGGTGCCTGTGCTGTTCACACTCGTGGGGACGAGTCCTCGGGGTGAAAGCCCAGGCACGAGATCGCTGGCTGGAAACGCCGCGCGGGTCTCTGCGGAAACGGTCAACTCTCGCTGCAGCCGGTGGTGCCACCTGCACTCCCGCCGCCGAGGTGTGAGGACACCTGTCTCCCCGCAAGGGAGCGTGCTCAGCCTCGTGGACTTCTGCCATTCCCCGGGCGACAGGGGCTGTCAGCGTTGTGTCTGTTTTTACTTGTCGTGTGAGCGTTTTTACATACACGTGAACCACTCCTGTGTCTTCTCCTCTGACCTCCCTCTGTTCACCTCTCTTGTCCATCTTTCTTTTATTCCTCTTGATTTTTAAGAGCTCTTTATATACGAGGAGGACTTCTGTATCTCTTTGTGCTGGTTTCTCCGTCCCCTCGGCCCCGGAACCGTATCTGGTTTGTATCACTTCTCACTCGGATCGTAATGACCTCCTAACTGGCTTCCAGACCTCCCCCCCTCGGCCCCCGTTGTCTGCACCGCCCCCAGAAAGAGCCTCTCCAATGTGTGTCATCATGTCACCTCCACCGAGCGGATTCTCACGTCCTTGGGACAAGCAATTCCTTCACGGGGCATCGAAGGCCATCTCACCCGCCTCGGGTCCAGCCACAGTTCTCCCTTTGCCCTGCTGTCCCCGTTCACCCGACCCCTCCTACCTGGTGCCCAGAGCTCAGTCTACACCTGGGGAGAACCTCACCGATGCCCTCTGCTACTCGGCTCCCAGAATGTCACGAGCTGGGTCTGCCCGTCACCGACCACCTCATTCGATCACTAGGCCGTGAGCTCGGGAGGACAGAGGTGCCTGGTTTCCTCGGGGGTCCCCGTGGCCTGACACGTGCTTGACACATAGTGGGGGCTCCAGGAGCGTCTCGGAGGGGTGGCCAGGCTGTGAACTCGGTGCCGGGTGAACACGGGAGGAGCTGGCTGAATGGAGCCGTTGTTCAGGCCCGTGGACCCGGCCCAAGTTTCTGAAGGCTGAGTGCTTCCTTTCAGAATTAATCGGGTGCCATTGCCTTTCTCTCCAGTGGGACGTTCTTGTTCGGCAGGGCTTCAGCTCCGCTCTGGGGGGCTCCCGGACGCCGGGGAAGGCGGCCCCGGGGTCACAGCTGTGCTCCCGTGGGTATCTGCTTTACTCAGCAGATGTTCATACGTGAGGCCGAAGGTAACTTGACTGGGGCCCCGCTGGCTCACGTTTCCGTGCCCAGGGTGCAGCGTCACGGCCTCGGAAGAGGGACAGTTACTAGCGTCACGGGGCGACCACCATCTCCTGGCCATTATCCCCAGACTGGAAAAAAATAAAATCACCTTTGGAGAGAGCCCGGGGGGACCCCGCCCGCTGGGGCCGCTGCAGTCAGAACACGGGACCCCCGCCGCCCCTGCACCCGCACGACGGTCTGGGGGCCGTGCTCCCCGAGGCCAAAGCGCCCAGCAGAGTGAACAGTCGGGCCTGTGCCGGCGTGGCGGGGCCACGTGGATCAACCACCCTGCGCGTGCGGAGTCACGGCGAAGGCTCTGGAGCCACTCGGTGTGTCCACGTGGGCTCCCCAGGGGCCGAGGGCGCTGTGTCGGGCCCAGCTGGCCGCAGCGGGCGCTCAGTGGCCCTTTGACCTGGTCTGCCCACCTGTTGACCTTGTGCCACCGTCACGGCCACGCTCGCACGTTGGGGAACTGCGGGGACGCCGCTCGCCAGGCCACGCGATCGCTGTAATAACGGAGCTGGTTCCGGGGGGTTCGTGGGCTCATGGTGTGTGGAGGGTTAAACGGTTCACAGCGGCCTCACGCTGGTGTTTCCTCTGCCCCCGGGAGGGCGGGGGGGGGGGGGGGGTGGGCTCCAGGCGGTTTCCCTCTGGGCCCCGAGGAGTTCTATTTCAGAGGAGATCTGTGTGTTTCTTTGTTACTTTATCCGCGGCTCACCCGCCCCGAGCAGGGTGACTCAGGGGAAATGGGTATTTTCAGCCAGGGGCCACCGCAGCTGCTGCATCAAGTGTCTTTGGACCGGCCGGTTTCACGACAGGTGTGTTTTTATTCAGGAAAAATAATGCACTTAATTTAGAGGATGCACTTCCCTTCCAAGAACATGGCCCTTCCTCTCTCCCCACCCACCCCTCCCGCCCGTAACCCGCGGGAGGGTGACCTCGTGTTCCCGGTGCAGAGGCCGCCAAGCCCCCAGCCGGCAGACGGGGCTTCCAGTCTGCCCCGTCCCCTCTCCCGAGTGGGTGGGGGCCCGCCCTGCGAGCCTGGGGGCGGGGGGCTGGGGGAGGCCGGACGCTGGGGTCCTTGCGGGCCCAGGCGTGAGGAGGCATACAGGTATTCTATCCTAAACCCTTTTTTTTTTTTTTTTTTTTTTAAATTTTTTTTTTTTTTTCAACGTTTATTCATTTTTGGGACAGAGAGAGACAGAGCATGAACGGGGGAGGGGCAGAGAGAGAGGGAGACACAGAATCGGAAACAGGCTCCAGGCTCTGAGCCATCAGCCCAGAGCCTGACGCGGGGCTCGAACTCACGGACTGCGAGATCGTGACCTGGCTGAAGTCGGACGCCCAACCGACTGCGCCACCCAGGCGCCCCTATCCTAAACCCTTTTAAAATCAGTTTTACCGAGGGGCGCCTGGGTGGCTCAGTCCCGACTTCAGCTCAGGTCACGATCTCGCGGTTCGTGGGTTCGAGCCCCGCGTCGGGCTCTGTGCCGACAGCTCGGAGCCTGGAGCTGCTTCGGATTCTGTGTCTCCCTCTCTCTCTCCCTGCCCCTCCCCTGCTCATGCTCTGTCTCTCTCTGTCTCAAAAATAAATAAAAACATTAAAAAATGTTTTTAATCAGTTTTATTGAGACAAAATCAACACCCTCTTGAGAGGGTGCTAATTCTGTTAGCAAAGTAATACTTGTGCAGAGAGTAAATGGTGGGAAAGATGCCTTCACCACCCCCCCCCCCACCCCGACCCCTGCCAGGAGGCCTCCTCACGGTCCCTCTTCCGTGGATTCCCTTTGTATTCGCCCGTATCTCTAGTCGGCCTTGTTTTACCTTTGTTTCTCGATGTTCCCTTTGGATGCATCCACGGATTTCCCACGGTGGGGGTGGGGGCTGGGCTGTCCCACTCTGTGGCCCCCACACGTCCCCCCCGTGTGGTCACCTCACGAGCGTGGCTTTAAGTCACCGTGAGAGTCTCTGCGAGTCCGACTCAAAACATCCCCCGGCTGAATTCTTCCCTTCTTCCCCAGACCTGCCATGGTGACTCCGGAAGCGTTCACAAGTTCTGTGAGTCCACGTCCATCAAGAAGGGAAACTGATCCCTGCCCTACTGAATACGGTGACTGGATTCCAGGGAACAGGCGCGGAGGCCGTGCCGTGTTGCCGCTGGAGCTGGGGCAGAAAGGCCACGTGGCTTCTCGGCGCGTCTGTGCAGCCCGGGGCCACCACGTAAGGAGTCTGGCCGCCCTGAAGGCACCACACTCAGGAGATCGTGGGCAGATACTGGGGCAGGGAGGGAGGGATGTCCAGACCCCTGCTGTCCAGCCCCAGCTCCCGGGATCCTCGAGGGGCCCTGGCCCCAACCACCAAGTGAGACACACGTGGCCGAGCCCAGTCAACTGCTAGAACCACGCGCGTTAATAATAATAATGTGATTGTTGTTGTTTTGTGCTCTATGTCTGGGCTGGTTCCGCAGTCGGTAACGGGAACGTTGATCTGGTCGCCTCTCTGAGGGCAACTTTATCCTTCCAGACCGAAGCCTGGGAAACATTTTCGACCCCATCTTTCTGCGCACGTGACCACTAGCATAAATCCAGCCACCTCGCAGGGCCTGCAGGGCCGACGGCTGGTCCGAGCCCCATCGTGTCCTGCCCCGGAGCACGGCAGCGGCCTCCTACCTGTACCGGTGTCTCGCTCCCTCCTTCCCTGGCTGATTCTCAACACAGCACGTGAAATTTCAGGGCAACCCCCCCTCTCCCTGCAGCAGCTGAGTCCCTGTCCCTCGGAGTGGAAGCCTGTCCTGGCCCCTCCGACCCTGTGACATCATCCCCTGCCCCCCCTTCTGTCCCGCCCCCTCCTCCTAGAACACACTGTACCTCAGGCCCTTTGCACAAGCCATGCTCGTCATCTACTTCCTGGAACCAATAATTACGGCTGGCGTTCCACTTGCCCGGTGCTCCACGCACCATTCGCCAATTTCCCAAGTGCTTCAGTGTTTCTGGTGCTGGTTTCCAGGCCACAGGCATGTCGTTTTCTCCCATCCTTCGGGTGGTCTGTCTCCGACAGCGGTCACCCCGGCATTTCCTGTCGGTGCCCGGCTGTGTGGAGCCCGTGAGTCCCCTCCCACAGCCCTGTGCTCCGTACACTTGCTCACCCGGCGGGCACACAGCCAGGGCGCGTGTGAGACGTGCATTCCGCCCCCCTGCCTCCCTGGTCACCTGGTCCGAGCGAGTCGGAGCGCTTGGTCCGCAGCTCGCTCTCACACACGATGGCGGGGGCCGCTCCCCTTGCTGTGCGGTGACTATTGAGACACCGGCTGCCGCTCTGGTCTTCAGAGCGGGTTTCTCCCTGCAGATCTTACAATTTTTTTTTAAGCATTTGTTTCTTCTTGAGAGGGCCTAACATCGGTACTTCTCTGACCGAATTCTTCAAGGGATCTCGGCGTCCACGTTCTTTTCCTGTCCCGGCACGTGTCTCTCCTCCGGGTCCTCTTTGCTGGCCGTGGGTGGGGGGGTCTCTATCTTCAAGCTGACCCCTGGTGCTCTCGGCCATGCACTCTTGCCTGAGCCCGACCTCCTGGGCAGGTGAGGGAGGCCGGGGGCTTGTCTGTGGGGGGGAGGGCCTGCACAGGTGACCTCAGAGCTGGGACCCTCTGCCCCGGGGCCGTGGGGGGCCGGCAAGGCTGCTGGAGGCAGGAGGAGGTAGACACAGCCTTTACCCCGATTTTAGGGCCAAGCCTTGAACGTTCCCGCCTCCTGCGGATCCTGGCCTCCCTTCTCCGGACCTCGGGCTCTAGTCCTTGACTAGAGGCGCTGGGGGTGCAGTCTAACTGCCCTGAAGCAAGAGGCAGGCTTCCGGGGCCTTCTGGGAAGTGTGCCCACCCGGAGGGGAGAAGGGCATTCCCTCTGGTCTCGGACCCCCTGGTCGGGCGCACAGCAATGACACGTGGGGCGCCCAGCTCAGCCTGGAGTTTTCCCTCTCCCCGCAGGAACCCGTCTCTCTGCAAACGGCCGTTCTGCGCCCCCTCGCCCCCCTTCTAAAGTGTTGTACCCACTCCTGCCCGGATGCTTCTTTTTCAACACCGAAGTCCCTGTTACGTTTGCCACAGAGACACCCGGGTTCCAGTTCTGTCTCTGTCACTGATTGCCTGGAAATAGCTTCGATTCAGGACCTAGACCCGAGCGGCCCAGGCTGGAACCCCGGCCCTGCGCCAGGCCCGCGTCCTCGGGGGCAAGCACGCAGTCCCCAGGGGCAGCTCCGCGGGCCTCCCGTCTGTCCCATGCTGAGCTCCGGCCTCCGGGGCTGGGGAGGGGGCCGCGCCCAGGCAGGCTGGCGGTTCACCCGGTTCACAGGGCCCCAGCCGCCCCCTGGATCATCCTCCCCGCTGGAAACCCTGCACGCTGGGTTCTCCGGCGCCCAGGACGCCTGGCGGGTGAGGCTTCGCAAAGGGCTGAGGCAGAGGAAATGCGATCTCGCCGAGTGTTTGGTCTCCCGGGACCTCCTAGCAACGGCAACATAGCAACCGGGGGACAGCCCTTTTGTTCAAGACGGGCGACTGCATTGAAAAAAGTGTCGTTCCGCCTTGAAACCACTTGACTGGTCCTCTGCCGTGCGCACACCCCTGTGGCAACCGTGGGCTTTGATCTCGTCGATCTTGTCTGTGTCACGGCGGGCTGTCTCCCCCGAATCCTTCCAGGAGCTGCCAGCTCCCCGCCTCCTTCCCGCCAGCCTGTGAGCTCGGAGGAGGGTGACAGGCCGCCCACGGCGCCCTCTTGTGGAACAACAGTGTCCTTGCGCTTAGGGCCTCGCCTGGATTGTGTACAGGACCCCGCTGAGTTATTATTCGCAACATAAGGCCTATCTCAAGATACAGCGTATCCACACGTTTCGCAAAACGCTTCTAAAAATCACCCATTATTTCATTTTCAATCCTTGGACCTGTGGGGTCTGCCTTCACCACCTAAGATTCTGCCTGGTGGCCCTACACGCTGGCACAGTGCAGAAGACAGGCCTCTCCAGAGCATGGGACAATTGTCCCGCACGGGAGCTGCCGTGAGAGCTCAAAGACGCTGCCTGCAGTCACTTCCTGTGCCAGCCCTGACCGCCTTCTCCTCGGCTGGGCGAGCTGGCCATGTCGAAGGGGGTCAGGAAACGCGCCCCCCGACATAGGCCGCTTCGGCACAAGGGTTATTTTGAGCTGAAGGTAACTGAGAATCAGCAGGTCAGGAACAGTGTGTGGCCCTCCTCTTATCTGCCTAAACGCAGGGCATTGATTTTCCTTTGAGAGAGGTCCCCTCCACCGGGAGAAGGAGATTGTTATCACGAGATTGAGGGTCACATCAAGGTGAATCGGCATGAACAGGCCTTCCTAAAATAGTCCTTATCTTCCGTTAGTTCCCCCAGATCTTTTGCTCACTTTCCCACAATTTACTGCCCTTTCCAAGAATGGCATTAAGTGCCCAAGTCTAGCCACTTCTTTGAGTTTTTGCTTCTCTTTGGTGAAGCCCCCATCGTGTGAAGTATTAACATCAATGAAAATGGTATGCCTTTTCTCCTGCTAACCTGTCGTTGCCTATTTAATTTGCAGGACCCAGCGACTGATCTTAAGAGGATAGAAGATCAATTTTCCCTCTCCTACGATCCCGGGTGTGGACCTAATTGTGAAAAGGGCGGGAGGTGGGTCAGCAGGCTTTGCTCCACCCTCCAGGGGCAATATCTTGCAGTTGGTTCGACTCCTGAACGTCACTGCTTTATCCAACTCAGCAGCCTCAGCCGCGGTGCCCGACGAATGGCCAAAGACAAGAAACCAACCACACAAAGAGCGCAGTGCACGCTTGGCGTCACCTCATCTTGACTTTCAAGTGGCTTTATGTGCTCTGTGAAATGTTAATCCTCGAGGGTGAAACCCAAGCCGGTTTATCCTCAGGGCCTACCAGTGCCAGTGGTGACGGTGAGCATCGAGGCACGAAACTTCTTCTCCCAAAACACAAGGGATCTTTTCAACACACTCACCGTTGCCGTACAAAAAGCCATTCTTGTGTCAGATCAACAGAGGGAACTGGTCCAAGTGCAAAGACAGTTGGAGGCTTATGTTCTGTTTCCTGTGTCCTGTTTCCTTCCCCGGGGGAAGACCACCGGTCGGACACAGCAGGGACCCCGAAGGTCCACGTTTCTGCAACTCGAGTTTTTATTCGGCAGGTCCTGTGGCGGGGCGGGGAACCCACAGGCCTCCCCGGTGAGGGGGTGGGTGGTCCTGATGCCGAGGCCTGAGGGCCGCCCACATTCCAGAAACACCCCCGTTAGAACTACCAGGAGCCCGAGGCCAGACACGGTCGTCAAGGAGTAAATATATTCACAATTTCCAGGGTTGGGCCCACGCAGACTTTGCCTGGCCCACGTCCACGCAAGCAGGGGGGTATTTCCCAACAGCGAACGTGCCTGTGGCTTCCTGAACTGTACTTTGAAATAGAACATTAAGAGATAGTCATTACTTATGCAATTAATAATTCCACAGTTGACATTTAACACAATTAACAAGGAATAATTAGCGTAAGTTTTACTATGCAATGCTCATTTAAAAGGATCTCTTACGGCTCACGGGATGGGGCCAGGCTGCTCAGACTTCTGTGGGAGGCCTGGCTGGTGCCTGCGTCACTACGCTTTTCCTCTCCTGGGTCCCGGGTCCCCATGCGATCGATGATCTCATCGTAAAGAACAGAGACAACCGCCGTGTCTGGATATACTCTGCCGCTTAGGGACCTGTTCTTTATTAAATCTGCTAAATACAAAATACATGCGAATCCAAGCCCTCACACTTTACTTTCCTTGGAGAATTCTGGTATTTTCATTAGGAAATACCATCCTGTGTAATCATATATTTTTTAATTTTTTGGAACTCGTGTATTTTTAAATATATATATATATATATTTTAACTTTAATGTTTATTTATTTTTGAGAGACAGACAGACCACGAGCAGGGGAGAGGCAGAGAGAGAAAGAGTCACAGAATCTGAAGCAGGCTCCAGGCTCCGAGCTGTCAGCACAGAGCCCGACGCGGGATTTGAACCCACCAACCGCGAGATCACGACCTGAGCCGAAGTCGGACGCTCAACCGACTGAGCCCCCCTAGGTGCCCCGAGACCTCATGTCTTTAAATAGGAAGGTTGCTGAGTGGATATTTTGTTCCAGGGGCTCTTCTCAGTCTTACCCAAACTTAAAGCGATTTTCAGGGAATAGAGTACACACTGATTATGTGTCGTATAGTTTCCCACGACTAATCTAAGATGGAATAAGTTCAAAAGCAATTAATTTGCAGAAGCCTGCCTCCTTCTCCCCCGTGCAGGGAGCGGGAGGAGAGACCTGTGTCCTCTTTGCTGCTGGACTCGGGGGTCAGCCCTGGTCCAGCAACCCCAGGGCAAATGGCAGAGTCATGTTCCCGTCCTCACAAGGCCTTTGCCTGCCCCCGGGGCTCCTGCGAGGCCCGCCTGGCCAGCTCCACACCTTCCTTAATGAGGCGCCGGGAGAGAACTTGACAACGTCCGACAAAATAATATGCAACAGTCAGTGTGTTTGGTGTATTCTTACCAAATAACTTGGCAGAATATACACTGTTTTCGCTTATCTTAGATGCACGCTACAGTTTCCCAGTGAAATACTTGCTTTTTAGTAAAAACTGAAATTCAAAATTCCTTGCAAGATGGACGAAAGGATTTTAAGAGATTAGAATGACTTTCTTCCTGTGAAGGTCGCTGGGCCTAAACCTTCATTCTCTAGATAAACAGGGGATCCATCTGAGAATTAAGTAAACGCGGGAGATATCTTTCCAAGGGGCGGGCACCGAATCCTAACGAATGAAAACTAGGAAATTCCATCAGAGAAATGGAAACTTGAAAAAATCACCAAGTGGCGGAATCCTAGTACTAAAAATGAAATATTGGAAAGGTAAAAATCATGGGATGGGCTCACAGCAGCATGGAAATGGAAAAAAGAACACAGAGAAAAAAGTTTGGGAAAAAATGGCGCATGCCTTTGGGAAAAATGAACGTTCTGCGGGCGGGGATAGGGAAGGGGGCGGCAGTGGGGGAGTTGGCCTCTCATTGCATATCTTTTTTTTTTTTTTTTAATGTTTATTTATTTCCGAAGGAGAGAGAGACAGAGCGTGAGTGGAGGAGGGGCAGAGAGAGAGAGAGAGAGAGAGAGACAGAATCTGAAGTAGGCTCCAGGCTCTGAGCTGTCAGCACAGAGCCCGACGCGGGGCTCGAACTCACAAACTGTGAGTTCATGACCTGAGTTGAAGTCGGACGCTCACCCGACTGAGCCACCCAAGCGCCCCTCATCGCATATCTTTTTTATGCTATTAAGTGTTTCTTAAATTACAGTTTTTTCAAGTTTATTTTTTGGAGTAATCTGTACACCCAGTGTGGGGCTCGAACTCATGACCCCAAGATCAAGAGTCACACGCTCTTCCAAATGAGCCAGCTACAAGCTTTCCCCCGCTTTTATTTTACATTTATAACTGGAAATTTGTACCTCTTAATGCTGATCGGTCGTAAGTCTGCATTATTGTTCTAATAGGAAATAAACGCGCGCTGTATTCACGCACTCAGCCCTGTGCTGGTGATTCTGACGGAGCTGGTCCGACAAGCACCAGTAAAGAGGGGTTTCAGGCAGGTGCTGATATGAACGGCTGGTTACAAGTTTCTGCCCCCCCCATATGTGCTGTTTGTATCACTTGTTTCATACCAGACGCTGCCTTGTAAGTGAGGTTCCTCTGAGCGCGTCCACACACCGAGCACCTGACACAAAGTATTTACTGATCATCTCCTACGTGACAGCTCTTTGCATACATTCCGTTTAATGCACATCGTGCCCGATGAGGTGGATGCTATCGTGTCCTTCGCTCACAGATGAGGAAACCGAGGTGCAAAGAGACAGGTATCCCAGATCGCCCAACCGGCATCGGCGTGCACTGGATTTTGGTTTCTGTCCTTGTCTGAGTTTAGCGGACACGCAATGGAACGTTCCTTCCGGGCGCACAACACAGGGACTCACCTCTCTCACGTGGTGCTGTGTTCACCAGGGTCGCTCCGACCGGTCACCGTCCAAGGCTATGACGGATCATGGACTGTATTCCCTAGGCGGCGCCTTTTGTTTCCGCGGCTGGTTCATTCCCTGACTGGAAGCCCGTGCCTCCCACGCCCCCTCATCCATTCTGCCCGCCCCCTCCACCCTCTCTCCTCTGGCAGCTTCGGCTTGTTCTCCGTGTTTACAGGCCCCATTCTGCTTTCTGTTCGCTGATTATTTGTTTCTTTTTATTCCACGTACGTGTGATATCCCATGGGGTTTGTCTGTCTCTGTCTTATTCCACTTCGCATAATACCTTCTAGATCCATCCGTGCTGTTGCAAACAAGACACAGAACCCGAACCAGGCTCCAGGCTCCGAGCCGTGAGCCCGGAGCCCGACGTGGGGCTCGAACTCACGGACCGCGAGATCGTGACCTGAGCTGAAGTCGGTGGCTCAACCGACTGAGCCACCCAGGCGCCCCTCGTCTTTTTTCTTTTTTTAATGCTTATTTATTTTTGAGAGAGAGAGAGAGAGGACGTGTGTGAGATGGGGAGGGGGACAGAGGATCTGAAGCCGGCTCTGAGCTGGCAGCACAGAGCCCGATGCGGGCCTTGAACCCACAAACCGTGAGATCATGACCTGAGCTGAAGTCAGACGCTTAAGTGACTGAGCCACCCAGGCACCCCTGTTTCTCGTCTTTTTAAAAATGTTTATTTATTTACTTTGAGAGAGAGAGAATTAAAGTAGTCTGTGTGCTCAGTGCGGAGCCCAACCTGAGGCTCGATCCCATGGCCGTGACATCGTGACCTGAGCCGAAATCAAGAGTGGGACGTTCAACCCAAGGAGCCACCCGGGCGCCCCACCTCATCGTTTTCATTGTAGCCACACTGCCAGGTACGAGGCGACATCTCATGGTGGTTTTGATTTGCATTTCCCTGGTGATTAGAGCCTGAACTGGGTTTGAACCAGGTCTGACGGCAGAGGCTGGCCGCACGCTGCCCATCCCGAAGCATCTAGAACGGTGCCATGCAGCTGGCGGAGGGCAAAAGGGCGGAGGGCAAAAGGGATTTGGTAAACACAAGTGTAAACAAGGTAAAAAGTTTTCTGAACTGCAGGCATGTAATTACTAATTAGATGTTCAGGAAAACCACAAAATTTCTATCATAATCATGGCGGGGACGCTTCTGGGGCTGCACCCAACGACAACAACAAATAATTATTAGGAACCGGAATTTCAAGGGAATCCTGCACATGTAGGTTATGTAATGGCTTCACCAAAGCAGAAATTGGATTTCCACTCTCTTTCCTGGAAATGACCAAACGCAGTGACTCTGTTACAGGATTATCTGTCTCGTTCCTACTGTTCTGTGCTCAGCTTTCTTTAAACATTTAATTATTTTTGCGAAGGTAGTACATGTCTGTGGTTCAAAATCCGAAAGACACAGAAGGGTATTTCGTGGGAGGCCTCCCGTCCACGGCGGCCCCCCCAGCTGCCTACTTTCTTTCAGGGCCGGCCGGCGTCACCAGCTCCTGGTGTATCCTTCCCGGGATATTTATGCGTTTACAAGGAAACGTGTGTATGTTTTTGCTTTAGGAAAAGAGTCGTCTTTCCTCTCACGTGACTGCTCTCACGTGACTGTCACGCTCGCAGCACCGCTGATGCCGGGCCTGTGGGGTTTTTCCCACGGCAAACAACTCCGCGACACCAGCCGGGCGTCCTTCGATTTAACCCAATTCTGACCCTGTCCGCCCAGAGATCGCGCCAGGTTGCGCAGGTTGAGGGCTCGGTCCCACGAACCTGCCCCACTTCAGATGCCGGTGGGAAGGACTAGGTCCCCCGGTTACGCGCAGCTCTCGTCCGACTTGGCTACAGATCAGACGTTCTCACCACCTCTTTCCCCTTGGACTTGATGAGTTGCTCAGAAGGCTCGCAGAACTCAGGGAGGCCCTCGCTTCTGTTTGCCAGCTTATTAAGGGTCATGGACGAAGGCCACCGGGGGGCGGCCGGACGAAGAGACGCACGGCGTGAGGTCCGGGAGGGTCCCCAGCACGGAAGCCCCTGTCCCCGCGGACTCGGGGGGCGTCACTCTCCCCGGGGGGAACGCGATCACCAGGCCGGAGGCTCCCCAGCCCCGACTGCCTGCCGCGGCTTTACAGGGGCTTCCCCGCGTGGGCGTGGCCGGCTATGAACCGTCTCCGGCCCCTCTCCCCTCTCCGGAGGACGGGGGTCCGAGCTTCCAGCCCTTCCGCTGACCAGTCCCCGTCCAGGAGCCCAGCCAGAGTCGCCTCAGTGGAACGAAAGAGGCACGCGGTGTTCTGTCACTCGGGGGCTCACGAGGGTTCCGGGGGCCCCGCGCCAGGAACAGGGACGAAGACCAAATACAACTCTCTTATCATAAATCACAATATCAGTTTCCTTCCCCCCGTTTCGTGCGCAAACGATGGCGTCCGATACCAACAGGCTCGCACCTTGATTCTTGCTGTTTGTTTCCTCGTTGAACATTAACCCTTGGAGAGCCTTTCGCTTCCTTGCTCTGACATTCACAGTTCACAGTCGTAAAGACCCCTCGCTTCTTTAACAAGCCCCCTGTCGATGGGCGGCTCAAGTTCCCGGTCTTTACTGCCGTCAGTGTTGTGAATGCCACCGCGTGCGGGCCTCGTCCCCGGAGCGCCCGGCGGAGCCCCGAATGTTGAACGTGTTCCATCTTTGGTTTGCTCGCCGGGACAGCAGCCAGGGGCAAGTGCTGTGGGTCTGATCAGACACACGTCCCCCGAGCGTCTCCAAAGCTAAACCCGAAAAGGCCGGAAACAAAAGGCGTTTCGTGAGTTGATCCAGCAGTTTTGGAGACGAGGGACACATGGCCAAAGCACCGCCAAGACTCGGCCGTGACTCAGGAGCCCAGGCGTCGGGCGGCAGGACGGCCTGAAGCAGGGCCCCTGCCCGGAGGTTGTCGCCGTGCGAAGCAGCCTGCACGACATCTCCCGCGGTGACGGGGGCTCTCCCGGGATCACTCGCACAGCCCACTCTTCTTTAAGGGAACCAGGACAGCACACGATGAGGGACGTGATACGGCCACTCAGCTCAGGTTCCAGAAGGCAGATACGGGCTACACGCCTTGCCAGATTCAAGAAAGGTCTCCGTCAAGCCTCGGGCGTTCTACTTGGAGGAGGCCACCTTGGACTACCTCGGAAACGCCCGGCAGGTCCTCCCGAGCACGCGAGTGACTGCAGGGCTCAGACGACGGGCTCAGGGGTTAGGGTTACAGGCTGTAGCGTTATGTCCTTGAAATCCCAGTTTTTGGCTCAGGTCGGCTCAGCTAATAAGAGGTGGCGCTGGGATTCCAGTGACAGTACCGTATCAGCTTCCACATCTATCATTTCTCTTTATTTTAAACAGTTAGGGGCGCCTGGGTGGCTAGGCAGGTTGAGCATCCGACTTCAGCTCAGGCCACAATCTCGAGGTTCGTGAGTTTGACCCCGCGTCGGGCTCTGTGCTGACAGCTCGGAGCCTGGAGCCCGCTTCGGATTCTGTGTCTCCCTCTCTCTGCCCCTCCCCTGCCCAAATCTCTCTCTCTCTCTGAAAAATACATAAATATAAAAAATTAAATAGAACAGTTAGCTGTATAACAATGAGAAAATCCTACAGGTAAGTGGTAGCAAATGACATTCATTTTCTAGACTTGCAAACCCAATATAGTCTTCAGCCAAAAACTGACCCTGAGAGAGACCATGTGAGCAGGGGAGGGGGCCAGAGAGAGAGAGAGGGACAGAGGATCTGAAGTGGGCTCAGTGCCGACAGCAGACAGCCTGAGGCGGGGTTTGAACTCATGAACCGTGAGATCGTGACCCGAGCTGAAGTTGGACGCTTAACGGACTGAGCCACCAGGTGGCCCTGAATAGACCCTTCTTAATGAAAAACGCTTTTAGATGTAGCACTCAGCTTTTGAGGTCACATAGTGCCCTCTTTCTCAGATTAAAAATGAGGAACAGGGGCACATGGGTGGCTTAGTTAAGCATCCAACTCTTGATTTCGGCTCAGGTCATGAGCTCATGGTTCATGAGGTCAAGCCCCGTGTCAGGCTCTGCGCTGACAGCACAGAGCCTGCTTGGGAGTCTCTCTGTCCCTCTCTCTCTCCCATGCTCACGCTCTCTCTCAAAAATAAAGAAACTTAAAAAAAATTTTTTTTTAATACGTAAAGTTTGTATCCATGGATGGAAACTACTGAAAGGACTTTCCAGCACAGCAGCCCAAAGGAGGACTGTCTTGGAGGTGATGAGCTCCCCGTCCCTGGGCATGATCAAGCACTGGGCAACAATTTGGCACGGATGTTGCAGAGGACATTTCCACGTCCGATGGGACCAGACAACCTTTCAAGTTCCAAGAATCAGATTCTCTTAAAAGATATTCCAAAAATCCCAAAGTAGACCCATAGATTTAAAAACTACCAAAATTGCTTTCCAAAGTTCTTTCACGTGAAATGAAATAAAGGGGAGGAGAATTCTGGCCCCACATATGCTGAGTGCTTAGAACGTTTGAAGGACTAGAACTATATTAAGCCGTACCTAAGCCATCAGAAATGTACATCGAAACCAAAGGAGCCAGGACATGCACAGGCCCCAAAAAGGTAACCACGAGGAACAACAAAATAACACAACCTGTGTGCTTTCTAAGGTGTTGAAGTATACTTTAGTTTTTGATAATTGGAATTCATAAATGTAACATATTATTTATGGCTACTGTCTATAATACCAGTGATACTAATTTTCCCTTTATGATGGTGATATAAAGCCTCCTTTTAAAATAATTATGCTTGGGGACCCCGGGGGGGCGGGGATCCGTCCCTTAAGAATCCGACTTCAGCTCAGGTCGTGATCTCATGGTGCTTGAGTTCAGGACCTGCGTTGGGCTCTGTGCTGACAGCTTGGAAGCCTGCTTTGGATTCGGTGTCTCCCTCTCTCTGCCCCTCCCCTTCTCGTGCTCTCTCTCAACAATAAATACACATTAAAAAAATAAATGAAATAATTATCCTTACATGTAAAAAGGAGTATAGTTGAAGGAAAACCGCAAAATAATTTTATGGGTGGTACATGGAAGGGCCAAAATTTAATAAATTGGTACCAGAATGACTCAAGTTTGGGAAACACGGCTTTATTCCAACCAACGAAAACCTCAAAATCACTTAGAGCTTCAATACACCTTGCCTGAATATTCTAGTTTGTAAGCTTTGGCTGCATGCTTGTTAAGTTAGCAAATTCTAAGCCTTGTGCTGGACGTGTGCTTTATAGGGTCCATCCTGCCCGCAGCCGTGTACCAGGCCCCCCTGAGCAATCATCGGTGATCAGTCCTTCCAGGCTTCCTCTATCCGGCTCATTCCTTTGCTGGCTTGTGCGTGCAAAATAAGGTGTTTCTTCTGAAAATGTTTTCAAATACTTGCAATTATATTGGAACTCCAGAATAAATAGCTGGAGAGTCAGTCCTTTCTCCTTCTTTTTTAAGCACATCGAGAAATGCAGCAGAGTTAGGCCTTTGGAGGGCGGACCTCCAGCCGAGGGGGCCGGCTTCACTTCACCCCTAGCGCCGGTTCTCGGCTGAGGGTCTCAGGTTCTTCTAGCCCCTTCCACCCGGTGGGGAGGGCGAGGGTTACCTTTGAGCATCGGTGCGGATACAACGGTGACCTACGATCATGATTCACAACTCATTTCATGTACTTCTGCCCATTCTACCCTCTTTCCAGCACTTCTGGGAAGCCGCGGGGTCTGCAAACTGGGGACACCCCCATGGTGGGTGGGGCCTCAGGCCCACCGGCTCCCAGGACACCGCCCCCACCTTTCGCCCGCGTGCGTGAGTCCAGCACACCCGGGAGCCACACGACCCCCACCCGTCCCCGCGCTCGCCTTCCGAGCGGGAACCCCACAACACGGACAAAACACCCGGTTTCTCGCCGGGACACTGACCGCAGGACCCCCAGCTCGCTCCTTAAATAGACGCTTCTCGGGGGCGGGGATATGAATATACAATCTCAGCTCCCCAGGATGCCATTGGACAGCAGCTGCTTAATATTCATGACGCTTCGCGGGACTCCCGGTCGCGTCGACGGCTCGCGAGACGTAGGGGGCGGGCTTCACGAGGCAAAGCCTCCTCTGATTGGTTGCTTTTAGAGGGAGGTTGCCTTCGATTGGCTGGTGTCAAGCGGTAAAGTAGTCCGCCTCCTGGCCGGGATATTTGAATGCCCATTTTCTGGGATTCGGGTTGTGTGGACGAGGACCATGCCGCATTTCTCCCCTAGCTGGGTAACTCGTTTATTTTCTGTTAGTGCGCACATATCCCGAGCGCTGTGCTCTCATTCCATAGCCGGGCAAGCTGCCCCCGACCCTCAACCCCCGACCCTCCCGGCTGCCAGTGCCTGCGCCTTCTCCCGCGGCCTCGGGTCCCGGCCCAACCCGGGCCCAACCCGACCGCTCGGGTCCCGGCCCAACCCCAGGGGCGCCGCGGCAGGGCCAGGCCAGGCGCAGGGCTCCCCACCCCAGACTGGGAGCTACGGTCGCTGTCCCCTGCCTGGCGCCCCCCGCCGGGTGTGGGAGGTGCGCACCGCCGAGCCCCCTGCCCACCTCCCCAGCCGCAGCTAGGCCGCAGGGTCCGCGCCTGCGCAGAGCCGCCCGGCCGCAGCACCCCCCCGCCCCCCCCCCCCCCCCGCGGCGAGGCCGCAGGGACCGCGCCTGCGCAAGCCTCCCGGCCGCAGCCCCGCCCCCTTGGCCTGGGTAACGCGTCCCCGGTTGCCGCGGAGACGCGCGGTTGACCCGTAGGTTTTGCGGAGCCGGGAGCTGCAGGTGGGTGAGGGCGACGCCCGCCCGGGAGCCGCGTGGTCGGTGGTTCCCGGAGGTGAGTGCAGGGCGCCCACCCTCCCTCCCCGTCCGGCCTCTTGTCCATCTCCCGGGGGCTGCTTGGACGCACCGAGGTCTTGGGGTGCATTTCGAGCCCGCATCCGGACGGACTCGGGGGGCCGTGGGAGGGTTGGAGGTTCTGGCCCCTGAGGGGCGTGTGCGGACAGGTGTTCCGGGGGGTGCTGCGTGAGGAACAGGTGTGGGGGTCGGGGCGCTCTGGCCCCCGCAGGCCGCCTTCTCCCTTTTCTTTGTCGTGCAGAGGAGAGTCTGTTTCTTCCACCCGTCCAGCAGGCTCCAGACCCAGCTGTCTGGGTGCAGATGTCACAGGTGTTGGCTTGTCCAGGGAGCGGGGCTGGGTTCCTCTGCTGGCAGAACATACTAAAAGTGAACACTGCCCAGGACCCAGCCATTCTGATGAGTCTTAAAAATGCATGCCCGGGGTCGCCAAAGGACACGTGTGAGAATATTCCTGGCACACTCCAGATAGCCCCACGCTGGAGCCCCAAACACCCAAACACAGTAGAGAAGACAGATACATTCACGGCGTACTGAACAAGCCACTCACACAAACCACATCTAGGTGAGCGATGCGGGTGAATCTTACAAACATAAGGTTAAGCGGGGGCCGTCAGATGTCAAAGGGTACACGCTGTCTGATTGCACCTATAGCACGTTCAGAAACACCAGAACGTTTCTAGAGTGGAGTCAGACTACTGGTTGCCCCGTGGGAACGCGGGTGAAGGACAGTGACCCGAGGGGAGCGTGAGGTGCGTACAGGTTATGATTTAGGTGCTTTTTGGTATGTATGTCACACTTTCATACAAAGTGACATCAAAAAAAGGACAGATTGCTTTCTACGAAACTAAAGGAGGGTCTGCCTTTGTGGTCAGGACTTTGGGAAGCTGCAATGGCCAGACTTCTGCAACCTCCGCCCAAGTTCCTGCCGGCAGAATGGCACATGGCGAACGAGAACCAGTACCACAGAGCGGAGGCCGAGAGGTCCCGCTCTGAGCGCCTGGTGGCAGAAAGCCAGAGGCTTGTGGAGGAGATCGGAAAGACCACAAGAAAGTCTCAAAGCGACGTGAACAAGAAACTAGGTAAGGCAGGCCACGCGCCGCGCTTTCGCACGTGCCTGGATGCGGCGGGCGAGGCCCAGCCACGGTGCCGTCTGCACTGGGCGCTCGCGAGTGGCAAGGGAGTACCCTGGAATAGCGGGGGAGACACGCGTGGTCTTCAGCTTCTGGCTTTAAGTTCACGGCCCCAAGACAGAGGCCCGGGAACCTAGCCCGCTTTCCAGCTCGCCGGTGTCCATTCCTCTGTGGATTCCAGGCACACTCACTGGCCGCCTAAGAGCATCAGACACGATTTAAAGGGCAGTGCCCTTAAACGAGCAAAACTCACATAAACATGAAATGAGACAAAACCTCCCAGGTGCCAAAGAGGTGACAGCTGGAGGGAAGAGGTGTGGCGGGGCCGCGCCCTCCCGGCGGGCTCTGGGGAGTAGACACAGCCCTCCACCTCCCGCCTCCGCTGTCGGTGACGTCCCCTGAGTGTATGTCTGCGTCTTCTGTCTTGTCTTTGTGTGGGGACAGCAGTCCTACTGGTGGGGAATTTGGTTGCACCTGCAAAGACCCCGTCTCCAAATCAGGCCACACGCACAGAGTACTGGCAGTTACATCGACCCACAGGTGCCTCCCGTCGTGTGCTACACGTGTCACTGCAGGACCTCACTGAATGCACCCCGGCCTCCGTGCATCTTTCACACTCTGTCTGGGGAGACCTTCTCAGGGCTCAAGGCCAGAGGTCAGAGCAAGGGGCTCATCAGTGCTGGAGCCTCTCCTGACCCCCAGCCTCCCTCCTTTGAGCCTCCACTGTGCTTTTTACGTGGCGAGAGAGAGTACAGACTCACTGAATTGAAACCGTCTGTTTTCGCGTCTGCCTCACACACCATGTCTTTCCATTGTGTCTCTTGGACCTCACGCCCGGTAGGGGCCTGGTAATCAGCATATTGGGTTCCTGAGTAAATTCTAGCAACAGGAGTCCAGGAGATAGCGTTCTGAGCGAGGAGGTGGCTCGGACGGAGCCACGAAGGCGGGAGGCGTGCAGCACTCCTGGTGTGCACACAGCGGGGTGGAGGGAGGCTGGCCAAGCCAAGGACGGCCGTGGGTTGGGAAGGCCCAGTTCGGTGGGAAGCCAGTTAGATGTGGGGGCAGAGGCGGCGGTCCGGGGTCATCACGGGCAGAAAGGGGAGAGCCAGGCCATGCTGTCATGGGCAAGGAGGTCTTCCACTGTGGTGGTGGTGGTGAGAGCCGGACGAGCAGGAATTGAACCGGGGACCTGTGGGTAACAGCTCCAGCAGGGCAGCGGCCGACGCAGCGCGAGGATGGTGGTCAGGTACAAGCAGGCGTCAGGGGACATCAGGGCACGTGGTGGACACACGCGTTTGCCTTCCCTCCCTTTTTAAATTTTTTTTTTCAACATTTATTTATTTTTGGGACAGAGAGAGACAGCATGAACAGGGGAGGGGCAGAGAGAGAGGGAGACACAGAATCGGAAACAGGCTCCAGGCTCCGAGCCGTCAGCCCAGAGCCCGACGCGGGGCTCGAACCCACGGACCGCGAGATCGTGACCTGGCTGAAGTCGGACGCTTAACCGACTGCGCCACCCAGGCGCCCCGCCTTCCCTCCCTTTTAAAATTTCAACAAAGTCGGGGCGCCTGGGGGGCTCATTCGGTTGAACGTCTGACTTCGGCTCAGGTTATGATCTCACAGCGCGTGAGTTCGAGCCTCCTGTCGGGCTGTGGGCTCACAGCTCGGATCCTAGAACCTGCTTCGGGTTCTGTGTCTGCCTCTCTCTCTGCCCCTCCCCTGCTTGCACTGTCTGTCTCTCTCAAAAATAAATAAACGTTAAAAGAATAAAACTCCAACACATCATGTATGGCATTGATGAAGAGTGTGAGAGCTGGTGGGGGAAAGGAGCGAAGTGGAAATGTTGTGGAGAGAAGATTCTGGGGACAGAAAGCAGAAGGTCCAGGCAACAGGCGTAGGGACTGCAGGAAGCCTGTGCAGGTGGGGACAGGAAGATGCTGGCTGGGGCCTGTAGCAGATTCATGCCGTGGACACCGTGTGATGCTTAAAACCTAAGCGTCAGTCACCTCCGGCTCTGGACGTCCAGGGCGGAACTGGAGACGAGACTGGTTGGAAGAGTTTACAAAGAGCCCCTTCCCCACTGTGGCTCTGTCTCCCCCCGTGGAGAGTCACAGGCCTCAGTCCGTGCGAACACCAGCAGGCCCACAGGGGGCATCTGCGGACGATAGGGCCCGGGATCATCCGAGGAGAGAACCAGGTGCGGGGGCGGACAAGCCCTGTGCCTGCACAGAGAGGTTCCAGCCAGGATTTCAGTCTCAGATGTAGTCAGCTGAGGGTCAGCCAATACGATATCTGTCTAGCACGACAAGGCACTCAGACAGACAGACGGATGGCCAGACGCACACAGGGCCAGAGAAGAAATTATAGCATAAAGTCTTCAGGAAATTTGGAGAAGACACTGTGTCCATAGGCCAAGGAGAGTCTGAAAAAAGAACATTCGGGGCACGAGAAAGTGTTCTTGGGAACTAAAAAGACCAGAGCAGGACATTTTTAAAAATTGAAAGAGGGATTGAAAGAGAAAGTGGAAGAATCTCCAGGATACAGGGGAAAAACAAGACAGACGGTTGGATAACAGGAGAGGAGGGGTAAGAACTTGGGGACCCTGCGGGGAGGCTCTGTCTCCGACAGGGATTCAGAAGGGGCACGGAGAAGACGCAGGAGAGGAAACCGCCTGCGGGGGGCCCTAGGAAGTTCCCCAGAACCCGAGGGTCTGTTTCCAGCGTCGGGCATACTCGAGTAAGGCTGACAGTAGGGGAATAGGGAAGCGACCCCGGGAAAGCTTTTGGGCCGCACACAGAGAATCAGGAATCCGGAGGGTTCAGACTTGTCCGCAGGAGCTCCGGACCCTGGAGGGAAGTGAAGAGACGTCATCAAAATTCTCATGAAAATCACAGCCTGTAGTCTACACGTAGCCAAAGTCAGACGATGAAGGTAGAACGAAGGCTTTCAAAAATTTCCGGTCATGTGCCCCCGTGTCTCAGGAGGGCTTGCTTCACCTGTGGAGGGGCGTGAACAGGAGGAGGAGACAGATGGGACAGGGCTGCGGCAGGTGCACAGGGTGGGGGTTCTGGAGGAGACAGCTGGGGGGCTGCTGTGGCAAGAGCACAGGGTGGGGGGTTCTGGAACAGACAGATGGGGGGCTGCTGTGGCAAGAGCACAGGGTGGGGGTTCTGGAGGAGACAGCTGGGGGGGCTGCTGTGGCAGGTGCACAGGGTGGGGGGTTCTGGAACAGACAGATGGGGGGCTGTTGTGGCAAGAGCACAGGGTGGGGGTTCTGGAACAGACAGCTGGGGGGCTGTGGCAAGAGCACAGGGTGGGGGGTTCTGGAACAGACAGCTGGGGAGGGGGCTGCGGCAGGTGCACAGGGTCAGGGGTTCTGGGGGAGACAGGCGTCGCCGGCGAGCAGGCAGGCAGAGGGAGCACTCTGGGCAGAGGTCCTGGGGAGTAAGCAAAGCCGTTGGCCAAGTGATGGGTTTGAATACACCTGCGGGTCATAGTTCTGTCAGAAAGTTGAAGGGAAAGTTAGTGATGAGTATCTGGAAAGTGAAACAAAAACACAACTAGCAGCCCCTCCGAAAACAAACAAAAACGTGTAAGAGAAGAAACCGATACTAGCACGCTGCCTGGCTCGGGTGTAAGCACCATTCGCATATTTGCAGTATCAGAAACAAGCGTGAAATTACTGTTTAACCGGAAGCCGATGCGGCCGTATCGGGAAGACAGAAGGTCAGGGACGTGTTGTGTGAGCGCAGATCCCGGTCTTTCAACCGCAGGAAACTGACCGACGTCGTTGAAAGTGATCCAGAACAAGCAGCCGTGTGAGCAAATGCAGGAGGAAATTCTAAAAGCATTTCGAAGGCAGTTGCTTCCAGAAAGCGGGATTGGGTGGGGAAGGGTCTGCCAAACTTGGTCTGTTTGACTTTTCAAACACCGTAGGTTTCCAGCTTTGATCAGATTAAACGTTATGAAAAACACAGGTATTGGAGAATTAGAGCGACCCTCGTGGATGGCGTTTGCACGAACTCCACGTTGGTTTTGTAAGAAGAGATCCCTTCCCTCCCTCCTGCCGCCCGACCCCGCCCTCCCCCAGTCGGCACCTAACAAGGACCCGGAGGCGCCCCAAGCAGCAGGGAACGTGTCCCGGCTGGTTTAGGTCTCTAATCCCAGAGCCGGTGGCCCCGGGAGCAGGCTGGCCCCCGTGTGACTCTGTGCCCTCTCTGTGTGCTCAGAACAGAGGCTCGAGGAGGTCAGGTTCTGGAAGAAGGAGCTGGATGACAAGCTGGGGGAGCTGGTGTGCACCACCGAAGACCTGCTCACCTACCGGACCAGACTGGAGAACGCGCTGGAGAGCCTGAAGGAGCCCCTGCGCATCACCCAGATGTGCCTGGAGTACAGGTGGGTGGGGGGGGGGGGGGGTGCCCGGGGGACCTCTGCTGGGAGTCACCGGGTGCTGGGTGGCGGGTCGCCAGGGGCAAGCGAGGACATGTTCTCTTGGCCTCCCGCGGTGGCGGGCAGCTGGCAGGCAGCGGAAGGAGCTCCTGTCTGCCTTAAGTGGAAGTTAGGGCTGGGTTTGTGCACGGCAAAACGGTGCTGAATTTAAATAGGGTGGTTTCTGTCTGTCTCACACTCGGGGAGTCTGCAGACAGCGCAGGGCTGGCACGGTGCGCACCGTGCTAGGCTCCGGGCGTCTGCCGTCCCGTGCCCTGCCACATGCGTTCATCCCCCCCCAGGTTACCTCGTGTCGCCAGACGGCAGCCGGCGCTCCAGCCATTTCGTCTGTGTTCCCGCAAGGAGGAATAATTAGGGCTTGGTATTTGCCATTTCCACCTGCATCCCACTGACCAGAGCTTAGTCACATGGCCACGCCAGCGGTCTAGCGTGGACGCGCAGGGCAGGCCCAGCTCCTCCAGGACGGCTTTGCTCCCGTGCACCAAGCCACACGGGAGCATTTTGTCACCCAGAGGGCCCTGTGCAGACATACCTCTTACTGTCCCTTTGCTCCTACCAGTCCTGGGAGTGGGCGGTGCTGTCTGCTCTGGGGAGACACTGTTCCAGTTTTCACGGGGCCCCCCTGGGCTCAAAGTCCTCTCCGTCCAACCCGATGCCTCCAAGATCAAGTGGCAGCTCCTTGGCCAGAGCCCCCAGGGTCCCAGCGACCGAGCCCAGGGACCTCTCCGGACCCTCACCTCACGCCCAGCAGTGGGGTGGGCTCAGTCGGGTGTGCAGAGTTTGAGACCTCGCGGCTGGAAGAGGCGGGGCCTTTCCGCCACGCACGGCCACGCGGGGTGGACAGAGAGATCGGCAGGGACGGGTCCTTCTGGGGGGAAAAATGGGGGGAACGTGGCGTGACACTGGGTGAGATACTTGCTCTGAAGCGCCGTTTCCTCGAGTTTGCTGGAAAGGGCACGTCACAAATCCCCTTGAAAAGGTCGGCACGACACCTGTGGTGTCACGGACGCCCGGCGTGGGAATAGCGAGCTTGCGTCGTGGTTACTATCGAAGGGCATCTTTCTGGATTCAAATCCTCGGCAGCGGTCAGGACCGGGTCCTGTTTCCAGGAAGGAAACAGGCGTGTTTGGAATTCTAAGTCAAAAGACGACGCTTCTAACGAACGAGTAAAAAGGAAAAGGCTTCTGAATGAAGGCGAAATTGAGGGGACGAGTGTATCCGTCGTGAGCAGTGAGCAATCGATCGTCTTGCTTCCTTGTAGTTTGGACATTTTGAAGTCTCGCGGATACGGACCCGTGCACGTCCCGGCCACGCCATCCAGACGGGTCTGGTCGTACTCGAACCCGTTGTCCGGACAGACGGCGTGTCCGGCGTCCCCGGCCCGTTGGATGAGCAGCCCCTTCCTCTCGTCCAGGGAGAAGCGGGTCGGCATCGACCTGGTGCACGATAAGGTGGAGCAGGAGCTGGTGAAGGAGGCCGAGACCATCCGCGGGGTGACGGCCTTGCTGACCCGCAGCTTGGAGGAGGTGTCCGAGCAGATCAGGTGCGTCCTCGCGGCCCGCCTGCGGCCCCCCCGGCCGTGCCCAGGAAACAGGCCCCGGGTGGCCCGGGAACACGCAGAATCAGGCCTACGTGACAGCCGCCCCCTGGCCGTGGCTGGGGACGGGGTGGGGGGCAGGGATTCACTCCAAAGGACGCGGAGCCGCTTCCCGCCGGCGCTCAGCCCTCACGTTCCGCACTCCTCCGCGCTGACATCAGGAGCCGTCCCGGTGGGAGGGAGGGTCTGGAAGGCCAGGGTGGGTGACCCGGTGGTGAGCGTGGTGCCGGGGGCGGGCGGGAGGGGAGCAGGCACCGCGTCCTGCGCCAGGCTCGCGGTGGCTGGTGTCCCGGGTTCTCCGGGGGCCCGCGGGTGCCGCCTGGGCGTCGCAGAGGGAACCCCGCTTCCTTCTTCCTGCAGGCTGAACCGCTCGGCCAAGTACGACCTGGAGAAGGACCTGAAGGACAAGTTTGTGGCCCTGACCATCGACGACGTTTGCTTCTCCCTCAACAACAACTCCCCGAACATCCGATGCTCGGAGAACGCCGTGAGGGTGGAGCCCCAGTGAGTGGCCCTGGACGGAGGGCAGCCCGGGTGACGTCCTGATGTGGCCCGGGGCGGGGGTGGGGGCGCCTCAGAGGCGTCTGATACAAAATCTCTAAACAGTGAGAACTTGTCCTGTTTTATTTAAAAAAAAATTTTTTTTTCAACGTTTATTTATTTTGGGGACAGAGAGAGACAGAGCGTGAACGGGGGAGGGGCAGAGAGAGAGGGAGACACAGAATCGGAAACAGGCTCCAGGCTCTGAGCCGTCAGCCCAGAGCCCGACGCGGGGCTCGAACTCACGGACCGCGAGATCGTGACCTGGCTGTAGTCGGACGCTTAACCGACTGCGCCACCCAGGCGCCCCAGTCCTGTTTTAAATGTACGGGGGGCACGTTAATCACCCCCTTTCCGGCCCACACCCGCGGACACAGCCCGAGTCGGGTGCGCGTTTGCGGCGCCCGGCACCAGAGCGACGGAGGTGGCCACGGAGGGACCGCTGCCGGCTCTTTCTGGAGAGGGGGGCTTCCTCGTGCTCCCGACCCGGGGAGGGGGGGGCAGGCCGAGCTTCCGTGGCGTCGCCCGTGCGCACCCCCTTCCGCAGCCCGACGCGCTGCCAGTGAGTGCGTGGCTTCCGTTTCAGCTCCGTGAGCCCGGAGGACTGGCTGCAGTTCTCGAACAGCAACGTGGAGAAGGCCGCCAAGCAGAGGAGCAGCTCCCTGGCGCTGAAGGCCCTGGTGGACCGGATCCTGTCCCAGACGGCCGGCGACCTGCGCAGGCAGTGTGACGCGGTGGACGCGGCGTTCAGGGACGGGCTGCAGGAGACCAAGGGCGCCAGGGACAAGCTGGCCGCTCACCTGGCCAAGGTGAGCCCCTCGGCGGGGGAAGCGGAAGGCTCGCGCGGGGGGGGGGGGGGGGGGGCGGGCGGCGGGACCAGCCCGGCCCCCGGCCTGTGCTCGTGGTCCGTGAGGAGGAAGGCTGTTCGGCCCCCCCCAGCTCGGCCGCGGGGCTCGGCTCCTGGGGTCGGAGGGGACTTGGCCCCGTTCGGGGCCTCTGCGTCGTCTCCACGAAGAGCAGGCCGTCCGCCCACCCTGGACCTCGGCTCCGCTCGCGTGCGAGGCGGCCGCGTCCTTCGTGACTCCGAAATTCCATGCGTTCGTCGGACGCCACCGATTCCCCAATCCCCGCCGGAGTTTCAGGATTCGGGCGCCGCGTGCCTCTCGGTCACCCGCTGCTGGGCTGCCGACCTGGCGTCCGGGACAAATTAGAACTACGGGGCCCTGACTTTTAGCATGTGCCGGTGTCTGTGGTGTAAGTACTTGAGGCCGCCTACGTGGCAGCGGGCCGGCAGAGTTGCACTCGGACCTGGAACCCAGGCCTTGGCCGTCAGACAGCTCAGCTGCGTGAGGAGCCACACGGGCAGAAAGCGGGGTTCATTCAGCACCACGGGGTTCAGTCGGCACCGTGGGGTTCAGTAAGTACCTGGCGGGGTTCAGTCAGCACCTCGGGGTTCAGTCAGCACCTGGCAGGGTTCAGTCAGCGCCACAGAATTCAGTCAGCACTGCTGGATTTAGTCAGCACCTGCTGTGGTTCAGTCAGCACCTGGCATGATTCAGTCAGTACCGCTGGATTCAGTCAGCACCTGGTTGGATTGAGTTAGCACTTTGGGGTTCAGTCAGCACCTGCTGTGGTTCAGTCAGCACTGCGGGGTTCAGTCAGCATCTCGGGGTTCAGTCAGCACCTGGTGGGATGCAGTCAGCCCCTGGCGGGATTCACTCATCATCGCGGGAGTTAGTCAGTACCACGGGGTTCATTCAACACCTGGTGGAATTCGCTCAGCACCTGGTGGGATTCAGGCAGCACGGCGGGAGCGAGAAGAGCCTGGCGGGTGCGCGTGTGGACCCTGGACAGATGGAGCCCGTGTGGCGCCGGGAAGCCCCCTTATCGTTTGTGCGCTTTTATGACGGACCCCCAGGTGCAGCAGCCGGGGAGACACCGCTGACGAGGCCCACGGGCCCTGGAGGCGGACGCACGCTCAGGGTCGGGAGGAGACGCGGGTGGCCGGGGCCCACGGCGGGCGTGGGGGGCCCGGGCTTCCTGGGGTTTCCTGGCCAGACGCGGCAGGGCCGACAGAGCAGCTCGGGACCGGCCTGAGCGATGTGACAGGTTCTCTGGGCCGCGGGGGCGTCCCTGGCACCTGGCCCTGGGAGGCTGAGGCGGAGAGAAACGGCCCCCCGGGCTCGGGGCGCACAGAGCGGGCCGAGCCCCAGACCATCAGTCTGCAGGCCGGCCCCTTCGCCGTCGCCGGGCCCTCCCCACCGGGAAGGGTGTGTGTTTTGACGGCAGAACATCAGAATATACGGAAAATGGACAGCGTGCGCAGTCCGCCTGAGCCCCGTTGCTTATCTTCCTCGTCGACGAAGCAGGGAGCTGTCTGGGTGGGTCAGGGTTACGCCAGACAGCCCCGGCCAGACCCCCGGGACGTGCCGCACGCGAGTTACACGCGTATACGTACGCACGTGTATGTGGCTCATACGACGTACCCCCGGTACAAATTGGCGGCCGCCGCTGGGAGTGGTATGAACGGCCAGAGAGCAGGAGGAGGCTTGGTGGGGGCCCCGGAGGGAAGGCGGGTCTGAGGCAGGAAGGAGGGGGAGGGTAGCCTGGGGCAGGAGGGGTCGTGGCCCCCGGAGCCGAGGACCCGGGGGTGCTGAGTCCACGAGGGATCCAGCTGTCTGGACAGGCTGGGGAGGCCGGTTCATTGAGACCCGGCAGACCCCGCAGGGCGGCCCGGGGGGCAGCAGGTGCAGCTGGGGCCTCAGCCGCAGGACTGGCGCCAGTACACGCGACAATGAGAGGGGCAGCGTCGTGGTCCCTGTCTCTAAGGTGAGGACCCTGAGGCCAGAAAGGTTGACAGCTTTGTTACGGCCCCGGGGCTCACGGGCTCACGGGCGACAGCGCTGGGCGCGGAGCCCGGGCCGGGTGGCTCCCGTCACTGCCTCCCGTCACGGCGACCGCAAAGGCTGTGTCTCTGCCGACCCCACGCGTGGGAGGGATGGGCGGGCACGCGGGGGGGTGGCTGGGTGGCACAGCCGAGGGGCTGGGGCGCGGGCCACGTGTCACAGGAGGCGACCCACACGCACCCTGCAATCATTCCGATGTTCACAAGAGTCAGCACGGGGACTGTCCCCTCTCCTATGGGCGGATCAGAGACAAGGCTGCTGTGGGGGTTGGTGACCTCACCCTGGGAGTGGTGGGTCAGGGATCCCCCAGGTCAGGGAGCGGTGGGGTCGGAGAACGCAGGGCCAGGGAGCCATGGGGTCCGGGAGCTCGGCGTCTGGGAGCCTGTGCCCTGAATGGGTGACTGAGGCTGCCGGCACCGTCTGGCTCTGAGAGGAAGGCCTCAGGCCCAGCCGGGCAGCTCACGGGGAACCAGACAGACCGTCCGAGTCACGCGCCTCGTTCCTCGAGTGACCATCGGTGGGCTTCTAACGCGCTTAGCGCTTCAACCCTTCTTGCAGAAGGACCGAGGGTCACCAGCAAATTCGCATCCTCGGGCCGCCCTTCCTCAGCTGCCGCCATCGAACGCGACCTGATTAACTCGCCCTTGGTGAGCGGCTTTCCCGCGCGGCTGACGGAAGGGCCGCTCGAGCCTTACTCGGATCCTCAGTTTCATTTTTGTGAAGAAATCCCGCTCCTGGGGGCGGGGAATGTTGGGCCGTGTGGCGCAGACGTCGGCCCTGCTGTGCAGTCTCCTTGATTAACAACCCCCCCCCCCTTGATGCGCCTTAAACGTGCAAAACGCAAAGGCTGCTTTCCTTGTGTGACCGTAACGAGTGTGCGCTGGTGTACCAAGTAAGGTGGCAGTGCGTGGCCACAGAAGTCGCGCCGTCGGGTCACGACCGTGGCTTTGGGGTTTGTGATGTTTGGGGCAGCGCAAAGTGATGACAGCCCGGCCCGTGCCGTCTGTCAACCCGCCACCATGGTCCAGAAGGACCCACTGTAATGAATGCGCGTGGCTGTGTTCCAGTAAAACCTTATTTATGGGCACCGAAATTTGAATTTTATATAATTTTCACATGACGCGAATCTCATTCTTCTTTTGTTTTTTTTTCAACCACTTAGATACGTGAACACCTTTCTTTCACTTTTTTCTATAGTATACTTATTTTCGAGAGAGGGAGAGAGTGTGTGTGCATATGAGCATGTGTGAGTGAGGGAGAGACAGAATCCGAAGCAGCCTCCGTGCTGCCAGTGCAGAGCCCGACGCCAGGGCGTGATCCCGTGAACCGTGAGATCGGGACCTGAGCCGAAAGCAAGAGTTGGACGCTTCACCGGCTGAGCCACCCAGGCGCCCTGTGAAAACCTTCCTTTAAAGAGAAAAGATGGGCCACAGACTCGGAGAAAAGATGTGCAAAACACACGACCGATAAGGGACCAGTATCCAAAATAGGCGAAGAGCTCTTAAAACTCACCAAGGAGGAGACAAGCAGACCAACTGAAACACGGGCAAAAGACGTGAGCAGACACGTCACAGGAGGAGACACGGGTGGCTGAGCACGAGGAAAGAGGCACCACGTGGTAGGTCACCAGGGAGGCGCCTGTGAAGGCAGCGGGACGCCGTGCGCACCTGCAGAAAACCCAGCAGGTGGACGGCGCGAAGCGCTGGCGAGGAGGCCGAGCAACGGGCTGTCAGTCCGTCCTGGTGGGAGCGGGGAGGGCAGCTCGGCAGTCTCTTAGGAAACCGAGCGCGCGCGTAAATCCAGCGGTCTCGCCGCGGGGCGTTTGCCCGGATGTGTTGAGAATTTATGTCCACACGAAACCCTGCATCCGAACGTTCGTAGGACTTTACTCGTGATCGTCGAAACTTGGAAGCAACCAAGGTGTCCTTCGATAGATGAACGGACGGAGAGGCCGTGGTCCGTCCACACGACGCAATGTTACCCAGAGAAAGAGAAGCGAGCTGCCAAGCCACAGAGAGATGTGGAGGAACCTCAGCGATCGCTAAACGAGAGGCGTCCATCTGAAATCCCAGCCGAGCTGGTCATTGTCCGATCCCACCCACGTGATGTTCTGGAGAGGGCGTGGCTACAGGGACCGACATGGCCGGGGTCTCTGTGAGGGGGAGGGGTGAACAGGAGGTGCATGGGGGGGGGCGGTTTAGGGCAGTGAAGTTATCCCGTGTGACCTGTGTCATCACACATGTGTCCAGATCCACAGGATGTGCACAGTGAGCCCTAACCTCACTGTCGACTAGTTACTGACATGTCAGCACGGTTCGCCGATTGTGGCAAACGCGCAACACCGATGCCAGGTGCCGATGATGGAGAAATCCGCCCTCCAGGGAGAGGGGGTACGTGGGAACTCTGGACGTGCCGCTCGTTTGCTGAAACCCTAAAACTGCTCTTGAAAAGAGTCTGCTAATTCAAAAGACAATTTTTTTTTTTTTTTAATTTTGTGTACAAACAAAAACAGGCATCAGACTGGGTTTGGCCGTACTGCTGAGTCCTGACCTAACCCATGGTGACTAATTTTGCTTTCAAGAATCTGTGTGTATTTTGGGTATTTTAAGCATTTGTGAAATTTAAGAGAATGTAGCCTGTTTTTAAAGGATTATAACTTGAGCCGAACTCGGATGCTTAACCGACTGAGCCACCCAGGTGCCCCAAGAGGTCTTATGTTTTAAAAACACGTACTCAACTTTTTAAGACTAAGGTGATATAATATCTGGGATTTGCTTTAAAATGGTTGAGTGGATGGGCGGGGCCGGGATGGAAAAGAGCTGACCATATAGTGATTGCTGCTTAAATTGATGAGAGGCCCACCGGGGTCACTATCCTCTCTACTGTGTTCTTCTGGAAATTTCCATGATGCAAAGTTTAAAAACAAAAAAGCTTAAGGAAGAAATACAATTTCAAACTAGTTCAGTATTCATCTAAAACGCCAAGTCACTTCTAAGTGATCTTTTCTGCGCACAAGCCCCCATCAAAGAGACCCCGAGGCAGCTCATCCACTCTCTCCAGGCTTCTAGGGTGGACCCCGGGCCGGCGGGCAGACCGACGGGGAAACGGGCAGCTTTGTGCTCCCGGCACAGGGCACCCGGCCGAGGTCGGCAGGCAGCCTGCAGCCCACGCTCAGGGCGTTCTCCAGGGAACCCACGTGCCCGGGGAAGGACGTGAGGCGACAGTGGCCTCGTTCATCCCACCGGCGAGGTTCTGAGGGTCGGTGAGCCTCCTCGCCGGCCAGCTGTGCCCTCGGCAGGGAGGAGAGGTCAGGCGCGTCCCGGGGCCCTGCGGGGGCGCAAGTCTGAGGTCCCGCCTTGCTCACCTACGTGATCACAGCAGGCGTGAGAGTGTGTGCGGCCGAGTGCTGAACGGCACAGCCCGCCCTCACTGTCTCCGATCCGTTTGCAAGGTCATGGAAGAGATTGCTTGCCAGGAGAAAAATGTCACGGTTCTCGAAAAGGCCATCGCTGACCAGGAAGGACCCGCCAAGGTGGCTCACACGCGCCTGGAGACCAGAACGCACCGGCCTAACGTGGAGCTGTGTCGCGATGCCGCGCAGTGTCGGCTGGTCAGGGAGGTCCAAGAGATCGCCCACAGCGTCGCCAGGTAGGGGGCGGCCGGCACTTGGGGTGCACAGGACTGTGCACGTGGACTGTGAACAGGGCTGGGCAGAGCCACGTGGGCATGAGTGCATTTGCACCGGTAAAGTTCGAGGGCTCCCTTTCTAGAGGGCGGCCACTTGCTGTCACGCAGAAAATGGGTCCCAAGGTTTAAATTTTTCTGGAGCCCAAATCCAGACGTTTAGGTAAAAAGCCACAGTTGTTTTTTTAATTTTTTAAAGATATTTTATTTATTTTTGATAGAGACAGAGCACAAGTGGGGGAGGGGCAGAGAGAGAGGGAGACACAGAATCCAAAGCAGGCTCCAGGCTCCGAGCTGTCCGCACAGAGCCCGACGCGGGGCTCGAACCCACGAACTGCGAGATCATGACCTGAGCCGAAGTCGGACGCTCAACCGACTGAGCTACCCAGGGGCCCCCCAAAATCCACAGTTTTAAGCGTTGGCAGTTGGTGAGGGTTTCTGCCTTGGGAATCTGGCCCCCTTTGAAGTCTCTGTGGGGAGGAAACTATCAATCTGGCTTCTGTCCCGAACACATGAACACATCCCCCCCCCCCCCCCCCCCCCGCACCCGGCCCCGGGAAAAGCGCCTCAGGTTCTCCCTCTTCTCCTAGACTCAAGGAGACCTTGGCCCGGGCTCAGGCGGAGCTGAAGGGCCTGAACTGCAGGCAGCTGGCCCTGCAGGAGGAGGTCCAGGTGAAGGAAAACACCATCTACATCGACGAGGTGCTGTGCACCCACATGAGGAAGTCCATCCCCCCGAGGGACGAGGGCGACCAGGGCGAGTGGGCGGGGGGCCCACGGTTCAGATGCTGATTAAAGCACTTCCTGATCGGTGGCACAGAGCTCTCGCTTCAGGGAGGCGGGACTGCGTTCAGAGACACAAGCTCTGGGCGGGGCCTCGGGGCTGAGGTTTGGGGGGCGGCTCCGGGCCGCCGGTTGGGCAGTGGTGGCTCCCCAGTTGCACCCCGTGTGCCCGGGTCCAATCGTCCCGGGCCACGGGACTCGGGGCCTGGGGCGGAGGGGTCCCAGACGTTTAGTTCTGATTCCGCCCAGTGTGGTCCTGGATCCCCTACGCAGACTCGGGAGAGGGACAGACCCCTCTGGTGCCACCTTCCCCGCTCCCTATGAAACCAGGCCGGGGCTGCTGACTCAGACCCGCTATTCAAGCCTCACAGAGAGCAGATGAGAGCAGAGGCCCTGGATCTATCTGCAGCTGCAGGTGTCTCTCTGGGTCCCCTTCTGCTGGGAGACCCAAGAGGACGGAGGGGCCTCAGCTCCTAGAAAGTCAGCTGAGTACTGGGGCTTGAGGAGCCGGTGGGCCCGGCTGCTGTCGCGTGCGGTCGTGCGGTTCGGGGGCAGGGGAGGGGTGGGGAGGACGCCTCTGGTTCACCGGCCGGAGGGGTCGTTAGGGGGCGCGTCTGTTGCAGAGCCGGCCATAAGGCAGGGCAGGCTGTGGTCTCAGGTCGCCAGCCAGGGAGATAGAGGGCGCCTCCTTCAGCCCCTGGGCTCGGGGAGGGGTTCCCAGCCTCCTTCCTCCCCTGGATGCAGACGGAGGGTGTGAGTTTAGTGACGGTCTCCGGGCCAACGGATGATCATTTTTTCAGACTCAAGTAACAGTAAAGGAGAAAGGAAAAACGTTTCCCGTTTCCGCCGCAAATTCAAGCCTGTGTCTGGACGAGTAGGCAGCTCTGGAGACGCAGGGGGGCCGAGGCCCCCGCACTGCCCGCCTCGGGTGGGGGGGGGCGCCGCGCGGCCTTGTGAGCCGCGGTGACAGTCCCCTGCCCTCACACCCGCGTTGCTTCTGCACAGCTGTGCTCATGGCTCAGGCGCGGTGAGGTATGACCTCTCTTCCCTCGTGGTGGCTGCGGGGACTGGCCACCGCCCTCATTCTGACGTCAAAGGGCCACCTCGCAAGTGCGGGGCTCACGTCCAGGCGCCTTGCTCGGAGCCGCTGCCACGCTCGGTGCTCACACTCAACTTGGTGATGCGGAGGGGGGGGGCGCTGCGGGGCACTGGCCAGGAGGGCGGAGCCCCCGCGCCCAGGGTCAGCACCTGGATTCTAGTTCCCACATGGCCAGCCGAGCCCCGCCTCCTCTTAGGGCCCCCTGCAAGGTGACAGTCGGCCAGACAGCCCAGGGCCTTCCCGTCTCTGATGTTCCCCGAATCTGGCTGCCCAGCTCCAGACACGATGTCTTGAACAGTGTCAGACGTGGGCCCGATTCCCTTGGGGTTTAGCATCTAAGCGTTCCTTGGCCCGGAGCGTCTGTGCGGCCGGCAAGGGGTGTCCCTAACCTCTCTGAGGCTGAGGGCGTCTGCTTCGTGCCGACCTGCGCCGTGACCTGCCTGCCCAGGGGCTGCGTATCTCCTGCCGGGTGATGAGGAGGGACCCCCTCCTCTCTGCCCTGGGGATGCCCCCGGGAGCTCCTCTGCTCTGGCTGGGAAGGGTCCGGAGCCCCTTCCCAGGTGAGAGGCAGGGGGTGTCTGTGCAGACTTGGGATTATCCCAGGGGGTGTGGTCAGCAGGTGCGAGGACTCAGCGGGAAACCCTTTCTTGTGAAAACAGCTCTAAGCGGCTCCGTGGTTCCTTGAGGTCACCACCTGGCTCAGGTCAGCCCCGTCACCTGCCTGGTCCCCACAGGTCCCCGGCTCCCAGAGTGCCCGCTGCCCCACAGGTAAACCGGGAGTAGTGAATCCCGACCAGTAAACCCGCGTGTGGTCGGAGAGGGCTCGATGGGGCGGTTCCATCCACTGCTCCCAGTGTCCGTGTCATTGGCACCTGTTCCCGCTGCTTAAAAAGGGTGGGGTCTCGGTACTCAGGAAGACAGCACGAGCAAAACGAGTCGCTCTGAAACCACTGGTTGTGCAAACGGGGGGGAGGGCGCCTCCTCGCGATCTCACTCTCAGGCGGTCAGCGCGGAGCGAGCGGGTCTGTCTCCAGCCTGAACTCGGGCAGATGCAGAGGAGTGGGAATCAGGTCCATCACCTGCGCGCCAGCCAGGGAAGCCGCGCGAATCTCTCACCACGTGTGACGCTCAGCCGGTGAACACACAGGACTCTGCGACTTCAGCCTGCAAGGTGCCTCCTCTGGGGCGGCCGGAAGTGTGAAGGGGCAGGTGTCCGCTGGAGAGGGGTTATTCTGTGTCTACGGAAATCGCTTCCATCAGGTTATAGTTGGCGACACTTTTTCTGGAACAGTGACATCTGTCATCCTAACGTCATGAAGATGCATTCCTATCTTTCAATTTTACTCAAAAAAAAAAAAAAAACCAAAAAACAACCCTTAGTTCTTGGGGTGCCTGGGTGGCTCGGTCGGTTAAGTGTCTGACTTCGGCCCAGGTCACGATCTCACGGTTCGTGGGTTCGAGCCCCGCATCGGGCTCTGTGCTGACATCTCGGAGCCTGGAGCCTGCTTCGGATTCTGTGACTCTTTCTCTCTCTGCCTCTCCCTCTCAAAAATAAATAAACATTAAAAAAATAAATAAACCTTGGTTCTTGAGAATTCCATCTTCCACAGCAGCATTTCTCAGCTACACATAGTAAAATGGAAGTTTTCTCTGATTCGTCCGACGCTCCCGTGCTCCGGAGTCGCAGGGGCTCCACATGTCCTTGCGTGGGAGGCAGTCGGCCGGAATGAAGGGAGACGCTCTAGGTTCCGGTTGGCGTTGACGCACCTGCTTCCGGCACTTCCTGAGCGAGTGACCTCGGGCAGGTTACTCTTAAGTCCCTGTTTCCTGATCTCTGAAGGAGGGAGGATGGTGTCCACCTGCCAGGGCTGTCACACGGGTTCAGGGAAACTGACCCACACCTCGCACGCACGCCCTGAGCACTCCGCCCCTTCTGGGGACACCTCCCGCTGTGTGGGGGTCGGGGGTAGAAAGTGTCCCGCGTTTCAGTCAGGGACTCTGGTGCCAGCTCTGCCACTAATTGGCCGTGTGGCCCCGGGACAGCCACCTCTTCTTCTGAGTCTGTGTTCTGTCACGCACATATTAAATCCCTCACGGCCCATGGCCAACTCTGGGTCCAGGCGACAGACGTGGCCCTTCCCAGTTCCGTGCAGCCTCCTGGACCCCGTCCCAGCTTTATTTGCATGCTGGGGAGCTCAGCATGTCTGAACCAGGTACAGAACTCAAGGTCACACAGTCAGTGGCCCGAGGGGACGGAGGTCACAGGTATCAGGACCCTTCTGCCCAGAGCTGAAGGCCCCTCGCTCAGTCTTCTCAGAAACAAAGCCTGCACTTTTGCTGTCGCCTTGCCTGTGGGTGGTGGTCTAGCGCCTCAGGGGACCGTGGTCCCGCTTTCCTCACGCATTTAGAAATTTGGAGGATTTGGCCCCCATCACGGTCGCCGGGGCTTCCTCTGCTGCCCCCACAGCCGGGCGAGGCTCCTGTGCTCCGGCCAGAGGGGACAGGCAGGGACACGCAGCCATGGCCCACGGAGGTCACAACCCTGTGGCCATCTTCATCCACCCCTGGGCCCTGAGCATGCGGGTTACAGACTGTGTGTGCTCTGTGTTTCCCCGGGGCTCCCCTACTCTCAGCTGGGGGTCCTGCCTCAGCTCCATGGGGAATGGGAATGTCTGTGTGGCCAAGGAAGTCCCGGTGTCCTTCAGACTGTCATCAGGGGACCCATGGGTCAAACTATTTTAACAACACCACCAAGATGTTACATGTGTTTTCACTCATTCTCTCTGGAGTTTTCCAGAGGCTGCATGGCGTGTGATGTCTAAACAGATGGCAGAGGCAGGGATGAGAAACCCAGGTTAACTATTGAGCCAGACTTAAGGTTGTCTGAACTGTAAACTGAGCCCACACTTCTTTGGAAAACATGTCCACAAAATGTGTTAATGTGTTTTCTGTATGAGACTCCTCTACACTCAGATTCCATGTTTGGAGATGAAAGCAAGCTGTCCAAAACTGGCCCATGCCGAGAAGTCATTAGTCAGTCAACCAGCCATCAGTCAATCAAGCAGCCAATCAGTCAACCAACCAGACAATCAGTCAGCCAACCAGCCAATCAGTCAATCAACCAGCCAACCAACCAGCCAGTCAACCAACCAGATGATCAGTCCACCAACCAGCCAATCAGTCAATCAACCAGCCAGTCAACCAACCAGATGATCAGTCCACCAACCATCCAGCCAGTCAATCAACCAGCCAACCAACCAGCCAGTCAGTCAACCAACCAGACGATCAGTCAATCAACCAGCCACTTAATCAGCCAGCCAATCAACCAAATAGCCAATCAGTCAATCAACCAACCAGCCAGTCAACCAACCAGATGATCAGTCCACCAACCATCCAGCCAGTCAATCAACCAGCCAACCAACCAGCCAGTCAGTCAACCAACCAGCCAATCAGTCGATCAACCAGCCAATCAGTCGATCAACCAGCCAACCAACCAGCCAGTCAACCAACCAGATGATCAGTCCACCAACCAGCCAATCAGTCAATCAACCAGCCAACCAACCAGCCAGTCAGTCAACCAACCAGCCAATCAGTCGATCAACCAGCCAATCAGTCGATCAACCAGCCAATCAGTCAACCAAGTAGCCAATCGTCAACCAACCAGATGATCAGTCCACCAACCAGCCAATCAGTCGATCAACCGGCCAATCAGTCAACCAAGTAGCCAATCGTCAACCAACCAGATGATCAGTCAATCAACCAGCCAGTTAATCAGCCAGCCAATCAACCAAATAGCCAATCAGTCAACCAGCCAGCCATTCTTACAGGTGGTCTGCATTCTAGCCGAGGCTCTCCTCACTGAGCTGGCTGTGCCCTTGTGGCTCCCAGGGCCCCTCTGGGGCCCCAACAGGGGGACCTACCCCCTCGCCTGTGTTGGTCTATCCTGAATGCTAGTGAGACAGGAGCCACGGGGACCCAGCAGCTGCAGGGTGGTTCCTGGGGCCGTGGCCACGGAGGTGCTGGGACCTCAAAAACACTGGATCCACAGGAACTCTAACAGAGGCCTGGGCAGCTGCACAGATGCGGACAGAGCACACAGAAGGCTACGCAAATCAAGTCTGCAACGAGACCCTTGTCGAAGGTATTCTGAAATTTTATTAATTGAGGTCTATTGGGAAAAAAACCCTATATGCAAATATATGCACAAAAATCTCAAAAGACCAGGATTAATACATGTCTGGGGCCTGGGCCCAAGGATTTGTAATTACTTCCTATTTAAAACACAGGAGACCACCCCCCTTCATTCTAAAAATAACACACAGCCCTTGTAGAAAGTTTGAGAAGTGGGGTAAAGCATAAAAAGGAAAACAAAAACCACGTATAATCCCGTCACCCAGGGACGCTGTTAACATTTCTGGGGTAGCTCTTCTCTGCTTTCAGAACACCCCCCTACACACTTTACATGATTGATACCCCACCAAACATGCAGCTTTGTGTCCTGGCCTTCTCACTTAACACCTAACACCGAATTAGGGATGTGTCCCCAGGACATTACAATTCTTTGTAAGTGGGAGTGACGGCCACAGCACCGCTGGCCTGGGATCACTGTGCAGGGGTCAGGGGAGGTGGGCCCAGTTCTGAGCGGCTGCATTTAAAAGCGGGAGTTTGGGGCGCCTGGGTGGCTCTGTCGGTTAAGCACCGGACTTGGGCTCAGGTCATGTTCTCGGGTTCGTGAGTTGGAGCCCCACATCAGGCTCCGTGCTGACAGCTCAGAGCCTGGAGCCTGCTTCAGATTCTGTGTCTCCCTCTCTGCCCCTCCCCTGCTCACACGTGCGCGCGCTCTCTCTCTCAAAACTAAATAAAAGTTAAAAATAACTTGCAAGCGGGAATTTCCCCACCTCCCAGAGGACGTGCATTTCCAACCCAGCGCTGAGTTGGTGCTGGGGCTCCTGTGGTCACCAGGGACACCAGGCTTTTCCGAATTGGCCAGTCGGGGGAAAGCGTGGTTCTGTTTGCCCCCCGAGGTGTTCTAGGTGTTCTAGGAGTCGGGCGAGGCACTGCTCTGTGTGGCTCCGGGCTCTCAGCTCCCGCCTGAGGCAGGCCATGCAGCCCACGCCCGGGGACAAAGGAGAAGCCAGCCCTGGGTAGTTGGTAAAGATAGCACTTTAAAGGCACATGACCAGCGGCCCCAGCCTTTGTTGGGGCGTCGGATGGGGTGGAATTGGCAACGTGGACACGGGGGGGTGGGGGGGGGGTTCCGGGTCCTTCTGTGGGAGCCGGCGGGGGGCTCCGACGCCCTCGGAGAGTGCTCCCTACATCATGGGGTAAGCGATGACGAAATAGTTGAGCTCGGAGTCGATGAGTTTCCTGTACTTCCGGTGGATCTCACGCAGCGTCCTGTCCTCGTCGTCGGTCTCGTACCTGTTCGTGTAAATTCGCACCTGCGCAGCACAGAAACACGACACGCGCGCCGTGACCGCGCCAGGCCGGCCCCACGCCGGTCCCAGCCTCGGGCGCGCACGGTCGGGCATCGCCGGGCACGGCCCAAGCCCAGCTGCCGGGGAGAGGGGGCTCTGGGCCCCCTCCCGTGCAGGTACCCCCGGGGACAGACCCAGGGCCTCACCTTGAGAGTGCGCAGGGAACACTGCCCTTCCTCCTGGCTCTTCAGGATCCGCTCCACGAACCTGACATCCAGGAAAGCCCAGATTTTGAAGTAGAACAGCTTCCTGCAGGATGAGACGAGGGAGCACAGTTCCTCGTCCAGGGACTCGTGGTTGTTGTTGAACTCAAACGTCAGTTTCTGGAAAGGCAGCGAAGGGGAGATGGGGTGGGGGGGGGGGGTGGTGCAGTGGGCAGAGATGCTGGGACCGGCCGGGTCCTCCCACAACACACCTGCGGCCCGGCTGTGGGTCAGACGACCACGGTGGCCCCAGGGCCACAGGTAACAGACGGGACGTGTGGGTGATTTCACCCAATCCGCAAGAGGCATTTGGAGCTCAGAGCCCGAGGCGCTGGTCCCAGCCCCTCAGCCTCCCAGCCGGGCCACCAGACAGCCACCCCCCCCACCCCCCCTCACGGAAGGACAGTAACAGGCAGGCTTCAAATGAGTTATCGGCACTTAGAGGCCCTCGGTGGTGGTGGTGGTATTTGTATCAGTTGGCCTCAATCGTCCCAGCCTCCCTGGAGGTCCGTGGAGGGACACAATGACCCCGATTTTACAGATGGGGAAGCGGCCAGGGGAGAGGGCCGCGCACGCCCCCGGGCTCCTCAGTGACTTGGTGGGTCTGGTCTGGAGTCAGACTCCCGGGTGCTGCCGGGACCTGGTGCCGGGAGGAAGCGGCCTCAGACCCGCCCTCAACCTGGAGAGGCTCCGAGAGGGCACAGAGGGCTTTCCCTGGCGGGTAGCCCACCCGAAAATGCCTCGTGCTGCGCGTGCACAGGTGAGCAGTAGCTGCCACCCACTGTGACCCCGGGGCAGGGGCGGGGGACGCGTGGTCCGGGAACATAGCCCGAGCGTCGGTCTGAGTGGGCACAGGCCCGGCCGGGAGCAGGCAGCAGGGGAGAGGCCTCTGCCCTGGGGGAGCCTCCCGGCCCTCGGCCCCCCTACCTGCAGCGTGTGCCGGAAGGTGGGCAGGAGATCCGTCAGCGTGGGCCTCATGGACCAGTCCGGGTCGCTGAAGTAGCAGCTTCTCAGACTGAGGCCCCGAACGGGGATCTCCTGCAGGAGGACCCGGGCCAGCCGCTCGTGCCTCATGACCCGCTCGAAGAAGAAGTTCACCTTGAGGTTGGAGGCGCGCCTGGCCAGCCTGGCCCAGGACATGCCCCAGATGACCTGGCCGTGGGGGTCGTGGACGTGGCACTTGATGTTTATGGTCCAGAGGGTCCTGGCGTTGTTCTCGCACAGGCCGTCCAGCAGCTCGTCCGAGATGCAGTTGTAATTGAGCGTCAGGGACACCAGGCTGCGGAACGTGGCCATGGTCTTGCTGAACTGGGGGCTGCTGTAGACGGCCAGGTGGTGGCTGAAGTAGTCCTCGATGTTGAGCTGGGACACCAGGCTCTCGCCCCGTGAGCAGCTCAGGGAGCCGAGCACGGCGCAGCCCTGCTCCACGGTCAGCCTGGCCCCTTTCAGGCTGAGGTGGTCCAGCTGCCTTCCCGCTTTCCTCAAGAAGAAGCTCAGGCTTTTGAGGAACGAGCCGCGGATGCTGTTCCTCCAGGCGGGACGGTCCAGCTCTAGGTGCTGCACGGACAGCGACTTCAGGCGGTTGTTGCTGTTGCCCAGACAGGACAGGAGGCCTCGCATGGTGACCTGGAACTTCTTGGTGAGCACGGCATTGTAAGGGTTCAGAAACTTGATCTCCAGGTGCTCCAGATAGCGGCCGAATTTCTTCACGTACCAAAGAGCCGACTCGAACTCGGACGCGTGTGCCCTGGAGGGTCTCCCGCTGAACGTGATGGTCCTGTACCGCCAGAGGTCAGCCGAGTACATCATCTGGTTCCACTTTCTGCAGACGAGGGCGGCCCGGGACCTGTCCCTGTCTCCCAGCCACCAGAACACGCGACGCAGGCACACGTCGGGCAGGGCGGCCCAGCAGCTCTGGTCTCGGGGCTGGACGGCTTGGCTTTCTTCGTCCATCGAGGAACCGGGGTGTCCAGAGCAGCCGTGCGGTAGGCAGGGGCTTCCAAAAACGAGGAAACGAAAGCGACCGCTCGTCTTCTGTGGGGAGTAAAAAGGAAGCACCGTGACCTGCCGAACAGAAACCAGACCCCCTTGAATGAACTCGCAGCCCGGCCTCACGTGCAGCCCTTCCGTGAGGGGCGAGCCTCGCCGTGAAGGCCCGCGGAGACCCAGGCCGTCGGGGTCTCTTGGACACACGCACACCGGGACCCGCGCCCAGCACAGTCCCAGGAGTGAGGAGCCTGGGGACAGGGCTGTTCAGAGGAGGCGGCATCCGGGAGGGGCTTCGCGGGCTGCTTGGGAGCCGCGAGGCAGCCCAGGTCGGCCTGGCAGTGCTGGAGGAGAGCGGACACACTCTGGGCAGAGGGCACCGTGGCGCGAAGCCACAGAACTGGGAACGAATGGGATCTGTTCATGTGCGGGGAACTAAAAATTGTCACTTCGCTTGTGGGGGCGGGGGTTGGAGCCGGAACAGAGGGGAGGTGCCGGGTCAAGGGGCCCCGGAGCGATGCAGACAGAGGCTGCGTCCTAGGAGCCAAGACTGGAGTTCCGACATGCCAGGTCCCCTTCTGGGGATGGGGACCCTGGCTTCTTGGCACCGAATTGCCGATGGGGGTGTTTGCATTCAAAGGGTTCGCGGCACATCAAGGGTCACGGGCGGAGAGCCTCCCATGAGGCCGCTGGGGCCCGGCAAGGGCCAAGGATCCTGCGTCCACAGGTGGTGTCAGTCTGACGTTAGAAAGGACCCTCCAGGGAGGGGGAGGATGAATGGCCAGAGCAGACTTCGGCCACCGCCCACCTGGGGTGCTGGGCCCTGGGACTTTCTACAGGAGCCATCTGCTGAAGTCTTCCTGACGGTTTGATTTCCACGTTTCCCTGGCCTGAAACTCCTCCTCTTTCCCTTTCCCTGTCTCTCCCAGAGGCCCCGCGCTTCAAGCTGGCGGCCCTGTGGCCCCGGAACGCTTCTGCCGGCTACTTTACCAAGTGGCCCGAGATTATCCTCACGGCTCATGAAACCGCAGGGCTGGAGGAGCTCTGGGAAGTATGTCTTTACAGATGGAAACTGAGCCCCAGAGGGGTGAGGGCGCTTGCCTGTGGTCACACAGCCCTCAGGAGCCGAGGGACACGTCAATCGCACTTCTCAATGCGGGACGGACATGCGTCTGCGCGTGAGCTCGTGAGCGTCGCTCACTTGCTCTCCGTGCCTGTCCCCGGCTGCATCTAGGACCCGCGTGCAACCGTGGTGGGCGTCCGTGCCGCTCTCCTCTCGGCTCTCCCTGTGACGGACCCCCGGGCGCCCCCGACGGTGGTGATGTGTGGGAGGCTGGTTCTGCCAGGTCCTCTGGGGCCCGGCGCCCTCCCCCGCCTCCGGATCCAGGCAGACCTGCACGCGGGATTTGGCAGCGGCCTGGCCCCGTCCAGGGTTCCCCTCTCGCCCGTGTCCGTCCCTGACGATGATCCTCGTCCCAGCCTGTCTCCCGCGGGACTCACACACCCCTTGAGACCAGGGACGGCCTCATTCTTGTGAGTCGCACTTGCACACTGAACAAAGGAAGAGAGAGGGTCGTCTCTTTGTTCACAGAACTGGGTCCCCAGCACTTTGCTTGGAGCTAGGCGCGTGAGAGAGGCCAAGCCACTCCCAGAGCTGAGCAAAACCCTTTGCCCTAGCAGTCACTGGGCGCGGGAGCTCTCAGACACGGAACCACCGGGTGGTGTGGGCAGAACCGATCCATGGGCTGGGAAAGCCAAAAGCCACAGTCGGTACTGGGCACATCCTCCCCTCCTAAACGACCTCGCCAGCCGCAGGCCGCGGAGCTCAGAGGTCGGGTCCTGGTTCTATCAGTTGCTAGGGATGACCTCAGGCAAGTTAAATTTCTCTGTGCCTCAGTCTCCACATCTGAAAACCAGGGATAATAGTGGCGCCTCTGTCTTAGCGGCGGGAGGATTAAATGAGCTGATCCGTGCAGGTGCCTGGTGCGAATCAGAGGCTATACCGCGTTTGCGCCTGGTAAGTGGAGGCCAAGGCGCTTCTGGGGGGGGTCCCTGCTGGGCACGGTGAACACACCCAGTTTGCAGGTGGGGAAACCGGTGTTGCAAGTTGGGAAAGTCTCCCCGCGAACGCCCGCAGAGAGCGGGAAGGGATCGGAACCCACCCCAAGGGCTCACAGACCTGTCCCCCAGGTGGGGAGCTGCCAGCCCGGGAAGAAACCTAAGGAAGCCGCGTCACCCACGGCCCGCAGGTGCCCGAGGACGCCTGTTTCCAGGAGGAGGCGGCAGGGGCCCCATTACCCGCTCACCGCGCCCCGCTCGTTGCGCCCGGTTTGGGCTGCGGGGACCGCAAGCCGCCCGCCTGCTCCCGCGCCGCCTGCGCTCAGACGCCGACTCCGCGCAGGCCTCCGGGACGCGCGCCCTCGCCGGCGATGAGCCTTTGTGACGCGCCCAGGCCTGCGGGCCTCCGCTGTGCCCTGGGCGCGAGGCCCCAACCCGGGGTCGCCAGGGTCCCCGCGGTGCGTGCGGGGGGCCGGGCGGCCCCGCCAAGTGTCCCGGAACGCGCGCCGGGGTCTGGGGGGACCTGGTCCGGGGGTCCCGGGAGGGCGGGTTCCGTGCGCAAAGGTGCGTGGGGCGGGGCTGGGAGTCCGTGGGGGGTGGGCTCCGGGAATACGAGGGGGGTAGGTTCTGGCACCAGCGGGCAGGGGGCCGGAGAGAGTACTGGGGGCCGGGTCCACGGGGTGGAGGAGGGGGGACGGGGTCTGGGCCGTGGATGGGGCTCGGGGTTGGGGAGGGCCAGAGGGCAGAGGGCCGGGGTCACAGAGTCGGAGGCGGAGCGCAGGGTAGGGGCGGGGCCCGGGCGTGTCTGGGGGCTGCGTGCGCGCGACTGAGGGTGGGCTTCCCTCTGCGATGGGGAACAGGCTGTGCGGGAGCTCGGTGCCCGGCCTGTGGGAGGAGGCGCTGCGCTCTGCCCCCAACTCGGAAGTGGTTCCCACCGGAAAGCCTTGGCCCACCTGACTCACTAAGACAAGGCGTGAGTGGGGGTCTAACGCACCCACTTTCCATGGCCCTCCCCTCCCCGGCCGCCCTCGGTGTCCCTAAAGGCCAGGCAAAAAGGCGGGGGGGGGGTGTATGATTGCGGGCGGGGGGTGCATGTGGGCCTCTGACATCAGCCTCCCGGCTCCGGCTCCGGTGTGCGTCCTGAGCCCCGGCCTGCCCCCGGCAGCCGCGTCCTCCCTGCCTCCTTCCCGCTCTGCCTTCCCCTGCGCGTTGTCCCTTCCCGTCCTGCCCGCTCCTAGCGCCGCGTCTCTGACCGGGAAGGACCAGTGAGGAATCTCAGGAAAGGTGGGCAGGAAAGGGTACTTTCAGTCTCCAGAGACAAGCCTGGGTTCCCCAGGTGCCCAGACTACAGCCCGGATGTCCGATCAAGGTGCCTGACACCTGGGATTCCCAGGCCCAAGAGCCGGGGGCCTCTCTCCTGGCTTCTCTGCAGCTGCTGGCAAACCAGTATCTCCGTTCGAAGGAAAATAGTTAAACCTTTTCTTGTAAGAGGAAAAAACCCAAGAAGAAAATCCTTCCCTTTTCACAAGGAAAGACTGCCAAGGGGGGGGGGGGGCGCAGGAAGATGTAAAACGCAGTCTTCTCCATCTGCGCACCTTTTCTGTTCCAGGTTAGCGGGAGGTTCTCATTCGGTTTCCTTTCCGTGAAGCCGGCCGCCAGCATTTCTCCTGAAGAAATGCGTATAGAAAACCTGGTGTGTTTAAAGTGCAAAAGCCAGTTCCTGGGCTACGTCTCCGTGCTGCTGTCCCCGGTCCCCAAAGCACAAACCCTGAGCTGCTGGTGGCACCGAGGAGACACGGAGGAACCTTCTGGGGGCTTGGGACAGGAGGGACAGACTAGGGAAGCCACACGTGCCCTCTTATGTGGCTGTTAAGAGAGAAGAGCCACATCATCTGGCCTGGAGACATGTCCTTGGGTGTTTGGGGTCAGAGGTACAAAGCAGTGTTTATAGTGGGACTCCCAGTGTGTGTGTTTATATAATCGGGTTGCCAGATGAGATGTGGGATTCCCCGTGAAATTTCAGTTTCAGGGCCACATTTTTCTAGTATAACTGCGTCCCATGCAATTATTTTGTAACTGTTTGTCCCAAGTAATGCATTTTTATTTGCTGGATCTGGCAACCCCGTGACGTAAGGGTGGGGGAAAGTGTGGAAAGAAAAGGCGGGCCGTGGGTGGCAAGGGTGTGCGGCCCCAGTACCCCCACCAGTTGTGGAGCTCACCACCTTTGCAAAATGGTGCCCTCGTGTGCTCGTAGAAATAGCTAAAGAAGTTAGAAAGGAACGTTTAGGTCTTTTTTTTTTTTTTTTTGGTAAGGAGCGTGTGTCATATATGAAGAAAAAAAAGGCAAACGGCAGAGTAATGAGTATAGTGAGATAATATATGGGGAATAAGAAACAATTTAAGCCCCACGTGAACTTGTCCGGGTTTGCATGAGCGAAGGGAAAAGCTGGTCAGAGCGTACTGACCAGACTGCCGGTGTGGGTGTCCTAGGGCCCTGGGGCGGGGAGGGGAGGTTGTCAGCTTTCCCCTCGTGTGTGACATTATATCAGCCGGTTACAACCAAATCTCGTACTTCTGTGTTTTGAAAAACATCCAATAATGAAAGCTTGTGGTCACTGCTGTTTTTGTCTTTTAAATGAGGCCTCTGGTGTGTAAGCTTCGGAACTCCATCCACGTGGATTCCACGCTGGATCCTGCCTCCCTTTCCTCGTATAATCCCAGGGAAGCTCCCTGTCGGCTCCGTCTAGCTTCCTTGGCTGATTAACCATTTATAAAGAGCTTCCTGTTGAACCACGTTCACACGATGGTCCAGTAGCTCCAATGCCAACTCTTATTATTACTAGGAAAAAATTTAGGATGTAAAAACTTAACGGCTTCAAACCCCGATCTGCTGGAGGCAAGCCACAACAGCTTGGATCCCGCCCAGGACTTGTGCTCTCTGGGCCTCCGCTGCCCGCTCCCCCACGAGAGCCGGCCCGGCGCCCTCCGCTTCGTTCACTCCCTCAGCACGCGTGCAGTGCTCGCGGCGTCCGTCCCCGGGCTCGGAGCCGGAGGCACACGCTCAGAGATCCGGCTCAGCCTTCGAAGGCGGCCCGGTCTCCGGGAGCTCACGCGACGAAGCAGGCATCGGGTGCTCTGAGAGACTTCACTTGGGCACGCGGAGAAGGGGCCTGGAGAAGGGCTGGCGGCCGTGTCTGCAAACATCCGGCAGCTCTTGGGGGGTTTTAACAACACGGTCCAGGTAGTTCACGGCCAGGTAAGGAGAGAACAGAGGCAGGGCCTGGTGTTGATTCAGGGTCACACTGAGAACTGCGCTCGGGCTGTGCCAGGCTGCTCCCACGGTCTTCTGCGGGTGGACACGGGCTGCGCTCACACCGCAAAGGCGGGCTCACCGTTTTGCTTGTGCCCCTTGCCACTTGCTTGGTTGAATTTTCAGAAAGAGGAAGAGACTCCCTATTCTCCATCTCTGGAAAGACGCCTTTCTCTGCCTTGGAGGTTGGATCCTCAGTGCTTTGACTTGGGAGGGGTGCAGAGAAAATGTCTCACAGACTCTGGGATCCCACATTTACCCTGCAGTTGTGAGTGATGCGGTGAACTACAACAATGGCTTTAGCTTTAACAGTCAGACAACACGATAAACTAGATAACCCCAAAGCTCCTGCTACGCGCATGTAGAAATGCCTGGTGAGACGTGGCAAACATTTAAGCCAACAGCTGACTTTAAAAGAAGGAAACTTTAAAGGTCCACGTTCCAGGAATGAAGGCCTGACCTTTTAAGCACATGCACTTACAGAGGAGACGTGGGTCCCCATGTCATAATAAGGGCTTGGACGAGAGAGAAGTCCTGTCCACACAAAGTTGGTGGGGGTGGGGGGCTGGAAGTAAGCTTCCCCTCCCCCTGCACGGAGCTGGGAGCCTAGAGGCTACACTTGTGGCTACGAGAGAAGAACCAGTCCAGTGGAAGGGGAACGTGGCATGCCAGCTCGTCTACACTGGGCTGGGATCTGAGCGTGGGGAAGAAACACTCACACTCCTGAAACCTCAGAATCACGGGCGCACGCCATTCGTGTACTTGGGGTTCAGACTTACATTAGCCTCGTGGTCCGGGACGCCCATCATAAGAATTAACATAAAAATTGGGAAGTCTGGCTGAAGCAATCAGAAAAATCCCTCTGGAAGGTACATCAGCTCAAACTAGGTCATCCTTCCAGGTAGAGTCCCACTGAATGGAGGCTCAGGGTTCAGACGCACAAGGAAACACTCTTCCTTGAGTGAGAGTCAGAGGCACAGGCAAGAGCAGGGCTGTTCTCTGGAAACTTCAGAAAATAGAACTGTAGGAGACAGACTGTCAAATAAGCTGATTGGAAAGGATTAAGACAATTGATGTATCTGAGTGATGAATATTATATCATAGTAGCTTTCTACTTTCATATTTGCTTGAAAATTTTTGTAATACCCCTAAAAGGCTTAAGGTAGTAGAGGGACTCTATTACCATCCAAGCTATCCTTTTCAGACATAATAGGGTCTCAAAAATTAGCTTTCTGTGCCTTCTTTCTTAAGAAACTCTTTGAGGATATGCTCTAGCAAAGAAGGGGCAAAACAAGAAAGAGGACGACCTGAACCTGAAATTTGGGAACAGAACTCGACACTGGAGAGGGTGGAAGAAATTCCCAGAATGATAGCTATTCATCAGGTCTGGGGAACACATGCCCCCAAAATGAAATGGACGGAAGACTACTGTGTTTGATTATGCCAAGGAGAAATCTTTCTAATCCAGTAGAAAATTCTAGGAATGATTTATAGTTACCTACGAAGAGAAGAAAATGAAAAATTGGAGCAATAATCAACTCCAGGAAAAACAAAAAGTTACAGAAGAAAGTAGATATAATTTGTGTGGTGTCATCATGTGTAGTATTTACATGGTCATAGTAATTTAACATTGAATGCTGATTTAACCAGCATGGGAGAGTGGAGGGAGAGAAGCCTGGCAGTGTGTATAGGATCGGTGGTGTAAGAGAGAGAAATCTGTATCCCTACATCCTTATGGATTAATCGATAATACCTAAAATTGAAAGCAAAAAAAACAGCAGCGTAAGAAGGTGCTTGAGAAGCATAGAGATAAATACCAGAAGAAACAGTCCAAAAGGTTGGAAAGCAGAGTATTTGCGTGTGGGGCGAGGGTAGCATTAAGGAGGTAGTGGCGTTTAAGTGGCCACAGTATTAAGTACATTACATGATATGTTGGCAGTTGACCGATGGCGTAGAAAAGCGCCTCTGGGGGCGCCTGGGTGGCGCAGTCGGTTAAGCGTCCAACTTCAGCTCAGGTCACGATCTCGCGGTCCGTGAGTTCGAGCCCCGCTTCGGGCTCTGGGCTGATGGCTCAGAGCCTGGAGCCTGTTTCCGATTCTGTGTCTCCCTCTCTCTCTGCCCCTCCCCCGTTCATGCTCTGTCTCTCTCTGTCCCAAATATAAATAAATGTTGAAAAAAAAAAAAAAAGAAAAAAGAAAAGCGCCTCTGTGTGCGTGTGGATGCTGGTCCGGTGGCACGTCCGTGGTGAGTGCCCACAGGTGTCCTCGGGAAGCACTAGACAGCCCCCTTGACCTCAAGAGAGAGGCTCCGGGAAGCTGTGCGGCCAGCAAATGGCAGAGCGGAGCTGAAATCGCGGACTTCCAGCCCCAAGTTGGTGTGTGGGAGCCTCTGGTCGCCAGTTCGAAGGGGAGGCCTCTGCCACGTCTTGTTCCCCGGCTCACCAAGTATCTCCCGATTCCAAAGCAAGACCACGTACGGGATGGAGAAAGCCCCAGCGGTGAGGGGAACAGGTACACTGGCGAGTCCGTGCACCGCTGAGCCCGGGACCCGCGTGGCCGGGGCTCCCCAAGCTGGGAACACTGGGGATCTTGTGGGGGGGCATTTCTGGGGGGAGGGGGGAGGCCTGCGATCCTGCAGTTCTCACGGGCTCCCCGTTGGTCCTGATGCTGGTCCACGGGCCACACCTCGAAAAGCCAGCACCGCGAGTCAGAAGCTCCAAACGCCTGTCCGCGGACGGGTGGAGCATGAGGGAGGGGTGGCTGCACAAAGGCCATAGGACGGGTGCCGTACTGAGAGGTGCCACGATGCGGGTGGACCTTGAAAACCTTCTCCGCGAAAGAAGCCGCAAGTCCACATATCCCACAATTCTGTTTGTACGAAGCATCCAGAACAGGCAAATCCGGAGACAGAAAGTGGATGCGTGGCTGTCAGGGGCTGGGGACGGAGGGGGTGGGGCGCGGCCAAGGAGTAGGGGTTCCTCTTCGGGGTGATGAAAATGTTCTGGAATAGGCAGTGGTGGTGGTCGCACAACACGGCGAATTTTGTGTGTGTTTTAGCACAAGAGGGAAGGACCTAGGTCGGCCTCGGGCCTCCTTAGTTGCGGTGCTCTCTAGCTCTCTGAGTCGAAGGGTTAGGAGAGGATAAGCAAGGAGGCAAGATCCTCGGAGAGAAGCCTTGCTAAACTTCCCCAGAGGAAAAGTGCTCCGTCCTGCCAACCGGGAGAGTGGCCGGGAAACGCCAATGCCTGAGGAGGTGCCCGTGAGTGCTCCCCGCCCGCCCGTCGATCCCGCCAGTGGCCTCTACGGAGTCCCCTTCTTTGTCAGCGTCCTTGAGGGCAGACAGGGCCAGGAGCTCACAGGCTGACAGACTCTCACGAGGAACAGAAGATGATGAGGCAGGTCCTACTGGGGACCAAGCCGCAACGTCCCCAGGGGACGTTGGGGACCAGGGGCGCAGGGCGGTGCGTGCCAAGATGCGGGGCTTGGAGCCACGTCACTTAGCAGCTTGGCGATGGAGGACGCCAGCAGGCCGCCTCCCCGGGAGGCTCTTCCCTCGCTTCTGAGTCCCGACAGGCGTGCCTCGTGGACACTGCGCTCTCGGCCAAGCGAAGGGCTGCGGCCGCCGGGCGGGGAGCTCGTCTGTCCATGCTGTTGGTGCAACGGCGTTTGCTCACTTCCTGTCTCTGGGTCACCTTTCGGTGATTCTGGTAATATTTCAAACTTTTCGCTATGATGTTGGCGATGGGATGGGATCTGCAGTGATCAGGACGCGCTAATCGCTCAGAGGATGGCTAGCATGTTTTAGCAATAAAGTATTTTTACTTGTGCCTCAAAATTGAGACATGATGCTATTGCACACTTTATAGACTCCAGAGTGGTGTGAACGTAACTCATATGCCTGGTGGGAAACCGGAAAATTCACGTGACTCCCTCTATTGCAACGCCACCTTTATCGGGATGGTCCACGTGGCACCACGGTGTCCCCGAGGTGCGTCTGTAGAGCAAACACGATCGTTGACGAGGCTAGAGACAACAGGGAAGGTCATCATCCCGGCCTCGGACAAACCGTGCACGGAGGGGCAAGGTAGCAGGCGTGTGTCCACAGGCAGCAGATTCAGACCCCGAACCCTGGCAGAGTGGCCCGGGCTGGTCTCCCCCAGGACGGCTGCAGGGCCGGGAGGTCTGGGTTCAAATCCTGAGAGTGCACTTAGCTTTTGGGGCCTCTCATTTCGTTGGACTCCACCGGGGACCTGGGGGGGTTTAGGGCAGGTGCTCCCAGAAATTGTGCGCAAAGCTGCCTTCGAGTGCGTGTTCCTTTTCCCGAGGAACGGTCAGCATTTTGGGGGGCATCCACAGCCCGACAATTCCTAACGGACGGGGCTGAGTGGCCCAAAGATTTGAGATTCAGAGAAATCAAGTTCTGTTACAGGCAACAGACGTCACACGTGCATAGTTGAATCAACTGAATAGAAGACATTTCTTTGTGCACTACTTGTGGTCTTTCCACAGGAAAGAGGTGCGGGCAGTTAGACAAATAAAAACGTGGGGGCAGCACGTCTCATGGCTCAGCGGGAACTTAAAGAATTTGCAGATAATTGCAACTCTGTTAGAAACATTCAGATACTAGGTGCTTCATGTTAAAAACGTTCAGGGCATTTTTCTGTTCCCAGAATTTGATTCATAAAAAGTCAAGCCCGTGTGTAATTCGTTTCACTATTTATACTTACCTTTTATGGTTTGTAAACACGATTAGGAAATTCCTGAGCCTTGGAGAGGGTTGAACGTGGCCGCGTATCTGTGGAAACACTGTCGTTTATTTAGGCCGCGGGGAGCTTGCATGCGTAACTTCCAATGGCAGCTTTTTGCTACAACTTGCAGACATTCTCCCTCATCTGGAATCAAACAGGGTTCTCTGGGGGGCACGGCCGGGTACTAATGACCGACCGCCCTTGGTCAGCCGGGGTCGGGGCTCTCGGAGCTGGATGCAAGGGCACGACCTCCCAATCTTGTCCACACGGGGTGGGGGGGGGGGCATCGCTCGGCGAACCTGCAGAAAACCACTGATGTGCCCGATCCCAGAGAGTGTGACATCCCCGGTCTGGCATGTGGCCGGGGCTGGGGAGGCTCAGAGAGGTCCCGGGGGATTCTAAGGTGCGGGGATGCGGGGTGCCGCGGGTGTAGGAGGGAAGGCTGGCTCTGAGTCCCAGGGCCGGGGCTCCGAGCTGAGCCTTGGCCTCTGGCCTTTCCATCAGAGCAAGAAGACGGGAGCGGATGAGCTCGCTGACATGTCTGGAGGTGCAGGTGCACAGGGTGGGGACAGACACCGGGAGCTCGTGGAAGAAAGATGGGCTGCGTTGCTGCAGAGGAGAGAGGGGCAGAGGGCAGAGGTCCCCGGCACCACCCTGGCCCTGGATGAACTCGTCAGACGGAGGGGACCCGGCCCCAGGAGTGAGGCTGGGGCAGGGGGCCGGGATGCCGTGGGCGAGCGTGCGGGGCAGCCCCCCCCCCCCGCCCACCCAGGTGCTGGTAAGCTTCACCTGGAAGAGAAGGGGTGACAGTCTGCGGGACGGGGCCTTGGGGATGCGGGGACAGGACGTGAGGCCACCCACGTGCCCCCACGCTCACATGAGAGACCCCTCCTAGTGCGTACCCCTGGGGTCTCAGAGCCTTTCCCAGCCCGGAGCAGCCGTGCTAACGGAGGGCTGCAAACCACCGTACTGAGGGAAAGGCCCGGATCGGACTCCGGTCTCCTGCCTGACTCTTAAATTCAGGCACCGAACCAGAGACCCCATGGTGGGCGCTCCAGGCTTATGCCAAGCATCTTGCAGGCACTGTCTCGTTTCGTCGCCCAGCTCGTCTGGTGTAAGCGTTAACAGCCCCATTTTGCAGCTCTAGAAACGGAGGCGCAGGGAGGTTATGTAATTTGCCCAAGGTCACACAGCGAGCGTCAGAGCTGGGTTCAAACAAGGTTGGTGCGACTCCAGGACTTGGGTGCCCGAGCAAGTCACAGCCCACCTTGTTGGACACGGGGGCAGGGGGCGCCGGGCCAGGAGAGACCCGGGTCAGCCTCCCGGTTCCTTCCTCGATCCCGACGACCTTTGCTGCCCACCCCTGTCCGTCTCCTGGAGCTCTGGTGAGTATGGACAGTAATGAAAAAAATGAGACGTCACAGGGTGTCCTGTCTCCCGCGGGGACCCCCGGGACGGAGGGGTGGCTGAGACCCAAAAGGGGGTACGTGGTGAGGCCTCCCGGTGGGAGAGGGGTGAACTGGAGGTGACCCCGAGCTTTCTCGTCCACATCCTACTTTTCTTCCAAGATGCTTCCTCTTTCCAGACTGTCCCGCCCCGCTCCCCCCCTTGCCCTGCGGACGACTCCTATGTTACCACTGGTCGGGGCCGCCCTCCTTTGCCCCGGCTGTAGTTAGCTGCTGGTCTGTCTGCACGAGTGATTGGAGAGTCAAGGCCTCTCCCGTGCGGCTTTCTGATCGGTCGCCTTCCGCCAGAGGGACCCGCGTGTGGTGCCCAGGTGCCTGTGGCGGGAGGTCGGGCGCTGGCCGGCCTGAACGGGCGTGAAGGGTGCGCGTCTGAGTCAATTAGAGCAGAAGTTAGAAGCCCCTCCCAGACCCCGAGGGCTCTCCAAGCAGCAGGACGTTTAAAATCCTTTGATTTTAAACATAACTCGGGGCGCCTGGGTGGCGCAGTCGGTGAAGCGTCCGACTTCAGCCAGGTCACGATCTCGCCGTCCGTGAGTTCGAGCCCCGCGTCGGGCTCTGGGCTGATGGCTCAGAGCCTGGAGCCTGTTTCCGATTCTGTGTCTCCCTCTCTCTCTGCCCCTCCCCCGTTCATGCTCTGTCTCTCTCTGTCCCAAAAATAAATAAACGTTGAAAAAAAAAAATTTAAACATAACTCATGACTATGTCACTAACGCACCAACATGCTTCCACTGAAAAAAAATTAGAATATTACAGACAAAGCGAGAATTCTTTCTGACCACCGGGCCCGCTGCAGAGCCACCGCTGAGCGGGTGAGTGGGTGCGTTCTGGCTGGCACCGAAGCCTGTCCCCATTCCCACCACGACGTGAGCGGGTCCGCGGGCTCGCATGACTTCATCGGTCAGCCAGCCGGCCCTGGCTGGCCACCAAGCCTCCCCAACCTCGTCCTGTAAAACGCTAGATGCAAAACGCCCCGCGTGAGCTTAGGACTCCTCTCCAGGCCACTGTGGCCGCCCGCTTGGCGGCTGTCCAGCCGTGGGACGGGAGGGGTCCGGGCTGCCACGGGAGCCCCGCCCCTGACCTGAGTCGTGCAGATGTCCCCTTCCGCGGGGAGGAGGGCACGGGGGCAGTGGGCTGGACCAGGTAGCGGGATAACGGCGCCCGCCTCCGCGCGTGGACTTGAGGGCAAGTGAGAGACTGTGTGTGAGGGGGGTCCGGGGCCACGGGAGGCAGGAGAGACAATCACAAGAGGATGATTTCAGTCGTCGGCCTCGAGAACCATCTCGGGCGTTATTCTCCCGGGACCACTACGCTAAGGGGAATGATGTAACGGCAGAGGCATTTCGCTTCCCAGACGGAAATTACACGGTGTGATTGCGCCTGCCCCTCGGTGGTGCCTTTGGGAGGATCCTGTGGTCAGAACGGACCCGGCCCCGCAACACGCGACGGTGGAGGCTGCTGTCTGCCGGAGGGCAGTGTGTGGGGGTGGGAGTTTCTTTTTCAGACCGCATGCAATTGCACGAAATGACCGGTCTCTGGATGGAATTCAAGCCCCGGAATCTCTGTGTTTGTGTTTGGGGCCGACCCCGGGGCCCCGATGGGCAGCGGAGTCCGGGGGTGCCCTCCCGGCTCCTGCTCGGCCCGCAGGCGCAGGAGGGGAACTTCGTCATTAGGCCCCTGGCGAGAAGCCATGGCTCCCGGACTCCGTGTGTGCCCTGGTCCTCGGTACTCTCCTGCCCTTCGTCTGTCTGAGGTCTCTCTTCACACACTGGTGTGCACCCTCCCCGCCCCCCCCCCAGCAGACACGCCCCTCCTTGTCCCCAGACGGGCATTTTCCCGGGGCCCTGAGGGGGCACTTCAGGGTCGGTGTTCGGGGGCCTCCGGTCTCACTGACACAACGGCCGCCTTCGCTGCTGCCAAACGCCGTGTCGGGGGACACGGGACAAATGACCACGCACGTCGAGTCTGTTCCTGTCACTCGTCTGGGGCGGAAGAGAAAAAATTCAGACCCAGGCATCTCTTTACTATCAGTAAAGAGCCAATACGTGCGTGTAGGCGGGAAAAGTAAGGCGGGGCAGCAGGCGGAGGGGCTGGGAAATGACCTTACAAGGCAGGAGGCACAGTCGGGGTTGAATTATTTCCTTATCCTGCTTTGTTTCACGAGATAGAGTAGAGAGGGGCTAGGCTCCTGAATTTTCCACTTTCTTTCATCGATTAATTAATTTGACAGCCAAAAGGCCTTTAACACCTGGCTCGGGGGCTGTGCGCTCAGGGCGCCTGCAGGCCAGAGGGGTAAAGCCCAAAGCGAAGGAATGCACGTGAACTTTGTAGATGCCGAGAAATCGTCTCACCAGGGAGGTGAGCAGGGATGCTGGAGGCGGTCAGGTCTGACTGCCCTCGTGCGGAGGTGAGGCCTGAGAGTGTGTGCGCGTGCACGCTGTGAGTAGATCCGGAGCGATTTTTGAAAAGATGCTTTCAGGAACAAGAAGAGAACGCAAAACAAAAGACTATTGTTAATTGGAAATGAACAATGTGATAGTGGAAAAACAAAACCAAAAACAACCCAGCTCAATAGGAATCTTGGAAGGTGAAGTTGAGGGAAACAGAAAGGAAGACACAATCAAAGAGATAATGTAACAAAAATCTCCAGAACAAAAGGACGTCAGTTTGCTAAGCTTGACACACACACAAAACTAAACATTCACTTCGAAAATCTCGGAACCCTGGGGACAAGCCTGTCAATTTCCAGAGAGGAAAATACAGCAGGTTCCCTTAAAACTAACCCAGAAAAAGAACGGACTTAGAGTTTTGATAAAAACACTGGATGTTGAAAGACAGAGGAGAAAATTCTCTCACATTTCTGAGGGAAAGCGGTTTTCAGCATAGGGTTCTTCACTCGGCCACACTGCTCATTGAGGACGGGTGTCGTGTGAGGACATCTTTGGTGCTGGGGCTCCTGGCTCAGTGGGTTCAGCGTCCGACTTCGGCTCAGGTCACAGTTCGTGGGTTTGAGCCCCGCTTCGGGCTCTGTGCTCACAGCTCGGAGCCTGGAGCCTGCTTCGGATTCTAGGTCTCTCTCTCTCTCTCTGCCTCTCCTCTGTCTCTCAAAAATAAATAAACATTAAAAAGAATTTTTTTAGGGGCACCTGGGTGACTCCGTCGGCTAAGCATCCGACTTTGGCTCAGGTCATGATCTCGTGGCTCGTGGGTTCAAGCCCCACGTCGGGCTCTGTGCCGACAGCTCGGAGCCTGGAGCCTGCTTCGGATTCTGTGCCTCCCTCTCTCTGTGCCCCTCCCCTGCTCAGGCTCTCATTCTCTCTCTCAAAAATAAAAGGGTAAAGAAAAGACGTTTTTGGTGCTTTGTGGGACCAATTTTACACTGAGTTATTTGGGGCACGTATGTGTTCATCTTCAGGCATATGCTTTTCCCCTTACGAACCGTCCTTGCCTGGATTTGGTGTGAAAGTTGTCACAATATGCACCTATTTGTAAACGACACTGCCACCCGCCAGCCCCCCCCTCCCCACCCAGCCCCCAAGCTGGAAAGCTGAAAGTCACACTGGCTTTTCCCTCTCCCTCCCTCCTCCTTCAGCCAGGCTTTGTTGAGCACCTACTATGTGTCCAGGGCAGCGGACACATTCTTGCTCCCTCAGCTCGTGTTCTAGTCGGGGACAGACCCGAGCAAAAGCTGTGGGGAGAGGTGAGAAGAGACGCGCAGGAGGGGCTGCGAACTGTGCCCGGAGACGCCGTTGATGCGGGCGGACGGGAAAGTCCTTCTCACCTGGCGGCGGGAATCAGAGGTGGGGAGGCAGCGAGGGGCACGTCCTGTGGGTAGGCGCCTGGAAGGTTCTCCAGGACGAAGGGCCGGCATCTGCAAAGACCCCACGGCGGGAGCAGGTGTGGTCCGTTGGGGTGAGCAGCTGGAATAGAGCGGGCTCGCAGAGGGGACGCACGTGCTGGGACGCCAGGCCCCACGACACCTTGACCGTTTCCGGTTGAGGCCACGGTGAGCGAGGTGGAAAGTTAACGAGGGTTTTCATCAGAGGGGAGAGGTGGCTGAGGTCATCTGGGGGCTGTGCTGCGGACGCACAGGAGAGGTAGCGGGAAAGCAGGGAGGCTGTGGGCTGGGATGGGGCGGTCCCCATGGAGGTGAGGACACGGAGGCATTCGGCTACACTGGGGACCCCATTCCCAGGTTGGGGAACAGCCAGAACCGCAGCGGGTGCTGGGGGGGGGGAGCTCTGCCCATATGGGGACAGTTTATGTGTCGGGCGTGTGTAGGGGTCCAAGGGGAGCCAGCAGGTAGGTGGCTGGAGACGCAAGTCTGTTCAGAGGAGGCCTGGGGTGGCCTGGAGATGGACCCACTTCATAGAGATGACAGTGAGCCAGCCCACCGACCAAGTCGGGAAGGAACTCAGCCCTGGGATTCTTGAATATTCAGAGCTTTACAAGACATAGCAGCAGGGCCCAGGGATGAGCCACCAGGGTGGGAGGGACCAGAGAGTGGAAGCCCCGGGGCTGGAGGGAGGGGTGATGGGAGGGAGAGCTCGGTCGTGGGGGGCCCTGGAGGTGGAGGGGAGGGGCCGCGGGGGGGGGAGAGCTCGGTCGTGGGGGGCCCCGGGGCTGGAGGGGAGGGGCGGTGGGAGGGAGAGCTCGGTCGTGGGGGGTCCCGGGGCTGGAGGGGAGGGGCGGTGGGAGGGAGAGCTCAGTCGTGGGGGGCCCCGGGGCTGGAGGGGAGGGGCCGCGGGGGGGGGGAGAGCTCGGTCGTGGGGGGTCCCGGGGCTGGAGGGGAGGGGCCGCGGGGGGGGGAGAGCTCGGTCGTGGGGGGCCCCGGGGCTGGAGGGGAGGGGCCGCGGGGGGGGGGAGAGCTCAGTCGTGGGGGGCCCCGGGGCTGGAGGGGAGGGGCCGCGGGGGGCGGGGAGAGCTCAGTCATGTCAGGTGCTGCCAGGAGCAAGTCCAGCGCAGACCCTATGGGGTCACTAGAACCAACGAGGTGGGGACACTGGTCAGTTTGTCCCAGTGTAGTTATGGCAACAGAAGCCACATTGGCCTGGATTTAAGGGTGGGAGGAGAGGTTGGGGGCCGCGGGTGTAGACCAGTGGTTCTAGTTCTCTGTTCCTGGGAGGCAGGAGTGTAGCGGTCAGTCTGGGAAGGTGGAGAAGAGCAGGTGTAACGGGGGAGCAGGGGGAGAGGCCTTGCAGGGGCAGGGGTGGTGCTGAGCCCCCTGTGGAGGGTCTGTCAGTAGGGAGAGGACGTCGTGGGTGCTGTCCCTCCATGCCCATGACCCAGGTCTCACTCGGGGTTCCGAACAACTTTCTTTGTTACGGCAAACCCCGCACAAGGGGTGCCCGGGTGTCCCAGTCAGTTAGGCGTCCGGCTTCAGCTCAGGTCATGATCTCACAGTTTGTGGGTTCCTGCCCCGCGTCGGGCTCTGGACTGGTGGCTCGGAGCCTGGGGCCTGCTCCGGATTCTGTGTCTCCCTCTCTCTGCCCCTCCTCCTCTCTCTCTCTCAAAAATAAACATTAAAAAAATTTTTTAGGGGCGCCCGGGTGGCTCAGTCGGTTGAGCCTCCGACTTCAGCTCAGGTCACGATCTCACGGTTCGTGAGTCCGAGCCCCGCGTCGGGCTCTGTGCTGACAGCTCGGAGCCTGGAGCCTGCTTCGGATTCTGTGTCTCCCTCTCTCTCTGACCCTCCCCCGCCCGTGCTCTGTCTGCCTCTGTCTCAAAAATAAATAAACATTAAAAAAAAAAAATTTTTTTTAATGTTTAAAAGAAAACCCTGCACAACACGATTTTGTCACTTAATTCAGCAGAAGAGACCGCTATCTGGCGTCTTTAACAACAAAATGCAATGTGCCACAAAAGCACACGTTCCGGCCATGGAAACCAATGCTTTCCTCCTCCCCATCGATGGACGGACCTGACAGAGAGGAGAAGAAAAGGACTCAGGAAAAGAATTCCATGGCATTCAGCGCGAAGGGAACTGAATAATTAGGGCAAAGGGGAAATTTTGAGACGTCCGGGAGCCCAGAGGGGTCGGCGTGCCAGCCCGTCAAGCCAGCGTCACTCGTTCACGACACGAAACTTTGGACCCGGCACCGACCTGGAAGGGGGATCAAAGTTCACATTCTCCCCGGGATGTCACTGATGGACACAGCGATAAAAGCAAAACAAAACTCACCTCACTCCAAAACACCCGGTTCGGCCGCTCTCCGCCCCCGGGGCTCTGGGGTGCGGGGTGGCTCAACTTCAGTTATTTCGTCCGAAAGGCTGTTTCCTCTCTCTTACGCCTGGAGCCTCGCTCCTGCCGTTCTGGTGCTCCGTGTGCGTGCAGGCCCCTCCGAAAACGTCACACACGCTCCCTTTGCCACACTCAAAATACGCGAGGAAGCGCGGGGACCACACAGCGGACACCCCTGCGTCCCCCGCGAGGTCATAAAACGTTTCAGACACAGTGGGGGCCCCGCTCCGAACAGCGGCCGCCTCCCCAGCGGGTTAAGACTAGAGCCAACGTGATGTTTATTTCTATCGTCTTTTCCTACGTCTGTCTGTAGCCCAGAGCAAACCCGCAGCACGACACGGCGCGTTTTCAGCCTAAAACGCTATCACGCGGTGAGACTCGCTGCGTCCGTCAGCGCCACGAGGATAGAGAATGTCCAGTCACCGCGGAGCCTCCCCCCCAGTCACCTGCTTGGAGCCACATGCTCCCCAGCCCTGCTCCCCGGGAGCCACTGGCCCGTTCTCCCTCTTAACCCCTTTATTGCAGAATGTCAGATCAACGGAGCGATGCGGTACGTGGCCTTTTGAGACGGGCTTGCTCACTCAGCAGGATCCCCTTGAGATCCGTCCGGATACCTTCTTTCTCCCGGCCGAATGGTATTTCGCCGCACGGCCGGCTGGCTGTTTACAGCCTCACCCGTGGAGGGACGCGGGGACGTTGCTGGCTTGGGGCCGTTATTAATGACATTGCTACGAACATTGACACTCAGGCTGATGTGTGAACGTGCAGGCTCTTCTCCAGGATGACGCATGTTTGACTTTATAAGCCAGACTGTTTCTTTTTTTTTAAAAAAAATTTTTTTTTCAACGTTTATTTATTTTTGGGACAGAGAGAGACAGAGCATGAACGGGGGAGGGGCAGAGAGAGAGGGAGACACAGAATGTGAAACGGGCTCCGGGCTCTTAGCTGTCAGCACAGAGCCCGACGCGGGGCCTGAACTCACAAGCTGTGGGGTCATGAGCTGAGACTGGGGAACCGCGAAAGGGTAGACACCGATGTCCCGTTTGCTCCTTCGGGGTCCAGGAGGCTAACTTCTCAGCTCCCAGGGAGTCAGGGCCATGAGGAGGTGTGGCATCCACGTGACTGCTGGCCGGGTCGCGTGTTGCCTCAGACGACCACTATTGCCCCGAGACTGTAGCCGTTCTGGACTTTTCCACATACCCACCAATCTTAACTGTGACAGCTGACGATCTGCCATTAGAGAAACACCTTTTACGTCATATTTTAGCATTTTGTGATTTTTCAGTCTTTTCTCCGGCTACTTCGGGTCAAATTTCCATGGCTCTTTCTGCTTCTGTGTGATATCCATTTGTGTTTTGTAATACATTGTGAGTTCTCTCCGTCTGTGTATCCAACGAGGACAAAGCCACCGCTGCATGTGTGTCAAATTGAGATTGCTTGCTTCCAAATTTTTGTTAAAGTTCATATCTGTTTATTTTGAGGGAGGACGGGCAGAGAAAGAGAGAAAGAAAGAATCCCAAGCAGGCTCTGAGCTGTCAGCGCAGAGCCCGACGTGGGGCTTGGTCCCACGCACCATGAGATCATGATCTGAGCGGAAGTCGGACGCTCAAACGACTGAGTGTGCCCCTCAAAAAAAATTTAAGTCTATTTTTATTTGTTTTTGAGAGACAGAGCGGGAGGAGGGGCAGAGAGGGAGGGAGAGAGACTCCCGAGCAGGCTCCTCGCCGTCAGCACAGAGCCTGATGCAGGGATCAGTCCCACGAATCATGAGATAGTGAGCTGACCCAAAATCGAGAGTCAGACACTCAACTGACTGAGCCACCCAGGCTCCCCTGGTTTGAAAATGTTTAGACTTTAATCTATTTGATCGATTTGGAATTGTGAGACAGTGGTTGCTGTTGTTTCTCTGATGAGACCCCCCCCCCCCCAAAAGGCCCAAACTTCGAGGGTTTACTTCCTGTTAGGGAATCTGTTTTTGGCATAGGTTGTAAACGACATGAGCAAAGACAGAGAAAACTGAGTACGTATCAGGGGACTGTCAGTGGCCCCAGCGTCCCGCATATTAAATCTCAAGCCTGGGCTACTCTGTAGGGTCAGTCTGACCGGAGACGTTTTAGTAACAGAGGCTCCCATACTCTTGGGGTGGAGATCGGGTGTGAGATGTAAACCACCAAGGGTGACGTTGTGTGTTATGTGCGTCCTGAACGCACCCTACCAGGGGGCCCCGTTCTTCTCCGGTCTGGACATACGGTCCACACCCCTGTTCGTTTTCTACTAGGCCGATAGAGACCGAACAGCGTAGACTGGGGTCGTAGTGAACAATCCATCTCTGGCCCATTTCTTCTGAATAAATAAACACCTGTTCTGTGCATCCAGCAGCTGTTTCCCTTCACACAACGCACTCCAGGAATTACATCGGGGCTATTTTAATCATCTTTGCCCCGAGTCCAACGCTGGCTCAATCCAGTGAGACGACATGAGGCAGCACCGAGTGGGTCCCTGGCTGCAGGGGTGTATACGCTGGGTTCTACTGCCCGGGGGCCACTGAGCAGTTCAGGGCCACCCTGCACGTGGGTGTGTAAGAGGCGGTGTTGTTCAGGGTCCTCGCGGGGCCCTGTGCAGAGCGGAGGCGTCCTCCACTGCGGTAGCTCCCCTCCGTGTCCGGTGAGGCAGGTTTCCCAGGGAGCAGATGCGCTGGGGGCGGAGGGCGGGTGGAGGGGCTGGTGACGCCGGGGATGCTGGTGACAGTGGTGAGCCCTCAACGGCAACAGGTGAGCAGGACGGTGGTCGGGAAGCACGTAGCGATGCCCCAGATGGCGGGGCCGTGTCTGGACCGTGGAACGGTGGCAGGACGGCCGTGGCTGAAGCTGTCGGAGGGTGTCCAGGGCGGACGCGGGGTGTTTCCCGGGGCCTCGGCTTCCACCGCCGTCGGGGCACCGGGGTCTCCCCGGGAGAACAGCCAGGCCAGCTTGCCGGATCCGTCCCTCCGGCGCTGTCCCGTCCCCCGGCCTCGGTCTGCAAGGTAATCCTTATTTTAGCCGTTGTGAGACATCTCCACATAGACTGCCATTTCGGACAAAATTTGCCGATTGCTGACTTCTGCCTCTTGGTTCCCTGTGTGGATGGCGGTGCTGACGCGGAGGCAGATGGAGTTGAAGAAATGAACTTGGCGTCAGCCGTGTGTCGGCCACGCATGTTTTTTTAATTATTTAAAAAAAGGTTTTTTTATTAAATTTTTTTCATGTTTATTTTTGAGAGAGAGAGACAGACAGAGTGCCAGTGGGCGAGGAGCAGAGAGAGAGAGAGAGAGAGGGAGACCCAGAATCCGAAGCGGGCTCAGGGCTCCGAGCCGTCAGCACAGAGCCCACTGACCACGAGATCATGAGCTGAGATGAAGTCAGTTGGGCTCGAACCCACTGACCACGAGATCATGAGCTGAGATGAAGTCAGTTGCTTAACGGGCTGAGCCAGCCAGGCATCCTCAGCTCTAAATATTTTTAAGAGAATCCTAGTCTCGGCCCCCAGTGATGCTGCTCTGTATGAGTGTCCAGAGCCGCGGTGGCCTGTGAAGACGTTACACTTCCCTTACATTCTCATCATCACTCAGCTCTTCTCGTAGAACACCGATAGGTGTGCTTTCGGAGGCTGTTTTGCAAAGTCGTTTTGCTCGATAGATGGTTTCGTAAATGAACAAGTGTGCTGGGGAGGCGGCCTGCAGGGCTCAGCACGAACAGCGTTCGGTAAATTCTGATGTGGTTGCACCTGGGTTTATGGGATTGAAAAGCCGTTACTACATTTGCGTAATCTCTCGAGTCTGATTCTGGCCATCGCACCCGCCGCCTAACGGTATCTAAGGGAATTCTCATCTCTGTTTTCATCGACATCCCCATTTCGATGTCTTAGAAATTCACCCATAGGCTGGTACATTTTCGAAAATTTAAATTGCACACGAAGCCCATTATATCTTACCAGAAAGTAGTAACTGCAAATTGAAACTGAGGTCGAATTGATATACCTCAGTTTTTTAAAAAAATGTTGATGTATTTATTTGGGGGGGGGGAGGGAGGGGCAGGGAGAGAGGGAGAGAGAGAATCCCAAGCAGGTTCCGTGCTGTCAGCGCAGAGCCCAACGCGGGGCTCTGTCTCCAGGACCATGAGATCATGACCTGAGCCAAAATCAAGAGTCAGACGCTTAACAGACTGACTGAGCCCCCCAGGTGCCCCCACTACCTTGGTGTTAAGATTAAAATTCTATTAGGGGTGCCTGAGGGGGGCTCAGTCGGTTGAGCGTCCGACCTCGGCTCAGGTCACGATCTCGCGGTTTTTGGGTTCGAGCCCCACGTCAGGCTCTGTGCTGACAGCTCGGAGCCTGGAGCCTGCTTCCGATTCTGTGTCTCCCTCTCTCTCTGCTCCTCCCCCGCTCATGCTAGGTCTCTCTCTCTCTCCTTCAAAAAAAAAAAAAAAAAAAAAACATTAAAAGGATTAAAATTCTATTAAGTTATTCAGATGGGGATAAAAGTTGTATTACACAATTACAGATGATATACATTATGACCAAATATTCCAAAATAATTTTAATTTTGTGTATATCAGTAAAAACATATTTTTAGTTAGGGAACTATTTATTTTTATCTTCAAGAAATATATCCTAATGTTTGAATCCATATCTTGAGGAACATCATTTTTAAAAAACCCGAAGGGGAAAAAATGCAGAACAGATCCTGAGGGGGTAGGTTACTCCAAGCAGCCACATCGAGATATGATGTTTGACACCTAATCTAGTTAATCCATTTTTCGGTAAGTTACCAATACAAGATATACATTGATACACTCTTTTTCATTACTTCATTTATTATCATGCGATGTTAACAGGCTAAAATTATAAGCTTTTTGGGGGGCTCCTGGGTGGCTCAGTCGGTCAAGCATCCGACTTCGGCTCAGGTCATGATCTCACGGTTCGTGGGTTCGAGCCCCGTGTCAGGCTCTGTGCTGACAGCTCAGAGCCTGGAGCCTGCTTCGGATTCCATGTCTCCCTCTCTCTCTCTGCCCCTCCCCTGCTCGCACTCTGTCTCTCTCCCTCTCTCTCAAAAATAAATAAACATTCATGGGGCGCCTGGGTGGCGCAGTCGGTTAAGCGTCCAACTTCAGCCAGGTCATGATCTCGCGGTCCGTGAGTTCAAGCCCCGCGTCAGGCTCTGGGCTGATGGCTCAGAGCCTGGAGCCTGTTTCCGATTCTGTGTCTCCCTCTCTCTCTGCCCCTCCCTCGTTCATGCTCTGTCTCTCTCTGTCCCAAAAAAATAAATAAAAAACGTTGAAAAAAATTTTTTAAAAAATAAATAAATATTCAAACAAAATTTTTTAAGCTCTAAGCTTTTTGTAAGTGGGAGTTTGATAGAAAAAACAACAGAGTTTTCTGTTGGTAAATATATTTGCATTCGAAAATCGAACCTTTATGTTCAGCTTTTGGAAATAACTAAATAAAACTCATGAATACAAAAATGGGGAATAAGTTCATTAATTTATTAGATATTGCCATCACGCTGTTCCTACGTGGTCAACATGTTTAGCGAAAGACAAATATCCCTGCTGCTAAAAACTAGTTAGTCTAACAGCTGCCAGTGGGCACTGAATATCCATCAATCTGTCTTGTACGTCAAGGTTCCGTATGAGCGTGCACGGTCCGTTTCTAGGCTCTTTAATCTGGTGACCCACTTTTTCTGTCCCCATGCCAGTAGTGAGTGATGGCACCAATTACTATGACTTCGTAAGCCTTGAACTCTGATAGGGCAATTTCCTTCCATTACTCCCCGCAAACGTCTGAATTCTAGACCGCTTGTGAGATGAAGACTCCGTGGGGGTTTAACGGGAATCGAATGGGACTTGTTGGTTGGCTTGAGAGACGCGTGTCTCTTTCCGGTGTTTGGTCTTCCCGTCCACGGATTGATATAATCCCTCCATCCACGTGGTTTATTTTCTCGTTGCAGTACTTAACGTTCTAGGACTAAACTTCTAAAGTTTTTTTTTCTCAACAACTTTGTTATTTTTTCATTCACTGATGGATTCTGACTAGCCTCCACTGCTGCCTGGCAAATCTTACTCAGCTCCGAAGTCTCAGCTCAAATGTCACCGCCTCCGTGAAGTCTTCCCCCATTGCTGCTGCAACTCAGAGCATTTTTCGGATACTGGTAAGAGCGAATCTTTTCCGACTGCTTCTCGGATGCCAGAGATCGTGTTAACTCTCTGAGCGTTGACTCCTGCAACCTTCAAGGCAACTTTTTGGAATCGGTTGGTGTTACTACCCCCATTTAAGAAAAAATGAGCTTCATGTGATAAGGCCGGGACACAGATCCAGGCAGCACGGCTCCGGGGTCCACCTCTACCCGGGTTGTGTCCCCTGGAAAGCCGTCGTATTAACCTACCGAAATGGTTTCCTTGTCTCATTCACACGTCCCGGAGCAAAGGCTCTGAGAGAGTGCAGCGCACCAGCCACGTAGAAGTTGCTGCCTGGCAGACGGTGAGGAATAAAGCAGACATTAAAGAAAGTCCACACCAGTAAACATAAAGGTACAGATTGTGGTGAGTGTGCAGGGTGTGGGGGTAGAGGGTTGGGGGTGGGGAAGGCAAGGGGGGAAATTCTGAGAAGGACAAAGCAGGAGGGTGCTGGCAGGAGGCTCGCAGAGGCAGGAGGGGTCTGGGGGACCTCCTTAGGTGGGGGTCACTGGAAAAGTCACCGGCCTGACTTAGGATGTGTTGTTTTAGGTCCTACTGTGCGTCCTGGCAGGAAAGGTTGGAAATGCGATGCGGGGCTCCAGCACCAGGGCGGGATGAGACCAGGCCTGACCACTAAGGGGCAGGCTGGGGTTCAAGCCCAGGCTGGGTGCGACTCACCAACAGAAAGCTGCAGGATGAGACCAGCCTGCGGAGAAGGGAGGGAAGGAGGCAGTGAGGAGGGCGTATTGTCTGCACCTTGGTCTCCAGCGCCCCAGCCAGGGGCCCAGCACACAACAGGCGCTGAGTAAGTGTTTTCAGGAGAGAGAATGTTTGAAGGGCCCTTCCACCGGAGACCCCCTGCCCCGCCGCCGTCCCCTCTGTAACTTGGCAACAGCAGCCTGGGTCAGGCGGGAGCCGCAGGCGGCTGGTGTCCGCTGGAGGGCGAAAGGCGCTCGGCCCTCGGGGACCTTAGCGCGGCCTCCTCGGCGATCGCTGCAGAGCTCGGGATGCGCTGGGTCGGGGAGAGCGCGCGGAGGGGGGGAGGGGTCCTGTGCCCAGCGCAGCACGGACGCGGCGGGGAGGCCGGGGTGACCTGCGGGCGTAAGGCCTGCGGCGAGGAGGGCGCGGGGACGTCTCCGTCAGAGACCCTTCTGGAGTGCGGGAGGCGGGGGCGGGAGTAACCGGCAAAGGAGGAAGCGGCCGGGGCGTCGGTTCCGAGGGACCCAGGGGCTTGGGAGGACTTTCCGTCTGGGAGCCCCGCGGAGACCAGGAGGCTGCAGGTGGCTCTGGGGACGGGGGCTCACGCCAAAGCCGGCACCACGAACGACCTATCGCCCCTGGTCGGCACCCCCGCGCGCGCCTCTGTCCTGGGCGGCGCAGGCAAGGCTTGGAGAGCCGGCGGATGCCCGGGCCCAGGACGCTCCCGGGCGGGGTTGGCGTTGTTGGGGGCCGGCGCGCCCCACCGACCCCGCGCGGTGGCCCCGCCCCTGGGGCCGCGGGGAGGCCCCGCCACGGGGGCGGGGTTGGCACTGCCCCCCCTCCCCTTCCCGCTGCGGCCCCTTCTTAAGCCCTCGGGTCCCTGGCTGCCGTCACTCGCCTCTCCCGCCGCCTCCCTCCTGCGTTATGGCCTCGGCGGCGCGCACCTATGTCTCCAGGTTCAAGTCCTTCGTGATCTTGTTCCTCACCCCGCTCCTGCTGCTGCCACTCGTCATTCTGATGCCCGCCAAGGTCAGTTGCGTCTCCCCGCAGCCCCGCCGACCCCCTGCGCCCTGCGCGGGCCGCGGGCACCGACCCGGGAGCACAGAGCTGGAGCGCGGGGATCCCCGGGCGCGCACTCTGGCGGGAGCTCCGGGGGCCAGATGGGAGGTGCCCACAAACAATGTCGAGGGGCACGGAGACCCCAGGGCGCAGAAACCCGCAAGCTAGCTGGGATCCTGCCACACAGGCTGTCCGTGGGCTCAGCCCCTGGCTCGGAATCTCCCTCCACTTCACCCTCAAGTGTCGCCCGCACCCACGGGGAGCCTGGGCGCCTGTGTACCCCCACCCCCTCTTAGCAAGTGAGGAATTCGCAGCTGTGGGGGGCTCCCGAGGCCAGTCAGGGACGCTCGCAAAACGATCACCCCTGAGTGGATCCCGAAGGGCTGTTTTTGCCTCTCCCTGGCCCTTCTCTGAGCCTCAGTTTCCCTCTCAGTGATGCACATTTCTTCCCTGCTCCGAGGCCGGGCAGCCGCCGGCTGAGAGGCTGGTCAGAGTTGGCCTGCGGCTCCGGGCAGGAGGCGGGCGCGTTCCCAGGCTCACGCCTTGGGTGGCACGACCCAGGGCTTCGGGGAAGCCGCGGCCCTTACCCGGCTGCCCAGCGCTCAGGGAGGGAGGCCTGGATGAATGGCCTTGGCCGCAGGGCGGGGGCGGGCCGGGAGCCCTGGCCGCTGGGCCGTGGAAGCCCGTTTGGCAGAGGCCCGAAGCCCTTTGAAGCCTTTTGTGGCTGCTGGCTGCTCCTTCCTCCATGCCTTCACTCTGAGCCCAGACAGGAAACCTCCGGTCCCCCACCCCCACCAGGGGGCAGGTTCAGGGGAACAGAGGGGCTCTTTAGGGGGTGCCCCGGGGGCCAAGGAGGTAGGGGGGCTGGGCTGGGAGTTCGGGGAGCCCACCTGCGACAGATTTCACTTCCACCGCCGCCTTCTCTGTGCGACTTTACCCAAGAGCCCGCACTTTCTGGGCCTTGGTTTTCTCATCTCTACAGTGGGCGAGGAGGTGTGCTTCTGACGCTTTCGGACTTTGGGCACCAAAAGCGGACGATGCCAGCTCCTAGGATGGGGGAGGGAGGCCGGAAGGACCCTTGGGTGGGCTGCGCGTGACCCTGGACCGGCCAAGGGCCTCAGATCCAACCGTGGGGGGCCCTTCGGTGCCGCACCAGCTGCAAGAAGCCGTATTTTCTCGTAGACGGCGAGGGAGCCAGGCAGGAGAGCTGGCGTTTCCTCTGTGCTGGCAGGGAGTGAAGTTCCTGGGAGGGTGACAGCAGCTTGGCTGACCTTCCTGCTCAGAGAGAGCGTGGCTGAGACCCCACCCCCCCCACCCCCCCCACTCTCCCCCACCCACCCCCCCCCCCCGGCCCACACACACCTCTACACGCCCGCATGAGCGCACACAGGGGGGTCCTGATGGGACCCTCAACTCGGGGTGTGTATGCACGTCAGCAACCCGCCCTGGGAGCGAGGATCAGGCGAGGAAGGGGAGACCCTCGTGAGAGGTGTCCTACAGGCAGCCTTCCGTGCTGTCCCCTCCCCTCCCCCCCCCCCCCCAACGGCGTCCGGACCCTGTGTTCTTGTTCCCTCCCGTGTGCATCTTGCTTTGGTCACCAGCGAAGAGCTCGCTGCCCCGCCCCCACAGCGCCCCCTCGTGCAAGGAACTTGTCGGGGACAGGGCTTCCGGGAAGGCGGCGGGCGGGCGGTCAGCAGCGTGGGCGGCCGTCCCGGTCCCCGAGCCTGCGGAAGCGGCTCCCAGGCAGCCACTCTCTGCCGGTGCCCGGCCCTCTCCCCGGCTTTGCTCTCTTTCCACCTTGATCCTTCCTGGCTTCATCTCTGCTCCACCTCTTGGGACTTTTCTCTGGGTCCTTCCCGAGAAGGTTGCTCTTTAACAAAATAAACAATATGTTCATCCTATTGTTTGTTTTGTTAAAATTATTAAATAATTCTCTTTTTTAAGTTTTTTTACGTTTATTTTTGAGACAGAGAGACAGAGAGAGAGAGAGACAGAGCACGAGCAGGGGAGGGGCAGAGAGAGGGGGAGAGAATCCCAAGCAGGCTCCACAGTGTCAGCCCAGAGCCGGACGCGGGGCTCGAACCCACCAACCGCGAGATCACGACCTGAGCCGAAACTAAGAGCTGGACGCTCAACCGACTGAGCCACCCAGGTGCCCCAAAATTATTTAAAAATTCTTAATTGCAAGGTCTGTTACATATAATATGAACATGAAAACACCCTTAAGTGCCCTAACACACACCCACGCACAGATGTGCTCTCACCCACGTTTCCCCGTTAAGCCCCGTGTCACAGACACCCTTGCTTATTAATTAGTTTCACAATGAGCCATGGTTTTATTCACTTGTGCATCGGGCAGACAGCTGTTGACCCGCTGCGTGCTGGGCACTGCCCTGTGCCTCCCACTGTCCACCTTTCTCTCGGAATTAAGCTCCCTTCCAGACGCATTCCCAGCGGGTTATATTTGGTGCCTCCAGGGACCGGGCCGTGAAAAGTGGTTACACGTGTCACGTTGCTGAGTTTAGACGACATGAGGCACACCCAGCCCTCTCTGCACACCGGACGTTAATGGGTGCTCTTGGCTGGGCACGAGCCGGGAGAGGGCCGGGCTGGGAGTGGCGGGCGGGGGGGGGGGTGGGGGGAGGGGATATCCGCGACCTTGCTGAGCATTGCTACGGCAGGATGATGACAAAGAGAAGGATTTGGGGACAGCGTTGCGGTTTTTAAAGTGTCTACAATGTACCTCCTTATTGTCGGCCGCTGGAGGGGATCATTCCTAGCCTCCCCCCGCCACGGAACCAAGGTCCAGACACATCAGGGACCCTGAAGGCCAGACAGTGGCAGACAGTAGACAGGGATCGGGTCTGTCTAGCGCCAAAGCCTGGGCTTCTAACCGCGCTGCAGTCCTGCCTTGAACCTTGCGACTCCAACCAGCATTGACCCCTGCAGGCCCCAGGCCCGGGGAGGTCTGGCAAAGTCTGGGGACATTTTTACGATCACCCCTGGAGACGGCCCTTTCTACTGGCGCCTAGTGGGGGCAGAGGCCACGGATGCTGCGTCTACAGCTCAAGGCCGGCTCAGTCCCCCACGGAACCGCTGGTCCCCACGCGGCAGTGGCCGGGCTGTCGGGCAGTGCTCTGGGGTGCTCCTGGGAGGCCAAAGGGAGTTTACTTTTTGATGACTGGCAACACCGTCCAGATGGAGAATTTCCAGGTCTTGGTGCAATGTTTCCTGCACACAGTAGGTGGTCTCCTGGGTGACGAGAAGGTGACGGTGCACAGGTGCATCTGCCGTCAGGTGGACGGCTCAGGCTCGGCTGGTCTGTCCCCGCATCGGTACTCGGCCAGCATCCCCTGAGTGTCAGCCGATGCTGGGTGCTGAGGACAGAGTGACCCACGGGCTCGGGCTCTGCCCCCAAGCTGGTCGCTGTTGGGTGTGTGTGCTGGGTGGGGGCCAGCCGTGACAGCCCAGGGTGCGAGCTGCTGGGGACACAGGGTGGGTGGGGCGGGGGAGGGGCCGGGGAGAACCCCGGAGCTGTGCGGCCAGCGGTCCCTCCAGTCGGGGGGGGGGGGGCGGGTAGCATGTGTGCAAGAGAAAAGTGGTGACAGTCACCGCCAGAGAAGTTCAGGGTACAGGGCGGGGGGGAGGGGGGGCGGTGTCTGTAGGGCCTGCTCCTCACAGGGGGTCTCCTGAGCCCTGCTGAGGCATTTGGGTTTTGTCCTGAAGGCAACAGAAGGCTTTTAAATGGGGGATGCCCTGAACAGATTCGCAGATTGGGAGAGGGAGCCACAGTGTGCGGGGCCGGACGTGGGAAGATCAGAAGGGTGCAGGGGGGCGGTGGCACGGTGAGGGGCAGGGGCGGCAGGTGTGGCTGACTCGGGGGAAGGGCCGGGAGCGGGGAGAGGGCGGTCTGGGTGGGCACCCCAAATGCCAGCCTAGGGAGGCGGGCCAGGTCATCCCCGTCCCCGGAGGCGATGGGGCCGAGGCCCCAAGTCCTACAGCCGGTGAGCGGCCGGCCTCCAGCTCGTGCCAGAACCAGGCCTGTCTCACCGCAAAGCCGAGGTCCCGGGGGCTACGCGGCTAACGGCACCGACGGACGGTTCGCCCAGGGTTAGACTCCACTCGGAAGCTCGAGGCCTTTGTGACGGGAGGTGCTGATGAGAAAGCCCAGTGATAAAAACAAGCCTGAATACCCTGCACCGGTGGTTCTCCGCACGGGCTGGTTGGCAGCTAGTTTCCGGGAGCAGGTGCTCCGGGCAGCCCTTTGGGACGGGAATGAGAAGCCGAAGCAGGAGTTGGGGCGAGCGGGTCCCCTGGAGAAGTGGGGCGGTCCCGAGCTCCCGTGCCGGCCGAGAAGAAACACTTCCTCCACGGCAGGGGGCCAGGATCCCCGCCGCATCTGCTGTCGTGAGAGTGACCGGCGCGTTACTAAACAGGTGCAGATCTTCCTGGACTTGGGACGGGGCTGTGTCCCCGTGAACCCACGGCCAGCGGGAGGTATCTAGGCGGAGAAAACATTCAGCACCTGCCGTGGCGCCTGGAGCTCACCGGCCGGCCCCGCAGTCGGGCACCAGCCTCTCCGACCTGAAGTGTTGAATGTCTTGTGCAATTCGTGGAGTGCGGTCCCGAGAGTGACAACCGGGAGGCCCGTGGGGGCGCAGAACGGTTGTTCTGAGCTGAGGCCGCTGTCGCCAGGGTCACAGAGGAGGCCGGCCGCTCGCGCGGAGCCCGGGGAATTCTAAACACGGATCCTACTTCGCGTGGCCACGTTGGCACCTTGGAGGGTCGAAAAACCGTTAGGTCAAACCGTGGGAAGCCGGGGACCTCTGTATTCTGTCCTCGTCCTCGTCCTCGTCCTCGATGTCGTCGTCCTCCTCCTCCCCCCTCTTCCTCCACGCCCCCTCTCTTGCTCTGTCCTGCACAGGTGCAAGGGCTTGCCCAGGACCCAGCTGGGAGGCAGGGGCACGAGGTCCTGGGTCCCCTCGGGTCCTGGGCCGGGGAGGCCGTGCCGGTGGGGCGGCCTGAGGGCAGGCCCTCTGACTACGGCAGCCTGCTCCGGCCGTGCCCGCGGCCACCGGCGGGGGAGGGGGGGGGCCTGGTGGGGGAAGGGGGCACCGGGTGCCGAGGCCTCAGGGCTGCTCCCTCAGTTCGTCAGGTGTGCCTACGTCATCATCCTCATGGCCGTGTACTGGTGCACGGAGGTCATCCCCCTGGCCGTCACCTCCCTCATGCCGGCTTTGCTCTTCCCGCTCTTGAAGATTCTGGACTCCAAGCAGGTGAGCGCCCCCGGGGGCCCCCGGCGGCATGCTGTGTCTGCCCCGTGCCCGAGCCCCTGTCGGAGCTGCCCGGCCCCCCGGGGACCCGACGTGTCTGGCCCGCGGACGGACCTCCTGACCTTCCGTCCCCACTCGGGCGGCCCGGCCTGCTGGCCGGTCCCGGGGCCGGGGTGGCCCTAACGGGCCCCGCGCTGTCCCCCAGGTGTGTATCCAGTACATGAAGGACACCAACATGCTGTTCTTGGGCGGCCTCATCATGGCCGTGGCCGTGGAGCGCTGGAATCTGCACAAGAGGATAGCCCTGCGCACGCTCCTGTGGGTGGGGGCCAAGCCAGCACAGTGAGCGGCCTCTCTCTCTCTCTCTCTCTCCCCCTCTCGGCACAGGGCTCTGCATGGCCGGGCCGGGGCGGGACGCGCCACACCAGATGCCCCGCGGGCGAGGGCCGGCCGCCAGGGCTTGGCAGGCAGTGGACCCCTGGGTGGGGCGTGTGAGCAGCGGGGAGTAAAGGTCCTCTGAATGCAGAAGACACTGGGCAGGGAAGGCCCCCGTGTGTTCAGAGGACCTGGGGGAGGGGTTGCAGGTCCCGCAGGGAACCGAGCGGGTGGAGGTTGGATCAAGCCCTGCCTGATACCCCTAGGGGTTCTGTGGGGAAAGCAGGAAATGGGCGGGTCAACAGCCCAGTTCAAGGGGAAACAGAAAGGCCGCCCCTCCGAAGCTGGCACATGCACCCCCCCGCCCCCCCGCCGCAGAGAAGCCACTATGTCATTTTCCCCCACCTCGCTCAGTACCTCACTTTCTCATGGCTGCAAGGTCCCCCCTGCCCGCCACAGGCCTCTACCCGCCATCCCATGGAGGTGACGAGAGCGGGACCCCCTGGGTGCGGTGAGAGCACCTGCAGACCCCGGGCGGGCGGAGCGCTTGACCCTGACCGCAGCACCTGCCACCTTGCCCTCAGGCTAAAGACTGCTGACGGCCACATGGGGGTCGGACCGGCCTGAGCCTCTAACTGGGGACTCGGGCCGCACCTTTCTCTTGGGGCTCCCTCAGTGAAGGCAGGGAGCCTGTGTCCCCTGTGTCTCCAGCCCGGCTTCCGGAGGCAGCGGCTGGTCAATTCCTGGTACATCCCTCCTGGGGATTCCATGTGCTGGGGTCGTGCCGGGCACTCCCAGACCCCGGCCCCCGATCTGTCACGCTCCATGGAGCTTCTGCAGGGAGCTTCTACGGGGTCGAATGCAGAGCCCCTGCATAGTCTAGAGGCTTGAATTCTAGAATTCTCAGAATCCTCACTCTCGGGATCCTTGGAGGGTGTGGCTTCTCCACAAGCAGGTGGACCTCGTTCTGGAGCGAACTGCACAGATTTGCCTTCCAGACCCGGGACGGCCACACACTGGTCTCCGCTCCTCCTGGGAGCTCGGCCTCCGGCCGTCCACGGCATTGCCCATCCTGGGGGGGCTTTCCGTTGAGCCTCTGTGGGGTCTTGACTCATGCAGACGTGGCCTCCTCCTGGCCTCTGCTCTTCTGGGTCCATGGGGCCCACCTGCGTGGACACCTGTTGAACCTCCCTGGATCCTTCCTCGGGCCGGTCGGTGACCTCGGGGAGGGGTCTGGCCCACAGGAGCACGGAGACCACCAGCAGCGGAGTCCCATTCAGCCACCCCCCCCCCCCCCCAGCCTTCCAGTCCCAGCCCTGGAGCCTCGGGGAAGAATCAGACCCTCCCTGCTCACAGCCGAAGGGGGAGCAGATGTGGGAACGTTCCTCCAGATCCGGCCAGAGACGAATGTCCCAGGGAGGCTGGGGGGTGGGGGAGGGGATGTGCTCGGCCCTGGTGGCGGGAGCTGGGAGGGAGGCCTCGGAGAAGGCTGCGGTCTGACAGGTTCTCCACGAGGAGCCAGTCTAGACGCTGGGGAAGGTGGGGTGTTACCAGTAAAGGGACATGTTTCCAGAACAGTCTGTGGTCCTGGTCCACTGCCGAGTGGAGGGGGCAGAGGGCGTGGATGGAGCCGGGGGCAGGCTCCCACCCCTGAGGGCTGGCCGCCCAGCCGGGTCGCTCTGGGGCCAGCTCTCCCCACTGGGCCGGCTCCAGCTGGATGTTGGCGCTCACTTGCTGGATGGGAGCCCCTTACAGCCCTGACTGGGTCTGAGGCTCTCGGTGACCCCGTAGCCGGCACAGGGGTGTCAGAATGTTTGTGGGGAGGGTTGTGGGGGGAGGCACTATAGCTGTGACCCCCTCCGACACCATCCGGTCTCACACCGGCTTCCACGCCTCGGCCCCGCCCCTGCCACCCCTGCAGGGCCGTCCCGTCCCCCGCTGGCTCCCGAGGGGGGGTGTCGGGGGAACCTGTGGCCTCCCTCCCCTCCCCGCCTCTGCAGGCTGATGCTGGGAACCTCCCTCCCTGCCCCCCCCCCCCCCACAGGCTGATGCTGGGCTTCATGGGCGTCACGGCCTTTCTCTCCATGTGGATCAGCAACACGGCCACCACGGCCATGATGGTGCCCATCGTGGAGGCCATGTTACAGCAGATGGAGACCGCCGGCTCCGCCGAGGCCGGCCTGGGGGCCCTGGAGCTGGCAGACAAGGGCAGGGCCGGCCAGCTGCCAGGTGAGCCCCGGCCCGGGTGCCCCTCACCCCTGCCCGCACCTGCCCCTGCCCGGGGGGCCTCTGCTCCCACAGGCATCGGGGGGCGGGGGAAGGCCCCGGGGCTGGCCAGAGAGTGCCCGTCTTATTCATTCTCTGCCGCGTTCACCGCACGTCCCCGGGGTGGGGGGGCGATGGCCTTGTCGCCGGGCCCCGGGCCGGGTTCCGGCTACAGAGGTGCACAGACACACTCCCCGGGGATGGCAGAGCCCGGCAGGCCGGGTAGGGAGGCCCCCGGCGAGGCTCATCTGACCCAGGGATGCCTCGGCCAGACGCCGAGGGAGCGCTGGAGAGGGACGGGCCTTGCGGGGGGAGAGGGCCCTGAGGTGGATTCGGAGGGCTGTCCCTGTCCCCCAGCGGAGGGAACAGCCTGAGCAGGGACAGGGCACCAGGAGAGAAGGGCGTGTGTGAAGCCGCCAGATTTGTGTGGAGCTGAGCTCCTGGAAGGCGGTGGAGGCAGGCCGCAGGGGCCCGGGGCAAGGTCAGGCGCCGGAGCTCAGCCCGCCGCGTGCCCCCCACAGGGAGCCAAGTGACCTTCGAAGGGCCCCCCGAGGGGCTGCGGGCCGACCGCGACTGGAGGAGCGTGCGCAAGGCCATGACCCTGTGCGTGTGCTACGCGGCCAGCATCGGAGGGACCGCCACACTGACAGGGACGGGGCCCAACGTGGTGCTCCTGGGCCAGATGCACGAGTGAGTCACAGGCCTGCCTTCTGGGGACGTAAGGAGGGCCCCGGGGCCGGGGGGGCCCCCAGCTCTCCTTCCTGCTCAGCTGGGGCTGGGGCCGGGGCCGGACAGCCCTGCACCTGCTCGAGACCCCACAGGCTGGCTTCTGCTCTGGGGCGAGCCCTGCCCTCCTCCCCGGGCTCTCGCTCCGACGGGAATGCGCCCTGAATACGGAGCTGAAGTCGAGGGAAACGACAGTGTGGCACGAGAGGCCGGGTCCCCGTCAAACTTGCAGAAAACAGACACAGAAGCCCCCTCGCAGCGGGCTCGATGCGTTAACAACCCCGGCTGTTAACGGTGGTGCCCTATGGGAGGGTCACAGGTCAGGTTACTTGTTGCCTCTAAGCGCCCTTGAAGGGGCTGCAGAAAAACCACAGGGTTGGTGGGCACGTTCCCGCCCTGGCCACAAAGGGACACGGGCCTTGAGGAATCTCATCCTGGGCCTGGCTGGTGCGGGTGGGGCTGGGATCACCGAGTGAGGGGCCCTGACGGGCAGCTACCCGCTGGACCAGGCCAGCAGGCAGGACAGCCGGGAGGCGGGAAGGAGCCCAGCCCGCAGACACTTGAGGCCCAACACGCAGACTGCTTTGATCTTTGAGGACCTTCTATAATGATGGCCTTACCGTTCTCCCTGGAGTTCCTCTGGGAAAGGCAGCTGAGCGGGGAAGGCTGTGTCTAAGGGAGCCGGTGCTGGCGGCAGAGGGCTGGCCGCCGCAGAAGTGACCCTCCGCCAGCCCCAGGAGGATCGGGAGGGTGGCTTTCCCAGGGCCCCCCCGCCCCCCCACCTCATCCGTGGAGCCCTGAAGCTGTCGGCCGGCTCCTGTGTGTAGGCGAGGCCCTGACTTTTGCGAGGTCCCCGGGGGGGCCCGGACGCTCAGGCAGGGCGGTCAGCCACCCCCCGGTCTTGTTCTGTGTGTGGCGAGGCCCGGTCTCAGCGTCCACCCCGGGGCCACCGTGCACAGCTCAGCGTCTCTCCCTTCAGGTTGTTTCCGGACAGCAAAGACCTGGTGAACTTCGCCTCCTGGTTTGGCTTTGCCTTTCCCAACATGCTGGTGATGCTGTTGCTGGCCTGGCTGTGGCTCCAGTGCGTCTATATGAGGTTCAGGTGAGCGGGTCCGGCGCGTCCGTACGAGGCTCAGGCGAGCCCGTCTGGCCGGGGGTCAGGGCTTCAACATGCGAACGTGGGGGACACAGCGGAGTCCATAAGAGCCCCTCTTGGGGAGGCCGAGGGTTACTGCCCTTGACTGCCACGAGGCCCGGTACGGCCAGGCGTCAGGGGCGCCAGCCTGAGCGGGGGGGCTGCCCGAGGCCCCGAGGCCCGCTGAGCTCCTGCCAGAGAGAGCAGGGGGCGCCGGGCTGGCCCCGAGGCCACAGGGGCACTGCCAGCGTCAGGGGATGTCATGTCAGGAACCCCAGCCGTGGCCCCCCAGCCCGGCGAGGCTTCTGCCGCCCTTCTGAGGAGGGCGTCCGCCTGTGTCTGCGTTCTGGGCTGCCGCGCCCACACTGCCAGCCCGCGGCTCCAGCCCCGTGGTCCTTGCTAACCCGACGCGGAGCCTGGGGGGGGGGGGGCAGCTCCCCGGAGCCTCGCCGGGACAGCTTTTCACACTCAGCCCCGATGGCGGGAGCAGCAGGCCGTGCCTGGAGCGTTTCGGGCCCCGGGGGCCCCTGCCCCAGGCTTCCTAGTTGCCCTCACCGGATCAGGGGTAGCGCCTGCCTCTTACGGTGCCCTCCTCCGGGTCCCGCATCTGGATGGTCGTGGGGATCAACCTCAGGTCGTGGGGCACGACCTCAGGGAGGCTGCCTCCAGCCTCCTCTAGGAAGCTCGTCCGGGAAGCTGCCTTCCGAGTTCACGAGTTCACATCCAGCCCGGGGTCCACAGGCCCCCGGCACTAACTAACGGGACATCACAGCCGGCTCGTACCCGGCTTTCCTGAGCAGGCCATCCCCGGGGCCAGGGATGGGGGTTCCTCTGTGCACCTTCCCCGGCGACGCCCTTGGGGGTCCGAGGGCCTCCCCGCCCCGGCTCTGCAGCACCGGGTCAGGGGCTCCGTGGCGGCCATTCTACGGGACTCTGCACCCCCCCAGCCCGGGGCTCCCGCGGGCAGCCCGACCCACCCGCCGGCATCGGGTGCCAGCCCGGCAGCCGCCAGATTAGCCCTGAGCCGGGAGCGGACCGCTTCATGTCAGGGAGGGGGCATCCGGGAGGCGTGGCGGCAACGGCTGGGGGCCGGCATGGACACCCACCTGCCCGAGGGAGTCCCATCTGCAGCCGCCGTGGAGTCAGTGCCGGACGTGTGACACCGGACACGGCCGGGCAGCTGAGAGCACCGAGTGGCCCCTTATCCCGGGAGCCGGCGTCACGAGAACGGCTCACAGACTGGCCCTTGGTGCCGATTCCGTGCACCCCTGCCCTCCCGGGAAGGGTGCCCCAGGGGTCAGGAGGCACTCCCGCCAGGGAGGGCTCTCCGGGGACAGTCCTGTTGGCCTCGCCCGGTGCCTTCAGGCTGACGGAGGCTGGAATGCCCGGAGAATCCCGTGGGCCCACGTCCGGGGCCCTGTGGCCCTGGCCGGCCCTTCCCACGGCTGAGGTACCCTTACAGCTGCCCAGGGATCCCTCCTCCTCCTTGCCCCTCATGCCAGCACATCCGGGGGAGGTCCTGCAGGGCGCACTGTGGTGGCCGTGGCCGCAGGCTCCCGGGGAGCCCCCTCCGGCTCTGGGGACGCCCTGGGCCACGCGCTGGGCACACCTAACAGAGACTTTCCCGCCCTGCGCCCTGCGGGGGAGGGCCGGCAGGTGAGGGCCGCCGTGGGCGACAGGCAGCGCCGTCTGACTGTCCGGCCGGCCTCGCCGCCTTCTGTCTCTGCACCTCCAGTTTTAAGGCGTCCTGGGGCTGCGGGCTGGAGAGCAGGCGTCACGAGAAGGCTGTGTATGAGCTGCTGTGGCAGGAGTACAGGAAGCTGGGGCCGTTCTCCTTTGCCGAGGCCAACGTCCTGCTCTGCTTCCTCCTGCTGGTCGGCCTGTGGTTCTCCCGGGACCCCGGCTTCATGCCCGGCTGGGTGTCGCTGGCCTGGGAGGAGGGCGAGACAAAGTAAGTTTCGGGTTCCCCGGCCCCGCGCGTGACTTCTGCAGCGCCGCCTCGGTTCACGGCCGGTTCTCTTCTCCCCAGTCCTCGCGACAGGCCCGCAGACAGTTCCTGCTGGCCAGGCAGGGTGGCCGGGATGTGACGGAGAGAGATTTGCTGAGCCCGGAGCTCTAGCTTCCAAACTTCTGTTCTGCTGTCTTTCCTCCCTCTGAAAGCAGACGGAGTCCGGGGTCCAGGGCCTCTTTGGCCCGGAGGATGTGTGCTGCCTCCCTCCAGGTTGAGCTGTTCTGTGGCCAGAAGGAAGCAAGGTTGAGAAACACCCGTGTCCTAGACAAGGCAGGCCACGCGGGCGGGCGGACAGCCGCCTGTGGCCACCTGTGGCATTTGAAGGCTCTTGAGTTATCACCAAAGCCCTCGTGGGCACCCTGGTGAACCCAGGATTCCAGAGAGTCTGATGAGGAGAGGTCATGAGGCTCGTCCACGGAGCAGCACAGACCGAGAGGGAAGCCAGTGGCTGAGGGTCACCCAGCTGGGGGCAGAGCTGGGCAGAGACGTGGACACCCTGGTTTCCAGCCAGGGTTCCGTCTACACGGCCCTTAGGGCTCCGGTCCTCACGCTCAGCTGAGCCTGTAGACGCAGAGCAGGCTCGTCGAGTGGTGATGGTCCCCAAACTGAGCCTCTCTCTGTGCTCTCTGTGCTCTCTCTGCTAGGTACGCATCTGACGCCACCGTGGCCACCTTTGTGGCCACCTTGCTGTTCGTAGTGCCTTCGCAGAGGCCCCAGTTCAACTTCCGTGGCCAGACGGAGGAGGGTAAGGCCCCCGGGAGCGTTCGTCAGGCCTTTCCTGGGGACTGTTTTCTGCAAATTCTTCTCTTGTGCCCTCCAGACGTTTGAAACCTTGGCGATATTATAAGAGAACAGACAGACGTTTCCAATTTCCCGCAAGGCCATCTGTGCATTTTCCGGTTTCTCTCCTCCGGTCTTTGCTGGGATGCATGTGTGTTACACGGGCCGCTCAGATTCCGTTTCTCGGTTGTTTGGGTTTTCGTGTCTTTACGGTGTGATCACTTCCTGTTAATGCCACAGGCTTCACGTCCATTTTCTCTCATTACGGCATCGAAGCGCGTCGAGGGGCGGAACTGTTCTCTCTTGTGGAACGTTCTGGCCGTTTGGAATTTTCCGTTGCTATCAATTAGTGTTTTCAGATGCATAGGTGTTTCTTCTTTTTCTAAAAATTTTTTAATGTTTTTATTTATTTTTGAGACAGAGAGAGACAGAGCATGAGCAGGGGAGGGGCAGAGAGAGAGGGAGGCACAGAATCCGAAGCAGGCTCCAGGCTCCGGGCTGTCAGCACAGAGCCCGACGTGGGGCTTGACCCACGAACTGTGAGATCATGACCTGAGCCAAAGTCGGACGCTTAACCGACTGAGCCACCCAGGCGCCCCTAGGTGTTTCTTCTTTAGGATAAATTTCCAGGAGTCGTGTTATCGTAAGGGTATATATGCCAAATGGCTTTTCAAAAAGATTGGGCCAATGCGTATGCTCCCCAGGAGTGGGTGACAGCGTTACCCAGCATTTTTCAGCAGCACTGGGTGTGGCGTTCACTGTGAGTTTCAGCTGATGTGAAACCTCGCTCTGGGAGGGCGTCCCTGGTCCACACAGGCTTTGATTCCCCTGGAATCGATCTCTTTTGCTTCCTGCTGCTGCTCTGGCTTGTGTATGTGTGTCTTTTATTGTTTCTTCCCAGAAAGGAAAACTCCATTTTATCCCCCTGCGCTGCTGACCTGGAAGGTGACCCAGGAGAAAGTGCCCTGGGGCATCGTGCTGCTGCTGGGGGGCGGCTTCGCACTGGCCAAAGGATGTGAGGTAACGCCCCCGGCTGCCGGCTGCCAGGGCCCCTCTTGCACAAGACGGCGGCAGAGACCCGAGGTGTCCCTCTGCCCACACCCCTGCTCTGTGCTCTGTGGCTCTGTGTCTGCTCCGCAGAACTGCACGCGTCTCGAGGACAGGGGACTCTGTCTCGTCACCGAGAGGCCCTGCAACACGGGCAGTGCCTGGAAGAGAGAAAGTGCTCTTTGAAAAATTGCAGAAACGACTGAATAAGTGACCAAGAGAATAAGTTAACCAAGAGAGGCAGGGGACGCTGTGAGGGCTGCCCCGGGGGTTGGCAATAATGATCTCCGCTTTGATTTGTTCTGGGGGGTCTTTCTTTCGAGTCCCTGTGACCGCTTCCGCCACTACACCTGGTTCTTTTACTTGATGAGCTCCTTGTTGACACAGTTGACATTTAAGCATTTTTCCCTAGATAGGTGTGTAGCAGCACGGAAGGAGAGGACTGGCGTTTAGGAGAAAACACACACGAATGAAACTTCCTTACTTCTATTCCTCCCCAGTAGGGAGGAAGCAAGGTTGAGGGAGAGATGAGCCCGCTTCGTGCTGATATCCATCCACCCATCCAACCGTCTGTCCACCCGTCCGTCCATCCATCTGTCCGTTTTTCCTTCCTTCCTTCCTTCCTTCCTTCCTTCCTTCCTTCCTTCCTTCCTTCCATCCCTCCAGCTGGCTGTCTGTCCATCCATCCATCCATCCATCCATTTTTCCATCCATCCATCCCTGCATCCCTCTCTCCCTCCAACTGTCTGTCCGTCCATCCATCTATCCATCCATTCATCCATCTGTCCATCTGCCATCTCTCCGTCCATCCATCCATCCTTCTTTCTGTCCATCTGTCCATCCACCCATCATCCATCCACCCATCCATCCATTCATCTATCCACCCATCTATTTTTCCTTCCATCCATCCAACTATCTATCCATCCATCCATGTATCCATCCATTTATCCATCTGTCCACCTGTCCATTCATCCACCCATCCATCCATCCATCCATCCACCCTTCCATCCGTCCGTCTGTCCATTCATCCACCCATCCATCCATCCATCCATCCACCCTTCCATCCGTCCGTCTGTCCATTCATCCACCCACCCATCCATCCATCCATCCACCCTTCCATCCGTCCGTCTGTCCATTCATCCACCCACCCATCCATCCATCCATCCACCCTTCCATCCGTCCGTCTGTCCATTCATCCACCCACCCATCCATCCATCCATCCACCCTTCCATCCGTCCGTCTGTCCATTCATCCACCCATCCATCCATCCATCCATCCACCCTTCCATCCGTCCGTCTGTCCATTCATCCACCCACCCATCCATCCATCCATCCACCCTTCCATCCGTCCGTCTGTCCATTCATCCACCCACCCATCCATCCATCCATCCACCCTTCCATCCGTCCGTCTGTCCATTCATCCACCCACCCATCCATCCATCCATCCACCCTTCCATCCATCCGTCTGTCCATTCATCCACCCATCCATCCATCCATCCATCCATCCATCCACCCTTCCATCCGTCCGTCTGTCCATTCATCCACCCATCCATCCATCCATCCATCCATCCACCCTTCCATCCGTCCGTCTGTCCATTCATCCACCCATCCATCCATCCACCCATCCACCCTTCCATCCGTCCGTCTGTCCATTCATCCACCCATCCATCCATCCATCCATCCACCCTTCCATCCGTCCGTCTGTCCATCCATCCATCCATCCATCCATCCATTTTTCCATCCATCCATCCCTGCATCCCTCTCTCCCTCCAACTGTCTGTCTGTCCGTCCATCCATCTATCCATCCATTCATCCATCTGTCCATCTGCCATCTCTCCGTCCATCCATCCATCCTTCTTTCTGTCCATCTGTCCATCCACCCATCATCCATCCACCCATCCATCCATTCATCCATCCACCCATCTATTTTTCCTTCCATCCATCCAACTATCTATCCATCCATCCATCTATCCATCCATTTATCCATCTGTCCACCTGTCCATTCATCCACCCATCCATCCATCCATCCTTCCATCCGTCCATCTGTCCATTCATCCACCCATCCATCCATCCATCCATCCACCCTTCCATCCGTCCGTCTGTCCATTCATCCATCCATCCATCCATCCACCCTTCCATCCGTCCATCTGTCCATTCATCCATCCATCCAGAAATAGAATGTCATGGGCAAATTTGGTCTATCTTATTTCTGCTGTTCCCTCAGCATCTAGAATACAGCCCAGTGCATAGCAAGGACATAAATGTCTTTTGGATGAACAAATGCATCCATCTGGTCACCTCATCCATCCATCTGTTATCTCCCATTCATTCATTCATTCATTCATTCATCAAACATTCCCTTTATGTCCCTGTTAAATCAGTCTGAGCATTACAGAGGAGATTGATATATGTCAAGATTGATATATGTCCAGATGCGAGGGGGACGCATCTGGAAAAGCATGTCAGGGAGAAGTGACACTTGAGTGAAGGAGGAAGCGTGCCATTTCTAGTGCAGGAGCAGCAGAAGAGGAGGCTGGTGCAGCCACTCCACCGAGGGTTACAACAGAGAGAGTGGACTTACTGTGAAGACAGTGGGTGACCACTGAAGGGTGGTGGCCACGGCGAATCAGTCAGATCTGCACTTGGCAAACACCCTGAGGTCGAGTAGACCTAGCAGGGAGGCGTTGAGGGAGATCCAGCAGACGCCCCATCCAGTCGGTCGTCCAACCCAGTCTCAGAGCGTGAGGCCCCGTGAGCTACTCTTTCCTGAGACTCGCTCCTGCTCTAAATCCCCAGTGTCTGCCTCGGATCCCTCTCCTGAGCGTGGAGAGCTACCGGGGGCTGAGAGGAGATGGTGACGAGGAGCTCTGGGTGACTGGGTGGCTGAGTGGGCATAAGGAAGAAGGGGACAGGGACCCCAGGGTGGTGTCCAGCTTCCCGGGGTGGGCGGCAGGTATATGGGAGCCCCGGGGAGCAGACTCTGGGCCAGAGAGAGTGAATTCAGGTAGAGGCATGTTGAGTGTCACTGGGCCAAAATTCAGTTGTAGACCAGCTGGGCTGGAAACGGATTTAGGAGACAGCAGGGCGAGGGTGGGGATTGAGGGTGTGGCCTCGTGGAGCCCACCCGTGGCTCTTATGCAGAGAGAGAGTCAGACTTGCAGGAGGGGCTGAGCTCCCCGGGCCCGCAGCCTTCGGTGACTGCCCCCCCCCGCCCCTCTGCTTTCAAGGCCTCGGGGCTGTCGGAATGGATGGGGGAGCAGATGGAACCCTTGCACTCTGTGCCCCCGGCGGCCATCACCTTGATCCTGTCCCTGCTTGTTGCCGTGTTCACCGAGTGCACGAGCAATGTGGCCACCACGACCCTATTCCTGCCCATCTTCGCCTCCATGGTGAGTGACCCACCAGGAAGGGGACCCTTAGCCGTCATGGCACAAGAAGCCACCAAGCTGGGACCGTGTCCTGGGTCCCTGAAGGGACGGAGCCCAAACACGCTTTGCGGGCCTGGGCCTCTGAGCCTCTGTTGACCCTCGGTCTCTGTCCTCGGGTCGTCCGCGGTCACCAAAGTGCACAGCAAGAACCAGGCCCTCAAAATCCATTTATAAATGTGGCTGGTTATTTCTCAAGCCGAGGAGACAGGATTTGCGGGCCAGTGTCACGGGGGTGATGGAGGGTCTGGAGCACGCAGCCCGGGGTGTGCACGAGGGCGGCCGGGCGGGGCCCCAGGAAGAGACCCTGGGGGACTGGGTCTTGGGGAGGCGGGAGGGAGAGGACGGGCAGGGCGGGGGCGGGGGGCGGTGCCAGGCTAGAGGTCTGTGCTGTGGGCAAGCATGTGCGAGCCGGAGCTCAGGAGGAGGCAGGGCACGGAGAGGCTGTGATCTCTTACGCTTCCTTCCAACGCCCATCGCGCGGCGGTCCCGACCTCGGTGGTGCGGCAGGAGGCTGGGCTGGCGGCCGGGGGACCTGGGTCCAAGCTGTGGTTAGGGCCAAGTAAGAGGGGGGCCGTGGAAATCTTCTGTGGGCGACAGCCCGAGCCTGGGAGAGACCGTGGTTGTCACCCTGGAGTCAGGAGTCTGAGCCAAGAGCTCAGGATTCAAGTCAGTAGATTTCCACTCTGTGCCCCGGCGTCCGCGTGTATGGAAGTAAAACCCAGTGGTTTTGTCCTTCCGTTCCCGGCAGGGATGAAAGTGTTGGAACTCGGTTCCCCTAAGCAGGCTGCTGGGCCAGCGCTGGTGAGCGGGCCCCCCCCCCCCCCCCGGGAAAGGCCTCCAGCCCAGAGCCAGACAAATGGAGGTCTTCACCTGGGGGTGTGGCCAGGCCCTTGGAAAACAGGCTTTCCTAGAAGCAGAAGCCCACGGTACCTCTGAGGCCCCCCGGAGCCCCGGCCTCAGCACCCACCCCAGGAGAGGGGGCAGGAGGCGACCCCCAAGCTGGGTCACAGAGGCACATGGGGTGCATACACCATACACACCAAGGCCAGGACGAAAGGGGGGTCAGGACACAGACGGGGGCCCTGCCTGGGCCTCTCAGCCCTCCCCAGAGGGCGTGTGCCCGGGCGTGGCCTCTCCTGAGACCTGTTTACTCACAGGAACCCTAACCTGAGGTCCGCCCCAGCAATTTCATGTCTGGGAATGTATGTCGGGAAGATCTCCAGAGGTGCTCATTCCAGAACAACCCATCACAGAGTTACTTGTTACAAAAATATTTTCATAACAGCAGAGGATTGGGGAGATTAAATATATTCATACGGAATGATACTATCAAGCATGGGGGGGGGCAGATCACAGCTTTGAAGGGTATTTAGAGTTGAAAACGTGATACTGACACGTGGCTAACAAATGTTCAGTAACGCCAGACCCTGACCCCCCAGCTTCCATTTCTGTTATTAATGTCTACTTTAAAATTTTTTAAAATGTTTATTGATTTTTGAGAGAGACAGAGCACGACCGGGGGAGGGGCAGAAAGAGAGGGAGACCCAGAATCCGAAGCAGGCTCCAGGCCCCGAGCTGTCAGCATAGAACCCGAGTTGGGGCTCGAACTCATGAACCGTGAGATCACGATCTGAGCCAAAGTCAGACGCCCAACCGACTGAGCCCAGGTGCCCCTCTGTTATTCATTTCTTAGGTATCTTTCTGGATGTATCACACACATACACACACACACACACACACACACACACACACTCTTTTTAAACCAATGGTCTCATTCTGTGGTCCTGCTCTGCACCTGAATTTTGTTTTCCTGTGCTGTCATTCTTCACAGCCCCAAGCTGTCCCCTTGTTTGTAGGTACGTTTTCATTTAAGCAGCCTGCTTCTGCGGCCACCGGCTTAGGGATGAGTCTGTCTCCTGAGTGCTTTGCTGATACAATGTTGCACAGGCGTCTGTCCTCACGTGCACATAATCTGCACGAGGGATCATCGCTAGTTTCGATAGGCACGAACAAAGATTGTGAGCCGTAGCATTCGTCCATTCAGCAAACATTCAACGAACATCCACTCGGTGTGGGGCGCTGTCTGATGTGGCTGAATTTTAAGCTGTGGAGTAAAAAGAGGTATCGAATTCCATATGCAAAACGATCCCAGACATGTGTAAGAGCACGTGTGTGCGTAGGTGAGGAGACGCGGGCCCTCTAGGTCCGTGGCAGGACGGACAGCCATGTGCACACGTGGGCCGCGGGGACGCCGCGAGATTCGGTGTGGCCTGAGCACCCGGCATGGTCTGTGGCACGGAGCTGGTGCCCAGGAAGTAGGTGTTGAATGGACCGAGGGGGCCTTCGGGAAGGCCTCCCCGGGAGGTGGCTGTGGGTTCAGCCTTCAGGGCCCAGCAAGGCTCTTATCGAGACCCGTGCCGACGGGAAGAGGGGCCGGCGGGACGGAGGCACAGGGCGCATTAGGGGGACGCGTTTCAGAGAGACGGTCCCTGGAGCCTTCGGCGGCTGCGTGTGTGACCCGTGGCGCCGTGTTTCTCCCCAGTCACGTTCCATCGGCCTCAACCCGCTGTACGTCATGCTGCCCTGCACCCTGAGCGCGTCCTTTGCCTTCATGCTGCCCGTGGCCACCCCGCCCAATGCCATCGTGTTTGCTTACGGACACCTCAAGGTTTCTGACATGGTAACGCACGACTCCCGGCTGGCGTCAGGGGTACCGACCGGTGACGGCCACGACCCGTGCGTTTGCATGCATGTGCGCCTTTGCTTCTTTTCTGAGACGTTCTCACGTTCCGGGGACCGCTCTCCGCCCCCCAGAGCTGGGAGGTGAGGCGTGGAAGCTCTCACCTGGGGAGCCCTCGCTGAGCCCTCGGAAAGGGTGAGGGCGGGGGTCCCGCGTGGCCGTGACGGGCTTCCAAGACCAGCGGGAGCCCGCGAGGACAGTCAGGAGAAGCAGGGAGGGGGCGGGAGAGGCCACGCCTGGGAGCGGGGGATGTCCTGGACGCAAACGCAGACAGAGGACGGCCCCCTCCTTTCTGCTTTGGCTCCGTCACCTGGGATGGGAGGGGGAGGCCAGAAAGGAAGGCCCTCGTGGTCACAGAGCCTCCGCTGGGCCTCAGGCCGCCTCCCCGAGGCTGTTTCCAAATGCTGGCCTGGGTGTGGAGGTTTCCCGGAGGCTCTGAGCACCGAGGACACCTGCCAACCCGCCTTGCTCTGCCTGGGGGCCGGCTGAGCACAGAGCACAGAGCACGGCCCAGGGACGGGGGCCCAGCAGACCAGCCGGTCACGGCTGTTCTGACGGCCCGGCCACCCGGGGGTGCTGACTCTGACCCGTCTTTTTCCAGGTGAAAACAGGACTCATGATGAACATAATCGGAGTCTTCTGTGTATTTCTGGCTGTCAACACGTGGGGACGGGTCATCTTTGACTTGGACCATTTCCCTGACTGGGCTAACCTGACACACGCGGAGACCTAGGGAGAGCCTCGCGACCCGGCACGCCGCCCCCACCCTCCTGAGGACCCGAACCTCCCAGCACACCTCCCGGCACAAGTTTGGGGTTCGCTCCCCAAAGCGATCCAGTGATGCCCACACCCCCACGGAGACCCAGCCTGGGGGCTCCATGCCGAGCTCGGGGGGGAGGGCTCTGCAGGGCGGGAGAGGGGGGAGCCCCCCGGGGGCCTGCTGTCACTCCTGGGACAGGGATCAGGACACAGGCTCCTGTCCCAGCTCGGCCGCCAGCCGGCCCCAGGCTGGGGTCTGGCGTCATCTAAGGGGGACTCCGATCGCAGCTTGGGAAGCGAGAAAACAGCCTCCAGAGCCCGTCCGTCTTCCAGCGTCTCCTGGGCTCCTCCGCTCCTTCCTGTCGCTCGGCAGGGGCCACCCGGCCCGGGGACGGCCGCTGGGGTCGGAGCCTCTGGGACCCGTGGGGACCGTGTTGCAGCCACCGGAGGGTGAGGACTTTGGCTGACATTAGCCACCGCACACCGCTGGCTAATCTCCCCTCCTGTCCTCGCCCCGTGTCAGCGGATGACGCGGACCCTTGCGCAGCCCTCCCACGCACCCCTTCTGTTGTCCGGCCCACACATGCTCGGACCCCTGGACCGGGGCCCCTTGCACCCCTGATCCTGCAGGCGGTGAGCCCAGCCCTGGGGGTGCTTTTCCTGACACCCCACGCGGCCGTGGCCGCACTCCACGTACGGGCGGCCGTGGCCCCTTTGGGGCCACCGGTGGGGATCTGGGTGCTCCTGCACCCGCAGGCCCGGCGTGGACACAGCTGCTGACGGCCAAGAGCAGGGTCCCCACGGGGTCTCCCTGCCGGGGTTTCAGCTCCCCGCCGCTGACTGGTGGCCACAGAGCTGGCCACAGAGCTGAGGATAAGCAGTGCTCGGCGGTCCCTGGGCTGACAGCATCTCGTGCCGCCCGGGGCGAGGACGGCAGGGCGGCGCGGGGACCCTCGGGACCTCCACCCCCCGCCCGCCAGCCTCCTTGGCCGCTCTGGAAGCAGAAGCGCATCAGGATCCTTGATGGCATTTTTCAGGGCAGGACGCCGTTCAGGACTCAGGGCAACGCCCTCGGGGACCAGGCTCCCAGGAGGGGATCATTCCGGGCCCTGCCCCGAGTGCCTTCCACGGACAGGTGCGCTGGCTCTGGGAGGGGGCAGGGGGGTGAGTGAGCCTTACTGGCCGCCCACCTCCTGTCCCCGGTGCTGTCCCGGCATCTGTCCCTGGGTCCCCGCGGCAGCCACATGGGCTGGGCCGGTGTTATCCTCACTTGTCTGTCGAGGACACGGGCTCCGAGGGGCCAAGTCACGTGTCCAAAGTTGCGTCCAGGTTGGCGGCAGTTAGGGCTCCATCCGGACGTTCCACCTTGGTGTCCACTGCTCCCCGTCTAGCCGAGAAGGGCCTTGGCCCCCAGGGGCCTGTCGGGGACAGTGGGGGGCCATGGGTTCGGGGGAGAGAGTCGCACCGGGGCCCCCACCGCTGCCTCCTCAGAGGCGGGCTCAAGACAGCACGGGGCGTCTGTGTCCGAGGGAGCAAAGTGTCCGGTTAGGGAGAGTGTGAGGATGGCCGGCTGCCCCTCCAAGGTGAGGGACATGTCCGTGCCCCTGTCCGAGGGCCCCGAGGGCCTGGGCCCCCGCCGGCCGGGAGCTGGGACGTTGGCCGGGCCAGAGGGGCCAATGTGGGTGCGGCCGGTGGACCCGCCCAGAGGGTGGTCGTGAGCGAGGTCATGAAGGGAAGGCCGTCCAGGAGGCCTGGCTCGGGGCTGGGGGCAGGGGGGCTCCGGCTGGCTGACAGGGAGCTGGGCAGGGGCTTCCGGAGAGCAGACCCTCCGGCTGGGGACCAGACCACAGGCTGCTTCTACACAACTTCTCCCGAAGCCGCGCGCACTCCCTTATGGCCAGTGCCTGCCAGGACTGCGTTCGGCTGCAAAGTAACCGTCGGGCATGTGGTGTCCCCGGGACAGGAACTCTGAGGTCGATGGCCCTGGACTCCTGAGCACACGGAGCTTTCACTGTGACGCTTGCCCCCGCGGCCCCTGGCCCTGGAGGCGGGAAGAAGGGGGCGTGAGGTCTGCTGCGTCGTCCCCTTTCACCAGGAAAGCAAACGCTTTCCCCGAAGGCGTCTCCCCTCCAGGGGCTGCCGGCCACAGCGTGGCCACAGGCCACCGTCAGGCAGGTTGTGGACCCAGGGCAACCGGAGCGCCGTCAGGACGTCAGGAGGCCAGTCGGGACTCCTCTCCCGGGCCTGGGGACTGGGCCCACGTTTCCTCCACCCACCACAACGTCGGGGTTCTGGCAGGAAAACGGTGGGGGTGCTGTTGGGCCGCTAACGAACAGGGCTACTCTGGCCCCTCCGAGGGCCCTTCCCCAAGGGACCCACGGCTCCCCTCACCCACCGCCGCCCCCACCCGGTCTTCGCCATTTGCCGGAAGGCCTCGCACACCTCTGCCCCGTCAACATTTTGCCTCTGAGAGGTTCTGCCCAAGACCCTTGTTCTCTCTTCTTGGCACCTGCCTGGACGTTTGGGCCCGAGGTTCACTGAGCACGCGGTCCTGACCGGGACGGCTCTCTCAGCCGTGTGGCCGGGGACTCACGACCCCGCGGGGGTCCCGCGCATTGCCCAGGTTGTGCAGTGTCCACCCCCGTCCCCCAGGCTGAGAGCTTCCTCAGGGAAAGGCCCCAGCCTCCCCCGCTGGCAGGGCCAGTGAGCCGACGCGTCCCCGGGACGGGTGACCGGTCCCTCCTCCCCACCGTCCGTTCCGCGGCGGCCGACGAGGGACAGCGAGTCCTCTGCTCTGGGCTCCGAGCGGGGATGAGCTCGGCAGCATGGAGTCCAGCCTCAAAGTGAACACTCAGTGGGCTTCTTGGTGGCTTGTCCTCGGAGTAGAAGTGAAGACCAGACCCAGGGCTGTCTGGAGGTCCTGCTCGTGCCTCAGAACCCCTTCTTCTAGGTGCTTCTCCCTCAGGTCCTACGGCCTCTTAGGAGCTGTACCTCCCAACCCACCGGGGAAGCTTCCTCTCACACACACACACACAAAACTAGGAGTTTCCACCAGATAACCCCCCTGTGCCACGAGCTGGGTTTTCACGTTCTTCAGTGGAAATCTGACCATCTCGGGCTGAAATCCTTGCAGTCCGGTATTGGGTTTATTTCTCTTGGTGCCCTGGTTCAGGATTCTGCTTCTCCCTTCCCTGGTCTGCTTGTCCAGATGCCCACGTCCACCCTGAGCGACGCAGGCTGCCCCCGGCTGGCCGCCGTAAGGCAGCGTTTATGGCCCCGCTTCCAGAGAAACCCCAGACTTGAGTCTCGGAATGCTGTTACCCAGCCGGGAAAGTCTGGCTCGTTTTTGTACTTAAAAAGTTAACACCAACACGGTACAAGAAATTCCGACGGTACCAAACAGCGTTGAGATGTGCCCTCCACGCCGGACCTCAAGGCCTCCAGCCCCTCCGGAAAGGGGTTCGCCAACAGTGTCTTCCACATCCTTCCAGAAACATCTCGTATATATGAGCTATTGAAATAGATGTACATCCTCCTTATCGCGCGGGGCATGCTGCGTGCACTGTCCTTATTCCCGCCGCTCCCCTTAATTTATTTGGAGATCATTCCATTCCAGGGCATGTTAGGTTTGACTCGTTTTTATGTCTTTCCATTCAGCGGTTAATTTTGTTTTTAAATTGAGGTGAAATTAAATCCAGTGAATTGTACGGGTCTTGAGTATACAGCTCAGTGTTTTAAGCAACCGTCTACACCTTGTAAGCGACATCGCCGCCCCCACCCCCCACCCCGGCCCACGTTCCCGCCTCCCTCCGCCTGGAAGGCCGTGGCCCCTTCCCGTAACCCACCCCCTCCCCCAGGCAGCCCCTGTTCCCGTAAACCTCCCTTACCGCGGGCTAGCTTTGCTCGTTGAACTTCATACACACACGGATCCGTAAAGAACACACCCTCTTGTGTCTGATGTATTTGCTGAACCGAATGCTTCTGGTAATTCACGCTGGTCGCTGTTGCTGAGTGGCGATCTGTTGTGCGAACAGGCTACAGTCTGTTTACTGTCCTTGGGTGGACCTTTGGGGTGTTCCAGTGTGGGGTTATTACGAATAAAGCCGTTACCTTCTCTGCACGGGTCTGTTTGTGGACGTGGGTTTTCGTTTCTCCTGGGCACGGGCCTAGGAGTAAGCCCCAGGCTTTTTAAAAGCTGCATCGTACTCCGTTGTAAGAATGTACCGTCCGACGCTGTAGTGAACGTGCCTGGACTTACATCTGCATGAACCTACTCTCCCAGGACGGCGGCTGCAGGGAAGGGTGTGTGCATTTAAATCTGGGACAGATGCTGCCCAACGGCTTTCCAAAGAGGCTCTGTGTGAGGCCCTATTGTCGCACATCTTAGCAACTCCGTGTACGATCAAGCTTCTCAATCTTCGCTAATGTGACCATTGAAGAATACTAACTCATGGTTTTCAATTTCTTTTTTTTTTAATTTTTTAAATGTTTTCATTTATTTTTGAGACAGAGAGAGAGACAGAGCATGAGCAGGGGTGGGGCGAGAGAGAGAGGGAGACACAGAATCCGAAGCAGGCTCCAGGCTCCGAGCTGTCAGCACAGAGCCTGACACGGGGCTCGAACTCACAAACCGTGAGACCGTGACCTGAGCCGAGGTCGGACGCTTAACCGACTGAGCCTCCCAGGCGCCCCCCGATTTCTTGAAATTACATAGAACAAGGAACATGAATTTTTTCCCCACATATTTATAAACCATTTGTGTCTCTTTTTGGTGAACTCCCTTTTCCCATTTTTCTTCAGAAGTTTTTTAAAAGGCCTTTCCTTGGGGCCTTTTTTGGGTGGCTCAGTCGGTTGAGCATCTGTCTGACTCTTGATTTCAACTCAGGTCATGATCTCAGGGTCTTGGGATGGAGCCCCACGTCAGGTTCTGAGCGGACAGCACGGAGGCAGATTGGAATCCCCCCTCCCCCCGCCGCCGTCCCTCTCTAGCTCACTATCTCCCTATACACATGAAATACACATGTGTATCTCAAATACACATGAAAAAGGAAGTTTTTTTTAAAAGGTCTTATTCATTTGTAAGAACTCTTTATATATTAAGGACACTGGTCATTTGGCATAGGAATGTTCACAGTCTATGTTAAGATCTGGTGAAGCTCGTTACTCTCTGCTTATTCTTCTCTGTAATCTCCCTCAACCCCCGCCCTAGCGATTCTCACAAACTTTTCCATAAGAATTTCTGAATCAGCTTCTCTAGTTCCAAAAACAACCCGGTGGGCATTTACCTCTCTGGCCATCTCTCCCACTGCTCTCCCTCCCCCTCCAGGGTTTCTGGGCCTCGGCGCTGTTGGCACTTGGGGCCGAATCGTTCTGTGCTGTGGGATATTCAGCAGCGTCCTGGCTTCTATTCACCAGATGCCAAGAGCAGCCCCACACCCCCACCCTCCCGCCGGGACAGTGAAACACGACTCCACACGTTGCCAAGCGTCCGGAACCGCGGGCAGAGCCGATCTGGCTGCACCGGACCCCTCGCTGCTCCCTGACCAGGCGAGCCACGCTCTGTGCCAGTGGCCCCACGCGCTCCATACGTTCCTTCATTTTTCCGTGCTGGCTGTCCATCCTCCAGCAGAGTATAATTTGCTTCTCGAGTTCTTTCTTTGCGTCCCCTGCACCTTGAGGACTGCCAGCCTCGCGAGGGCAGGGGATGTGGGCTGTTTTGTCCTCCCGCATCCCGGAAGCCTGGAGCACATCTGGCACTTAGTGTAGTCTGACTCGGGTTGTTTCCGTTCAAGAGCTCATTCTGTTTTTAAATTGGAGAAATGAGTAAATCGGAATAGGTTTGTAGTCGAACTCAGATGACAAAGGACATCTACACAGAAGATGCCCTTTCCCGTGTATCGGAGCTCCTCCTACGCCCTCCCGTCCGGTGCAAAGTACGCTGTAAATAACCAGCAGTAAATGTTTTTCGTGGCGAACATCTGTCCAGCCTGTTTCTATTTTCCCTGTTAGTGGGCTTGGGAAGCTGGGCCTCCGACTCACAGGGTGTGGGGATGGGCTGCCAGCAGGGAACAGGCCCCAGGACTGACCTCGGCCGGGGTAGGTCGTGTCCGGGACCCCTCCCGGTCTGGTCTCTCTCCTCGGCTGACCGAGCTTCCCAGGCGCGCATCTCCGCCCCCCTCCCTGTGGGGCTCCAGCCCAGGGACACGGAAAAGAGATTGCTGAAGCCGGTCCCACCTCATGCCGTGTCCCCAGAAACCCAGGGGCTCAGCTCCGAGCTCTGCTGCGGGGCAGGTGACAGGTCGGAAAGCGACCTTTCTTGGCCGGTTCTGTCGCCTGAAGGGAGGGTCTGTGCCAGGGACAGACTGTCCAGTGGGGCAGGGGTGTTAGAGGAGAGCCTTTACTTCCCTTTCCGTTTCCCAGACCCTTCTGGCCGGGCCTGCCCCCCACCTGGTGCTACACTCCTGCCCAGGCCTGCAGGGTGGGGGTGGGGGGAGGCCGGCCCCTCCTCCCGGGGTGGCCCCCGGCCTGTGAGGGGTCACGAGGACCTCTCCAGGCTTCTGAGAGCTCTGGGCCATCATCACTGCCTCTTGTGGGACCCCCTGTTCACCAGTGCCTGGGAGCAGGCCCCAGGCCCACCCCAAGGTCACCCTGACCATGCCTGGGGCAGCCCCAGATGGGTCTGAAGCTGTGACCTGGACCTACCCCGGCGAGGGTCAGACCTGCAGAAGAACACAGCTCCAGAAAGACCATATAAACCAAGCTGAAGGGGGTGGTGCAGAGGCCCCGCACACGGGTGTGCAAAGCATTGTGCGGTGTCCCGCCTGCCCTGCCCCCAGCCGGGCGTTACACCGGCCCCCGCGGCCCTCTCAGCCTCCGAGCTGGTACACGGCTTCCAGGGACCCGGGGCTCCTGCCCACGGCAGGCTCTGTGGTGTCCGCGGTTGGCCACTTGACATTTATAGCCACAGAGCCTCTCGGCTCACTGTCCCTGCGGTGGGGCCTGGCTCTGGGGACAGCACGGCTGTGGAGAGCTGGGAGCTGGCCACAGCCCCGAGGCTGAGCTGGGAGGGAGGCCCGGCGCCCGCCACGGGCTCGCCCCGAGCTCTTTCTAGAACCTGGCTCGAGGCTGGGGAAGCTGCCGTGGTGCTGAGGCCCTCCCCCCCCCCCCCACCCCCTTCCCCCGGGACCTCTGGCACTCCGGGCCTAGGCACGGGTGCAGGGGTGAGGGAGCCACGGGCTCACGGGAGGGCTGGACGCCAGGGGCAGGGGCCTCGGGGGGCCTCTGTGAGCTTGCCCCACCTGCATTTCGGACCCTGCAGCCCTGTGCGGCCCTGCCCTGGTTGGCCCTCAGCACACACTGGCAGCAGCCGTGTCTCCCTCCGGCCAGAGAGGGGCTGGGCTGGGAGGGGCTGAGGAGGCAGGCGGGGGGTCCAAACACGCCAGCCCCTGGCAGAGCCGACCCTGACATGGTTCTGACTCCAAAAGCCCACTGCTGGCACTGGGAGGACTGGAGTTGTGTTGAACGTGGAAGGGAGGTCCCGAGGGCCTGAGACCTGGGAGGGGCAGGGCTTGGCTCCCCTGTGCCCAGCCTCGACTCTGCTCTGCTGTGGCTCAGTGAGTCACAGACTGGCTCCCTGCCCTGACTCTGGCCTGCCCCTGCCCCCCACCCACCCCTGGACCCTGGGGCCTGATTCTGGCCTGCCCCTCCCCCTCCACCCACCCCTGGATCCTGGGGCCTGACTCTGGCCTGCCCCTCGCCCCCCCCACCCCTGGACCCTGGGGCCTGATTCTGGCCTGCCCCTCCCCCCCCCACCCCTGGACCCTGGGGCCTGACTCTGGCCTGCCCCTCCTCCCCACCCACCCCTGGACCCTGGGGCCTGACTCTGGCCTGCCCCTCACCCCCACCCACCCCTGGACCCTGGGGCCTGACTCTGGCCTGCCCCTCCCCCCCACCCACCCCTGGACCCTGGGGCCTGACTCTGGCCTGCTCTTGGAGAACTCTGGGATTAAAAATCAGGTCAGGGAGGAAGGGAGGGAAGAGGGAAGGAGTCTGGGGCCAGGCATGAGTCGGGCCTCTGGGCGTCTGGAAGCTCACACCCTACAATCCAGGGAAACTCCAGAGAGCAATCAGGGGAGAGGACGGGTGCAGGTAGGGCCTGATTATGGGGTGGGGTGTGGAGCGGGCCTGTGGGAGGGCAGGGCCACCTTGGGGAGGTGAGGCAGGACAGCTACCTAAAAATGGAGCCTATTTTCATATAAATAGAACACTTCTGGGCCTGTTTCTTTTTTAGAGTTAGGACTTATTTCAGCACTCTATCCTCCGCAAACGCCCTGGCAGCCCCTGGTGGTTTCAGCCTGGTGACACGGGCAGCTGGTTGGCTCAGGTCACCGTGCCCTGAATCTGGGTCCCCGCACCAAGGGGCGATTCAGGCCTCCATTCGCCGGCCCTGCCAGATGCCTGGCGTGCGCCTGGATGGGGTCACGGGGAAGAATCCGGCTCTGTCCCTGCCGTCCAGGGTGGACCCGGGAAACAGCCCTCGGCCGCACAGACTGCGGAAGGGCACGTGTTACCTCGGTCTGTGTGAATCAGCAAAAGCTTCCCGGGATCCATTCTAAGCAGAGTTTTGAAGGATGCACACTTTTGTAGATTGTCCTTTTTTCTTTCTTTCTTCTTAACAAGCGGTAAACACCGGTGCCAAATATCAAACCAGCGACAGAGAGACAGACGCGGACCCTGGCCTGCGGATTCTGGTAGGAGAGTCACGTGAACATCACGATAGACAGGAGAGGAGTCAAAGGCAACACAAGGGAGCCGTCGGCCCCACAGCTGGCTCGTCCTGGGGTTTGGCTGGGGCAGGGGGCGGTGGGCGTGGCCGGGGGGGCAACAGGTGCATGGAGGGGCTTAGGCCGCCGCTTGAGCCTCAAGCGGAGATGATGACTCCAGTTGTGTCTGCCTGGCAGGGGTGACAGCGACGAGGGCACTCGGGAAGGGCCTTCAGTCGACCAGCAGGGCTCCCGGGACCAGGGCTCAGGACAGTGTGGGGGTCCCGCGGGGAAAGGGCTGGTGCAGCTCCAGGTGTGCGAGTGGGGGCCCAGTCCCACTCTTGCCCCCTCAGGGGTGTCTCCGTGGGGCTGAGAAGGGCTGTTCCCTGGTGGGTGGAGGGGGGGTCCGGGGACAGGTCTGGCCTCTTTCTGCTCCTTTGGTTTTTTTTCTCTTTTCTGAACGGGGCCCCTTTGGGCAATGCCAGCCCGTCTGTGACAACTGTCCCCCAATGGCCAGGGCTTGGCTTATCTGACCCTGAGATGAGGGGCAGGGGCAGAGCAGCATTCAGGAACCTTCCAGAGGGCAGAGGCTGAGATCACCCTGACCGAGGACGGAGCCCCCCCCCCCCCGGCCCCCTCAGCAGCTCGGCAGGCCCCAGGCTCAGGCCCGAGGCCGAGGCCGGGCCAAGCCGGGGCGTCTCGTCTGCTCACAAGCATCGGTGGTCTTGACCGAGGCCGGTGCTGACTCTGACAGCTGACTCTGGCTCTAACAAGACTGGCCCTGCGAGAGGCCCGTTACCTGCCAGTGGTTGGCATTCAAAATAGAATCTCGAGTTGCAGCAAAGCCTTTAATTCGATGTGTCCCAACAGCGGGTCGGTGTGTGGATGACTATGATCCGGCCGGTCCCGGGCTGTAATCACGGAGTCAGGATGAAAAATTACAGGCATTGAGTGGGCTTGTTTTAAATATAACGTAATCCACACCGTCCTCTCTCTTATTTGCTAGATTTGAAGTGGAGTCTTTGGCAATTGGCACAGGTTTTGCCTGACGTGTAGCGGATAAAAATGGCCCTTGCTCCGTGAACAGGGCACGAGGAAGGCCTCCCCAGACCCCGAGCGTTCCCTACTGCGCGTGGCCCGTGTGGCCGTGGGCTCAGACTCGGGCCCCGCGTCCGCCCAGCCGTGGGAGAGTCCCGGCAGGTAACGGATGCGAGGGCTCGGCTCTGTCGCGATGAGGAGGCCGCGCATCCTGGGGCGACCCCGGGGCCGCCGCAGACACGCATGCCCTCTCCCTCCCCAAGCCTCAGCTGACCCGCTCAAAGCAAGTGTAGACGCACCACCTTTCGAATCCGTCAGTGTTTCCTAACGGTGTTTTCCCCGGTGTCTTTGTGTGTGGTGAGGTGGGCACGGGTCGGTTCAGCCTTTCCGGAAAGAAAAGTAGAATTGCACACGTGTTCCTTCGGGGAGGAACCCGACCCGAGGGAAATAAATCAGGGACCGAGATGTGTGGTCAAAATAGGTTCACCACGGTGTGTTTTGACGCTCTTGAAAGGCTGAGAAGAGAAACAGACGCTTCCCCGGGCGACAGCAGGAGTTTACAGCGTGCTGACTCTGCAGCCCCTCGAGGTCACGGCACACGTCTCGCTGGGGGGCAGAAGCCGACGACAGAAAGTGAAACACAGAAGCGTGCACGCCATCCGACCCCAGCGATGGCACGGCCCGGCCGCGGGAGGGAAGGGCGTGGAGAGTCTGTAGGATCGAATTTCGTTGGGGACGTTTTCTCCATTTTCCGAATGTTTTATATCTGGTGTAATAAGAACCTTAAAACAGCTGAGTGTTGAAAAACGTCAAATGCGATGAGTAGGGAGGGGGGACCTGCCGTCCGGGCTCCCGTCCGGCTTTCGCCGGCCGTCCTCGGGGTCCGCGAGGTGACCGCGGAGACCGGGGCTCCCCCTGCCTCAGTGGCGGGCAGCGATGGGTCCCACGCCTGGAGTCAGCGATCCGCCAACCGCGGGGCTTCCCCAGACGTGTCTGCCTGAGTAGATTAGTGGTCTTCTAAAATCTTCCCAGGCGCCCGAGAAACGTCAAAGCCGTTGAAAGCAGGGCAGCCGCCGGCCCAGCTCTATCCCTGCTGCACCACGGAGCGCCCGTGGCCCCCTACCCACCTGGGGCCCAGTGGGCTTTCTGCCGGAGACGTGAGCTCTCCCTGCCATTTAGGCGGGGGGCCCCGTTGCTGCCCACACATCTGGGCTTTGGGGACCCCCTCCTGGCTCTGCTGGAGCACCCATCCCCAGCTGCCAGGACACGCGGGCCCACCTGGCGAGCTGTCACGAGGGTAGGGAGCCTCCAGGGCCTCCCTGGCGAGGGTCGCTCCCTGCCGCCTCTCCGTAGGTCAGCCCAGACGAGGCCACCTGCAGAGATGAGGGGTGGGGCTGCAGAGGCCGGTGGCCAGTGTCCGGGTCTAGCTGGCAGCTTGCCTGGGACTTCCGTGAACCAGACCCGTGCCTGCCCAGTCAGCCGCTGAAGACGGACAGGATTCAGAAGCTGAAAGGCTGAGACAGACAGACAGACAGGCCTCAGAGGGAGGTGGAGCGGGAAGGACGGACGCAGAGGCTGTGACGCGGAAGGCGCCCCCGGCTGAGCGCGCTCACCCTGGGGCAGACGTCTGCGGTGCCCACGACGCGCCCCTCCAAAATCAGCACACGCTGAGGAGGTGATGGCACCTCGTGCCGTCCAGACGGCGGGAAAACCATAAAATCCGCAAACACGGTGCCAGGGGCCTGTCAGTTAGCACAGCCTCGTAGGGAAGAAATCGGGCAATGAGTGTTGCCAGGGCTACTAAAACGTTTCTCCTGCCTTCCACGGTGATCCCACCGCCGGGAATGTGTGGGAAGCACATAATTCAACCGAAAAATGGCAGACTTGTCCGTAGGAGCTGACGAGTGCAGGGACAACCCTCGTGTCCGACGTGCTCCAGTGTGGCCGCCGTGAGCGTTTTTAGAGATAGGGAATATGAAGGCTAGCTGACAACGCTTAAGGATCCTTAGAATACGTGCAAACAAGCAGAAAATAAAACTACCTACACGTGAAAATTAATAATTACGTAAAGCAGCCGCCGGGACGTTGGGGCGGCCCCGCCTCTGCTGGTGAACGTGGTCTGTGCCTCCCCGCTGGCCACACAGACACTCCTGTCTTCCCCGGGGGCCTGCCCTGCTGTGCCCTGTCTGGGGCTCTCTAACCGCGAAGCCGCAGACCTCAGGCTGGTGGGGACACAGTCCCGGCCGAGCCCGCCCACCCGGCCAGCTCACCCTGGTGGCCCCACGGGGTCTGGATGATGCCCGCTAAGTCATTCCAAGCTCACACCTCGAGGCACCAAACCAGAACAGATACGGTGGGGCTGGGTGTCGGGTTAAGAAAAGGGACGAATGAAATGGCTTCGAAGGCTCTTGCTGTTTGCAGGCGAAGCCATCTGGGTAAGCCCGCGCAAGTCCGGACTCCCAGCTACAGCGTCACGGGGCGACGGCGCTTTGTCACGGACTGAGCCCTCCTGGCCTACCCGGCAGCAGGCACGGACTTGAGCCCGAATCGCCCGGCGCTCCTGGCGACCAGCACGGCCCACGGCACCGCGTAGGGACCCCATACACGCTGGGGAGCGGGAGGGGACGGGAAGGACCGCGCGGTGCGTGGATGAACACGTCCCCTCGGACAAGTGTGTCCTTATTCAAAGCCCGTCTGCCTCCAGATGCCCTTTGCCGGTGTTCCCACGAGGCTGCACCCCCCAGCCGGCCCGGCCTGTGCCTGCCGTACGGGGGCCAGGAACGCTGGGTGACGCGCCTGTGTCCACACCAACCTAACCTCGTTCGTTTGGTCCACACGTGCTCACCGGACAAAGAGAGGCTTAAGGACGGTCCCTGCCCTTGATGGGTTTCCAGTCGCCCAGGAGGTACGGGGGCAGGTCAACGAGGCAGCGTCCCAGGGGGAGCCACACGAGTGCTGTGGGGGGAGGTGCAGCGGGGGCGTGGGAACACCCAGCAGGTGGGCTCGGGGGTGCGGGGAGGCCTGGGCAGGGCCTCGGGACAGGTTGCACGCCACCCGGCAGAAGGAGCGTCCGAGCGTCTGCTCAGGGTCCACCTGGGCCCCCCCTGGCCGCCCACGGAGGAGCCAGCGACCCCGCGCAGACCCACGGGGATTCAGGGGCAGCCTCGGTCTGAGTCCCAACAGCGGAGGGTCCTGAGTCCCTCCTGACCATTCGTTCACTCGTTCATCCGTCCTTAGGGCGAACACGGTGCTGGCCTGCTCTGCACCAGGGGGCGGGAAGTCGTGACCCGCAAGCCAGCCGAGGTCCTTGTTCTTCCCGTGGGGCGTGCAAACTCCAGTGCGGGCTGTGTAAGTGCCGTGCACAGATCCTAAGGGCTGGGGTTGGGAGCGACGGAGGTGGGGGAGGGGGCATTTAATCGGTAAAATCAGCACGTGATCGAGCGCCTGAAGGACACCAAGGGGCAGATCGTTACCAAATCCGGGGCAGAGCGCTCAGGCAGCGGCCGTGGAAAGTGCACAGGCCCTGAGGATTAGCCGAGGCCAGCGAGGTGGGAAAGGGTGGAGGGAGCCGGGACACAGGGCAAAGGCGGCAGGGAGCCCCCCGGGTCGTGGTGCTGGCTCCTGGGGGGCTCCGGCTCAGGGTTCCCACATCTCCGCCAGGCTCCTGCCACGAGCACAAGGCCCCAGGGCTGGATCCAACAGGCTTGCCCGTGTGGGGGCCCACGCCATGCCCCACCCACAGCGCCCGCTGGGTCGGACGAGGACGGGGGACAGGCCACACGACGCTGGCCCCCGTGGCCCTGTCTCCCTCCGCGGCGGCTCTGGGGAGCACGGACTGGACAGGAGTGAGCACCAGCAGGTTGTGATGGGAGCACGGCACTCAGCCCGCGGCCAGGCTGCACACCGTGTCGGAGGCACAGAAGCACCACAAGGGTGTGAGGACGTGGGAAGGGAAGAGCGAAACGTTTCAGAAATGCACCTGTGGCCGCACTTTGCAGACGGGCCAGCAGAGAGGAAGGGGACAGTGGGGGACAGTAAACTGCACTAGTGGGGCCTGGGGCTGGCCGGGATGGTCCCGAATCCTGGTTTTCCAAGGTGAATGTGGCCAGGGCCCAAGCCTCAATGCCAGGACCTTCCCCTGAAGTATCCGGGGGTGTTCTGACGTCCAAAGAACCCGGTCTAGGGGTAGAGGGGGGGAAGGGTCCTGCGGCAAGGCCTCGCTGGGGGGAGGACGGCGGGCTCTCCCAAGTGGTTACCCCAAGGCAAGACAGCTGGGGTTTCTATTAACAGCTGCCACCTCGGGCCTGTTGCTTCTCGGCTAAGGTCGGGCCTCGGCCACCCTGCGGGGATGGCCTGACCTCTGCTGTCCACTGCCTGTCATGGCACGGATGCTAAGCCGGCACGGTCGGACTCGGAGGGGCTCTGTAGCGGGAGGAGGCCTCGGATAGCGCTTTCCTCCAACGGGCTTGACAGTGACTCCCAGTGTGAGCATGTCCCACACGGTGACAGCACACAGCACCTCCACAGGCACTTCTCACCTTTACGGTATGTGAACGCTCGGGCAGATTCCGCACTTTTCTGTGTTCGCTTCGTTAACGAGAAGAATGCAGGTTGCCATCCACAGAATTGACGTCGCAGTCCCAGATTTTCTTCTGGAGTTTAGTGCGCTGAATGCCCACCCTCGCTTCCCAAGCTCCGGCCACAGATCCCAAACACGCAGTGAGCCCCGAAGGAGAAACAGGAAGAGGGTGGGGGTGCCTGGGGGGCTCAGTCGGTTAAGTGTTCGACTCTCGATTTCCACTCAGGTCATGATCTCACGGTTCGTGAGTTTGAGCCCCGCGTCCGGCTCTGTGCTGATGGCTCACAGCCTGGAGGCTGCTTGGGATTCTGGGTCTCCCTCTCCCTCTGTTCCTCCCCTGCTCACACTCTGTCTCTCAAAAAATGAATAAATGTTAAAAAAAAAAAAAAGAAGGCATTGGAATAACACTTTTAATGTACAGAGAGAAAAAGAAAGTAAGGATTCTCTGTCCAGGAAAAAATATATTTCAAACATGAGGACAAACTCACCGCTTTACTGGACATACAACACCGGGAAACCTGCACTGACAAAGGGCGTCGGGCAGGAGGGAGGAAGGTGCGAGGGGACCGAGACCCTCTGCACCCACGCGAAGGGACGGGCCTCCCGTGTCCCTGACGGTGCGAGGGAATAGGACCTTCAGAAGTTGTTATTGACATTTCTAGAAAACATCATCGAATACGCCAGCCACGAACGCGGGGTCTGCGACGTGGAGGACACACAGGAGGACAGCAGCGGAGGTGGGGGACGGGGGCGAACCCTCCAAGGCTCCCGTGCTGCATGCCACGCACACAGCATCCACGTGTGGGCACAGCGTGGTCCGAAACGGGCGCTGTGAACCCTGACGAAACCCATAACGGGAAACAGAAAGAGTAAATCAGCCAACCCCGTCAATAATCACAGAAAATAGAAGCTGCCTACACATCCCGAGTTAAAGGCTGAAACGATTACGTTAGGAGAAAAAACCAAGATCCAGCAACATGATACAGCACGTCCTCCATACATGGGAAGACAGGCATTTCCTACCCATAAAGGGCCAATTTATCAACGAGACATGATGACGCTTCTGTACCTAATAACACCTTCAAAAGTGTAATGAGCTGTTTACAGAGTCTCCTGGGAAGGAGAGTGTCTGGAGAATTCCACAGAAGTGTCGCTCCTATCTCTCCTCCTCCTCTGGTTTTAGTCTCGTGCACGGTGCTCCCTGCAAATTCACTCACACTCACCTCCACTTGGCTATGACAAGAAACCGTCCCAGGAGGCAGGAAGCAGTGGTTGTAAGGATGTCTGCTCCCGGCCAAACTGCCTTCGGCCGTGCGGACTTCAGCGTTTCCATCTGTACCATGAAGATCGACTGTGATGGGGGAAAAATGGGGGTGGGGTGGGTTTAAACAGTGAAGTCTTTCTCCGGGCCACAGCATGCGGAAGCCCCTAGAAGCTGGGTCACGGATCCAGGGCAGGATGCCCAGAGCACAGACCAGATGCCTCACTGGTTCTTCCCGTGGCTTGTGTGACGGGGGGGTGGGGGGGGGGGAGAGGGTCCTGTTAAGGGCATTCTTTCGAGCCTTTTCCACACAGCTGACCGCGGTTACACATGTGCTGGATTCCCTGAGCTGCCCTCAGCTTACATTTAAACGGATGGATTACGAGGACGGTGACAGGTGCTGACTCGTACTTGCTTAGTTTTCCAAACTAACCTGGTTGGCAAGAACCACAGACAGCTACCTAGCTCGATAAACCCAAGGGATTAGTAGATGGAGCCATTAACGGCGGGCGTTCTTGGCAGGGGCGGAGGGACAGCATGGCTCTCTGCTTCTTGTGCATCTGCTGGGCTCAGCCTCACATCCACGTCACAGGTACAGAAGCTCCCACGGTGTGTGGTGGGGGGAGGGCACACAGACACGGTACACAGAAGGGGCTTCAAACATTATGACCGATAGAAACTTCTTTAACATACGGGCATTTTATTTATTCTTTTTAAGTTTAATTCGTTTTGAGAGAGAGAGAGTGTGTGTGTGTGTGTGTGTGTGTGTGAGCGGGGGACAGGCAGAAAGGGAGACAGAGAGAATCCCAAGCAGCACAGAGCCCTACGTAGGGCTCGAACTCACGAACCGTGAGATCATGACCTGAGCTGAGATCAAGAGTCAGACGCTTAACCGACGGAGCCACCCTGGTGCCCCAACACACGGGGTCATTTTAAACCTGTGGACTCGCAGATGGAAAGCAGAGTACGTGACAGATACCTTGTGATATCCTTTTCCTTCATAACTCGTGTCTTTTTTTGGATGCCATCTTGCTCTGTGTATGCCTCTCTGGGTTTCAGCTTTGAAACACGGACAAGTGAAATTGGGAAGGACAAACTTACATAAAACCCTTTTTTTATGGCATGATCATAACAAAGAGAAGGAAGCTCCCAGAATCCCGTATCCTTTCAAGAGAACCAATCATCTGGAAATCAAGTCTTTGGCGTTTCCAGTAATCTTCCAAGCCGTCTTCCCCGTGCTACTACGAAGGGGTACGGAAGCGGTGAATGCAGAAAGGTCTAGAAGGATATGCACCAGGCTGCTGACATCAATGATTTCCAGAGGATGTAATGGAAAGGAATGACGACAAATTATTAAATTTTTCTTTACACATCATTGAATTATCTTCATTTGTTACACGTAACACATATCACCTTTGTAATAAAAATGTCAGTAAGGAACATTGTTAAAGAAAAGCAACTACTTTGTTCATTAAAAAAAACCCGCTGATTTCTGGGGCACCCGGGTGGCTAGGTCGGTTAAGCATCCGACTTCAGCTCAGGTCATGATCTCATGGTTCACGAGTTCGAGCCCCGCGTCGGGCTCTGTGCCGACAGCTCAGGGCCTGGAGCTTACTTTGGATTCTTTGTCTCCCTCTCTCTCTGCTCCTCCCCCGCTCATGCTCTCTCTGTCTCTGTCTCTCTCTCAAAAATAAGTAAACATTAAAAAATGTTTAAAAACCCCACTGATTTCTGGGCGACTGGGTAGCTCAGTTGGCTGAGCATCTAACTTGGGTCATGATGTCGCAGTTTGTGAGTTCGAACCCTGTGTCGGGCTCTGTGCTGACAACTCGGAGCCTGGAGCCTGCTTCCGATTCTGTGTCTCCCTCTCTCTGCCCCTCCCCTGCTCACACTCTGTCTCCTGCTGTCTCTCAAAAATAAACAAACAGTAAAAAAAAATTTTTTAACAAAAAAATTAAAAATAATAAACATAAAAACCACTGATTGGGGCGCTTGCATGGCTCAGTCGGTTGAGTGCCCAACTCTTGATTTCGGCTCAGGTCATGATCTTGCGGTTCGTGAGTTCGAGCCCTGCATCAGGCTCTGCGCTGGCAGCACGGAGCCTGCTTGGGATTCTTTCTCTGCCCCTCCCCTACTGGTACACTATCTCTCTCTCTCTCTCTCAAAATGAATATTAAAATAAATTAATTAATGAATTAAAAAAAGACACTGATTAAGAGAGTGTTTGTATATAATGCACATGGTCTGTCACGCTAAAAAGAATTATTAGTAAGCTCACCAAAGACTAAATTCCAAAGTCTAATTGTTAGTTTACAGCATCAGTTTTATGAGTCAGAAGCTTTAGGGTAGCCTCTGGGGTTTTACACCACCCCCCTGGCCTGAGCCCCTGAGCCCCTGAGGCCAGGGCACTGCCGCGTGATTAGATGAAGCGGTGTGGGTGATGACTTAGCACAGTGCCTGGCAATGGCCAGTGCCCGACCCCACCGCGAGGCCCTGCAGAATCAAGGTCACCTACACCTGCTAGATGGGACTGCCCACCCACCTTCCCTCCAGGGATAAACGTCACAGGAGTCATTGACAGCAGGCAGGTAAGGTCTCCTCAAAATCAACATCTCCCTCTCTCGGAGCACCTGTCCTGACATGTGACAGAGGCCACTGCCTCTAACCCTCTCCAGCAGCAAATCCTTCTACCAAGTGGGGTGCTTCCCCCAACGGACCACGCTCTAGCCTTCTAAGCTGCTAGAATCTTCAGAATTTTCAACCTTGATACCGTTGGTATTTGGGGCCGAGTGGTTCTCTATTGTCGGGGGTGGGGCGGGGTCCTGCACATTGTGGCACGTTTATTGGCATCCCTGGGCTCCACCCGCTAGATTCCAGAAGCGTCCAACCCGCACAGTTGTGACAAAAATATCTCCAGACGCTGCCAAGTGTCCCCTGCGGGGCCAGAGTGCCCCCAGTGGAGAACCACTGTTACCGGTTCAGGTGGCCTTGGCCCTCCCATGAGGACCTGGGACTAGGATGACAGGTTGATATCCACACCCCCCCACCCCCCGCCCGCGCCTCCCCCGCCAAAAACAAAACCAAAAACCCAGGACATGAACCTTCGAGACCTTCCCAGGAGCAGTAGTAGCCTGTGAAAGCCAAGATTTGTCTACCATTTTAGTGCAAACTTTCTCCCTTATTGGTGGCCACCAGGAGGCTCTGGGCAAGGAAAAATTGTGGCAGGTCCCTGTGGGGCTGAGAGAGGGGAAGGGGTGTTCAGCCAGCTGGTAGTCGCGAATCCATTCACGGGCATAAAAGGGGCGGGACAGACTGGCAGGTGACAGTCACTCAGTCCCGTGGCTTTAATGCCACCCATGCACCCACGAGCTCTCAATTCGTACTTCCAACCCTCACCTGTCACGGTAGCCAGCCTCCTGCACCCCGCCGCCCCTCTGCATCTGCGGGTATTTTGCAGGCATCTCAGACTCAACATGCCACACCTCAACTGGCTTTCCCCCCAGACCTGTCTTCCCTAGTGACCCTCATCCCAGGAACTGCCACCACCGCGCACCGGACCGCTCGAGTCATTCTTGGTTCTCTTGTTCCTCTCCCTCACCTTCCACGTCCATCAGTCATGTCAGCCCTGCCTCCAAAACACGTCCCTATCGGCCGTGTCTCCTGTAGCTCCCCCTCGGCCGGCGCCACGGCTCTGCCTCTGACCCTCTGCGAGCCGCCTCCCGAGGCTGCGCGGGGCCGGTGGGCGGGGCCTGCGAGGAACCGGAGGAGGGGCCTGCGCGGAGCCGGGGGGCGGGGCCCGCGGGAGCCAGAGGAGGGGCCTGTGAGGGGCCGTGGGGCGGGGCCTGCGAAGGGCCGGGGGGCGGGGTCGCAGCCGGAGCTGGAGAGCGGGGCCTGCGCGGGGCCGCCCCCGCCCCGCATCCCACACTGCCCCGGGACCGGAAGAGGGGCCGCCGCTTCCGGAACCTGCGGGCAAATTGCTCGTGGGGCCGGTGGCAGCGGGGCGGCTTTGCTCGCGATGGCCGCGGCCGTCGCTATGGAGACAGGTAAGTAGCGCTCGGGACCCTAGCAAACACAGGTGCCCCGGGCCAGACATCTCTTCCCGCTTCCCCGGGGACTCCTTTGCGGCGCAGCTCCGGCGGGGCTCCTGTCCGCGGCTCCTTCCTTCTCACCTCTGCCGTTCGGACGCCGACCCCATCGGCCTCCCGGCGAGGCCCCAGCGGCAGGACGCGCTCCTGAACCGTCCCTTCCGCCGCTGGTTTTCCGCGTCCCCGATGAGCGTGCTTAAGTGTGAGATGTCGCCCGACTGTGAGCCTTTCTGCCCCTGACATTTCTCGAACCGGCGCACGTCCCGTCGGCCCGTTTGCAGCTTGCATTCTGGACTTTCCCCGGGGTACTTAGCGGGGCTCTGAGGCGCGGTTATTACGACCTTCTCCCGCTGATCAGTCTGGAAATCTCGGGTCGTGGCTCCCGGGTGGTGGGTGTCCTGTCCCGTGGGTGCGCCTTTTGCTCTTGTCTTTAGAGGAGCGCCTCACTTGATCTTGTTGAGCAGAGCGCCCTCTGTTTCCCCCGGACTAGTGGGGAAGGGCCGCCTTCCCCCACGCCCAGTTTAGGAAAACCACGCCGTGCCCTTACTTTTGCAGAAATACGTTCTCAGCGGCAGTCACGTCTTTTTCTACAAGTCAGTGTTCTAGATGGTGACCTTTATTTTGGGTGACTTTTGCTGTATTCCGTCCTAGATGATGCTGGAAATCGACTTCGGTTTCAGTTGGAGTTGGAATTCGTGCAGTGTTTAGCCAACCCCAATTACCTTAATTGTAAGTTGTTGGGCGCCTAATGGAATTGAGTACCTGTTAACATCTCTGACAAGAAGAGTTGCAGTTCGTAATAATGTCTACTTTTATGTATGCCTAGTTCAGTGGGATCACTGCTACACTTAAACGGGTGCGCGCGCGCGCGTGTGTGTGTGTGTGTGTGTGTGTGTGTCTGAACAGACTGGGACTTATGTTCTGAATTCAGTGTGTGGTGGTGGTGGGGATTTACATACGTAGATTCTGTATGCTAGGGGTCATCGATCGGTACTTCCAGGATTGGTTTGCTCTACAGATATATTTTTTGTTTTTATGCCTTTCAGTTCTTGCCCAAAGAGGTTACTTCAAAGACAAAGCTTTTGTTAATTATCTTAAGTACTTGCTTTACTGGAAAGAACCAGAATATGCCAAGTATCTAAAGTAAGTTTAATTCTTACAGTCCTAAATGTGTATGTAGTGTATTATATTCCAAGACACTGACATTTAACAGACTTTGTAGTTTCACATTGGAAAAAATGTATTTTGAACCCCTCTACGTCTTTTAGTTTTTCCGCCTCATCTCTAAGTTGGGTTACTGTGCAATCTCACTGCTCATCCCTGCCTCTCTTACCCTCATCCTGTGTCCTCCCGTCTCCAAGCCAAAGGAAGCAAAATGATTTTCTACACAGAAGCCATCTTGATCTTTCAAAAATGTTACGACAGGACACTTTGCTGCCTAGAGCCTGTCATTGCCCTCCCATCCCGTGCAGAACAGAGTCCCTTCTCTTTACCTGGGCTCAGGCACTGTGTGACCTAGCTCTGACTTGTCTGACTACTCGTACCACTCACCCCATCTCTCTGTGTTTCCGACCCTAACGAACCCACAGTCTTTACATGCAATGGCATAGTCATCGGCTGAAAACTGAAGAACATAGGGCACTTATCAGCAAGATTTTCTGGAGGGGGTGGCCTGATCTGATTCTTATTACGGCCACATCTCAGATACTGTGGGTTCGTTCCAGACCATTGCAAGAAGGTGAACCCTGCAGTAAAGCAAGCCAAATGAATTTTTCGGTTTTCCAGTGTATAAAGCTTATGTTCACACAATACTGCAGGCTATTAAATGTGCCATAGTGTTTTAAAAAAAAAAGTAGATATTTTAATAAAAAAATATATTGTTAAAAAATGCTAACCATCATCTAAGCTTTTAGGAAGTCATGATCACAGATCACCATAACAAATATAATAATAATGAAAAGTTTAAAATGTGAGAATTATTAAAATGTGACACGGGGACATGAGGTAAGCAAATGCTGTTGGAAAAATGGTGCGGGCAGACGTGCTTGATGAAGGGTTGCCACAAACCTTTAGTTTGTAAAAGAAAAAAAAGGCAGTATGTCTGTAGCTATTGTCTTTCTTTAGAGCCTCATATGTGCAAGAATTGTGCTCTTTAAACCTTGAACTCAGGCCTTTTCTTTGTCTAACTAGGTAGTCAGAAGGCAATAGTGAAACTTGTCTTTTTTTTTTTCCCTTGTCTTTTTCTTTAAAAATAAATTTTTTTTTTTTTTTTTGGGGCGCCTGGGTGGCGCAGTCGGTTAAGCGTCCGACTTCAGCCAGGTCACGATCTCGCGGTCCCACCGTGAGTTCGAGCCCCGCGTCAGGCTCTGGGCTGATGGCTCGGAGCCTGGAGCCTGTTTCCGATTCCGTGTCTCCCTCTCTCTGTGCCCCTCCCCCGTTCATGCTCTGTCTCTCTCTGTCCCAAAAATAAATAAACGTTGAAAAAAAAAAATTTTTTTTTAAAAATAATTTTTTTTTTAATATTTGTTTTGAGAGACAGGGCAAGAGCATGAGTGGGGGAGGGGCAGAGAGAGACAGAGGGAGACACAGAATCTGAAGCAGGCTCCAGGCTCTGAGCCGTCAGCACGGAGCCCGATGCTGGGCTCGAACCCACGAACCGCGAGGTCGTGACCTGAGCCGAAGTCAGATGCTTAACCGATTGACCCACCCAGGCGCCCTTCTTGTCTTTTTCTTTTTTAAACAAACACATTTGAGAGGGAAATGATTCAAACTTGTACTTTATCCAACTCACTTTTTTGATCTGTGTCTAATAACTGATTTTTGAAGCCCGCATCTCTCTGCCTGCAGGACCCCTTTGCTCCCTTACTGGTCCTTTTTAAACAGCCACTTATTTAATAATCACAGTGAAGACTTTATTAGGTGGTGTGTGTACGTAGACTTGGAGACTCCGTGTGGACACGGGGCCACAGGCACGGGGGGTTCCCTTGCTAGCTGCATGACGGGAAGTGTTTCCTTTTATTGGGCTCTGATACCCCCGTGTGCAGCTTCAACCCAGATCTCCAGTTTTGCCCCTGAGTCAATCCAGAACCCGTCTGTGACCCCTTGAGGCAACTGCCCTTCAGATGTTTGCATTCAAGAGAGGTTGCAGGCTAACCGCTGTGGGCGTGTGTCATCGGTCGCCGGAGGCTTTTGTTTAAGAGTTGCTGACCTTAAAGGTCGGAGAGTTTCGTATAATAATCCAGACTTGTAGTTCCTCCTTAAATCTGGAGGGTCTGCTCACTGCAGGGCTTCCCCCTTTCATGTTGGGGCTGGCTCACCTGAGGGGCGGCCGCCGCGTGCAGACCCTGGCACCGCTCGTCCTGCTCCCCTGGTAGCCGGTACCCGCACCTGCGACGTAGCCTTTACCCGTGCCTTCTCGGCCGCTGTCAGCCGTTTCTCACGCGCCCTCCCTGGGGTATTGTGCAACCGTGCCCTCCGCTGTTCTGCCAGGAACTAGACACAGGCCTTCGGGTGCAGTCAGGGTGCGGTGGACCAGCCACACTTCTTCGGGTGGACGTTACGCTCCAATAAGTGTAACTTGAGTTCCTGTTACTTTTTCATGGGGGGGGGGGGGGCAGGGATTCACATCGCCGACTCGCTGAGAGCTTTATGCCAACTCCAGCTCCTCTGTTCTTGTTTTCATCAGTGCTGTTAACTGAGTTCTCCGTTTATGCCTCATTTACTTTTTCAAAATCTAAAGGGGCAACTTTCCTTTGGTACCTCTTACTTCCTCTTGTCGGTTAAGGCCAGAGTTGTAGCCTGTGAAAATACTTACTCTGAGCGTTGTCTTCACAAGTTTGAGAGATGATCACTGCGTGTCCGAGTTCCGTTTATTGACCGAATGCCACCTGAGACCACTCTCTTGGTTGTCACGGTGGTTTAGGTTACAGGTGAGGAAGCTAAAGCTGCCCGAGGTTGAGAACCTCGTCCAAGGCCAGCCAGCTGGTGAGTGGCGGGGCTGGTGTTCAAACCCAGGTCTCTCCCCGTCCCGATGCCTGCATGAGAAGGAAAGAGGTTGGGTGTGAGCAAGGCATTCAGGCTCAGGCACCAACAGCTACGAGCAGCTGTGTCTTTGGAGTGCTGATAGCATACCGATGTTGTCTCGGAAGGACAGCAGTGGGGTTGCGCCCTGCTCCTCAGCGTGGTCCCCAGACCAGCAGCCGTGCTGTCACTTGGGAGCCTGTTAGAGATGCAGAGCCCAAGCCCCCACCTCAGACCTGCTGAATCAGAGTCTGCGTTCAGGGAGTGATTTACGTGCACATGAAGACGTGGGAAGCACCCCGCGGTATATACGGTTTTCATCCTTCCGTCCTGTCTATACCGCCTGCAGAAGTCTGGCTCCGAGCTCTCTTACAGTTGAAGGTTGTTTAATGGACTCAGATCTCATGTCTTTTCTATTTGAAATAATTTCACTTATGAAATAGCTGCAAAAATCATAAAAAGAATTCCTATATATTCTTCACCCAGATATTTTAAATGTTAACATTTTCTGTAACCACAGGACAGTGATCAAAATCTGAACATTAACATTAACATATTATCTAGTCTGCAGACTTCATTCTGATTTTGTCCGCTGTCTCATTAATGACCTGTGTCTGGGACGGTATCCAGTCTAAGCTCCTGTGCTGTATTTTGTATTTATGCCTCCTTAAGTCTTTAATCTTGAGTTTCTTGCTCCTTCCCCCTGCACTCCCCCCTGCTGCCCCCCCCCCCCCCCCCCCCCCCCCGCCTCGTGACCCGGAAGTGATTTTCTAAACTTCTTGGTATATATCCTGTCAGCAGTTGCAGGAAGTCAATTTGACCTGCTACTAGTGATGTTAATTTCGGCCACTTGGTTGAGGCAGGTGGTAATTGCCAGGTTTTACCACATCAAGTTACTAGTTTTCCTTTTGTATTTAATAAGTGTCTTGCGAGGAACTACTTCGAGACTGTGTACATACTTTGTTTTGTGTCATACTTTCACCCCCGAATTTTGGCGTCTGTTGATACCTGCCCGAAGCAGTTTTTACTTGATTTTCTAATTCTGTCACTTTCTACGTTTATCAGTTGTGGTTTAGGTATGAGGAGGAATCATTCCTCTATTCCCTATTTATTCATTTAAAAGAGTCACATCAATATGGACTCCTGGACTCTTATTTTTTGGATTATAATTGTGTTTTCTTGTAACGGTTCCAGATTTGGCCACTAGGAGCCCCTTTAGGTTGCCTCCTGAGTCCTTGTGACTCATCCCCACGATTTTCTGGGCACTCCTCTTTCTGGCACTACATAACATTCCCGGCTCATCTTGTACCTTCCCTGCCTTAGCCCTGGAGCCAGCCATTTCGCCAGGGGCCCTGGAAAATGGTATTTCACAATCCATCATCTGAGTGTGCTTGTTGGTACCAGTGTCATTGCTGCTAGGCCCTCTCAGGACACACAGCTAAGAAGTTTGTGTGTGTGTGTGTGTGTGTGTGTGTACGTACTTCTAATCCCTGTCTGTTTCTGTGTCTCTATATTAAAAGCCAGGAGTTCATACTGATGTTTCCAACTGCAGCTCCTTAACACAGGGTCCATTCCAGCCTCCCCCGCCATCCTTGTGTGTAACAACTTTCCTAACAGTCAGAGATCTGGCTCTCTTTATCTAAGGTGTGCTTATGTACTCAGTTGCTCAGTCTCAGAGTACCTGTGAAGCAATTCCAGAATTGTTACGTCCCTGTGGAAAGTAGGGTACAGGGCTCGTGCGTAGTTATTTCTGAAACGGAGTCGGTTTTGAATAAAACTTGTCTTTCTCACTACTGATGGAAAACTGGTAGTTATCAACTATAAACAGGTAATTACTAAAATAAAAAGTGTTTATGGTCCTCACCTTGGACACCACCACAGAACTGAATGATTGCCCCCAAAGTTTGACCGCTTACCAGCTCCCGTGTAGTGTTGGGCGGGCTATTCAGTCTTTCTGAACTTAAGTTTTTTTCCCTTTGGAAACTTTTGCTTCATGCTGACTTTTGATGAGCGGCTTCTTTGCAGAAGCAGGAAAAACAGAACCTGTACTACCAAAGTGAACGAATATTCTAGAAATGGTAGGCTACGACATCAGTTTTGAGCAAGAAACTGAGTTGGAGCCTGGCGCGCTTGACCTAGACCGTGCCGGTCGTTAACGTGTCCGCTCGCACCCAGGTACCCACAGTGTCTGCACATGCTCGAGCTGCTTCAGTACGAGCACTTCCGCAAGGAGCTGGTGAACGCTCAGTGCGCCAAGTTTATCGACGAGCAGCAGATCCTGCACTGGCAGCACTACTCCCGGAAGCGGATGCGCCTTCAGCAAGCCCTGGCGGAGCAGCAGCAGCAGAATAACGCAGCGGGAAAGTGAGAGCCGGGTCCAGGACTGGCTTCTGGGACGCGTCCATACTGCTCTCGTGCGGAGAACACAGAGACTCTCCTGGCTGCCTTCCCTGGGGCGGCACCTAGAACTGTAGTGTACTGTTTAATGCAGCTAACTTTTTGCTAATAGATTACTTCTGTCCAACCGGAATTGTTCTCCTTTGGTTTCCCTGTGGATTTGTAAGTTATTATTAGTACTTGACCAACTGAATAAAAACAGAAACGTTAGGTGCTTTAAACCAGCTTAAGGAGTCGTGGGGGGGGGGGGCAAGGGGAGGGCCACCAAATGTCCCAAACTCTAATAAGCCTAGCTCTGTTCCTTACACGTGGTGGGGCCTGGGCAAGTCCGTCTCCCTCCTTCTTACTGTCCGTCTGAACAGCTACCCTGCCTACCCTCTGTCTACAGAATGAGGGGAATAGAGTGAATGATTGCTTTTTTTTTTTTTTTTTTTAATGTTTATTTATTTTTGACACAGAGAGAGACAGAGCATGAATGGGGGAGGGGCAGAGAGAGAGGGAGACACAGAATCGGAAGCAGGCTCCAGGCTCTGAGCCATCAGTCCAGAGCCCGACGCGGGGCTCGAACTCACGCTGAGCTGAAGTCGGACGCTTAACCGACTGAGCCACCCAGGCGCCCCTGTCAATGATTTCTTTAAATCAGAGCAGGAACCGCAGAAAGGTTCTCAAACTCTGCCCAAAAGGAGGACTTATCCGTATCCCCACTTGCTTTGCAAGAGGGCTTAAAGGAACAGGCGGCGTGTCACTGACCGGGTGACAGGAAGGAGAAGGTTGTTGGTTAACTTCTCATTGCACCCTTGGACCTTGGACTAGAATAAAGATGAGGAGCCTCAAATACTTGTGATCACCCAGCACAGCTGACGTTTCCGTGGCCGGTACTACACCCCAGGGCCACGTTACCTGCCTTGTCTTGCTCTCGTGTCACTCGCAGAACCACCCGCGTCCATAAAGGAGGAGCCTGAGGTTCAGACAGGTTAAGAAGCTTGTCTGCGGTGGTGATCGGCGTGACTGACTCGTGGCTGGGACTCTGGCCACCACCACTTGACGACATGGTCTCTGACTCACCTGTGCCACCTGCCTCCGCCAGAGCCAGAAAGCCTCTTGAGACAGGAGAGCAAAACTGCCCGCAGGGAGTAGGGAGGCTGCATTAGGTGCGCTGTGCTCTCCGTCACTGGCTACGGGAAGTTGTACGTTCTAAAGCCAGACAAGGTGTTTTAGGAGCCATTCTTTGTAAATTTGTGGCATTTACGGTAAAAGATCCTAACTCCTTTGGAGATTTGGAATTTGCCTTTACTGGTAGGGACTTTTAGATATTTCTGTCACCTCCAATAATGCATCCCCAGTGCTGTTACTGTCACTCCTGAAGGCGTATTTTACCTGTATCTTAGAAATTCAAATATTACAGGCAAACTGAGGGTTCGTGAGCATTTTTTTTTTTTTACTTTTTTTTTTTTTTTTCAACTTTTATTTATTTTTTGGGGACAGAGAGAGACAGAGCATGAACGGGGGGAGGGGCAGAGAGAGAGGGAGACACAGAATCAGAAACAGGCTCCAGGCTCTGAGCCATCAGCCCAGAGCCCGACGCGGGGCTCGAACTCACGGACCGCGAGATCGTGACCTGGCTGAAGTCGGACGCTTAACCGACTGCGCCACCCAGGCGCCCCATGGGTTCGTGAGCATTTTAATAGCACTGTTTAGACATGAACTATTTTTTACATCGTCATTCATTTATTTATTTATTGCTAACATGAATTCAAAGCAAGTACACAACTGCTTTTATGCCAGAGCAGATCAGGAAATCAAGACACAACTGTCATCATCAACTCTTAATCTTCAGAGAACAACATCTCCACGAGGTTGGCCTGGAGACACTCGGATTCCACCAGTTTTTGAGGCTGTAAGAGAAGAGCAGTCTAATCTTAACCCACAGCTACAAAAATGCTATTAGGGAGGGAAGGAGTTGTTCTTCCTTGAGTTAACACAAATCTTACGATGGAGAAACCATGCTATTCAAAGACCATCATCTAGTTGTAACAAGTCTTATTAGATAGTTCTAATAACTATTTGCCTTAAGATAAATCATTAAAATACTCAGCTCCATGGACTAAAACAAGAGACAGCAAGCCCAGCACCATCGCCTTCCCTCAGCTCGTTAGTTTAGAACTCGTTAGTTTTGGCCATGGCCAAACTGGAGGAGGGGCCTTCTTTTTAGCCAGAATCCTGAAGTCAGTAGAAAACAACCATTGATGCTAGTATTTTAAGGAATTACGTTAACCAACTTTCTTGAGCAGTGCTTAGAGAATTTTAAAACAGAGTGGCTTTCACAAAGCATGAAAAAGACCTAATACTTAAGACACTGGCATTTTCAATAGTTTATTTGATTGCCCATAGGGATGGACAGCCAAGCTGTGCATTTTAATGGATCCCCACTGGGAACAAACATCAAGATCTTTTAAAATCTGAATCCAGAACAGGAGTTTTGACGGGGGGGAGTTGTAGTCCCGCCACAATGACACGACAGACACTTACTGTTCCGTATTTAAGGAGTGTAGGCACCGCAGTTACTTTCAGGTTTTTTCTGAAGTCGTTATTTGGATCTTTCCAACTGTTTCGAAAAAGAAAAAGTGATTATGGGTAACATTTAATTGGTTTCTCCCCATTTAATATTTGATAGATTCCTACATTTAGTCTTTCAGTAATCACTGGTTTCTTTGTAAATGTTTGTAAAAGCTTGAGGACTAGGACTTTAATAGTGTCTGATTGTTTGACTTGCCCGACCGCCCTAAGCCTGCAGACCCTCAGTCGCCGAGGCCCTCCCTGCCTAAGTGCCGAGTCTAGCATCCGGGACAGGAGGGACTGCACCCGGGCACTTACTAAGGTTTCTCTCCCACTTGGCAGTAGATGAACACACATCCTTCACTGACGTGCTTCAGCCCCTCTCGCACGACTGGCTCCGCTTTAAAACAAACGTTGATATAAAAGAATTACTCATCGGCTCTAGAATCCGGCACCGAGGAACAGCGTCCCTCCCCCCTCCCTTCCGTCTTCGCTCAAGTCCTCAGACTGTAACTGAGGTCGACCAGAAAACCACTTGAAGGCCGAGGGCCAAATCCGAGGGCAGATGGGCCCCCGCGCCACGGGCTCCTAGAACGCTGCGGGACGTCCTCGCTGACGGCGGACGACCGGCTCCCCTGTCCCGGACACACGAAGCGCACCGGGGACGGGACAGGTGTTCGGGGACTGGATGCGCGCGGTATCCGGGTCGAGCGGCGGGGAGGGTCGGCGAGCCCCCTCGTCTGGCTCTCGCTCGGCTCCCACGCCGCGGGCCCCGAGTCCCGGCCTCTCACCCTGCACGCAGTCGGGGCACCAGCTCTTCCCGCCGGCGTCCTTGGAGCCGGTAAAGTAGGCGAAGATGGTCTTGCCGTGGTGCTGCTCCACCGCCCGGCTGAACTCCTCGAAGCCGGACACGCTCACCACCTCGTAGCCGGCCATCGGGAGGGCGCGCCGCGCACCGCCGGCCGGGTCTCCGGGAGGCGCCGCCGCGGGACGGGGCGGGGAGCGGCCGCTTCCGGGGGCGCGGCCGGCGGGGCTCCACGGCGCTACGGGAGCCTGGGGCGGCCAGAAGGCCTCCGCGCCGCGTCCCGCCTCCGGCTGTGGCTGGCCCGTGCCCTCCGCGCTGGCTCTGCGCAGGCACCCGGGCTTCTGCCCCAGCCGCCCCGGCCCGGGCCCCATGGGCGGCGGCTGCCCACCCTGCCGCCGGGCAGCCCCGGGACCCCTAGGCGGCTCGGGAGCCCTAACGGCTCCCAGGCCGCCCTGCGCCCGTTGCTATGGCGACCGCGCGAGCGGCCGGAAGCGCGGCCTAGCCGGCCCCCCCGCCCGCTCCCCGGTAGCCGCGCCGCGCCCCAGGCCAGGTGGGCTCGGGCCGGGGCCGGGGGGACTCTGGGAAGCCGCGCCCGGACTCGTGGGCCCGGGGGACAGGAGCCCCTGAGCCGCGGCCGGCCCCGCCGCTCGCGGGCCCCGTCACCGCCGCTCCTGCGGAGCTCGGGGGGCCGGGGCCGAGCGCGTGCGTGCGTGTGTGCGGCGGCCCCGGCGGCGGGCGGCGGGCGGGGGGCCGAGCGGGGCGGCGCGGGCGGGCCTGCAGCCATGAGCGGGGCGGCGGGCCGCTGCGTGGGGCCCAGCCGGCCGGGGCGCGGGCGCGGGAGGCCGTGGGGGAAGAGGGGCGCCGCGGGGGCGCCGCGCGGCCGGGGAGCGGGGCGCCGGGCGACGACCTCGGCGTGGGACACGCGCTGCGTGAGCGCAGAGAGGCTGCGAGACTGTCGGCGGCCCCGGGGGAGGAGAGCGGAGGCCGACGCGGCCGGGGCGGCGGGGGCGAACGGGCCGGAGGCCTCGGGGATCCCCGGCGCCGCAGGCTCGGCGGAGGCCGCGGGGGACCCGGGCGCCGTGTGGGTGGACGGCGCGGTGGGGGAGCCCCAGGTGGTGGGGCCTGTCGGGTCGGTGTGGGTGACGGGCACCGGCGGGGAGGAGGACGGGGCGCCTTACCGGAGCCCCCGGGGCTGTGAGCGGAAAGGCCGCCCGGGATCCATGGGGCACGAGAGCATCCTGGAGCTGTGGCTGAAGGTGCAGGCTATGCGGGCGGCGGCGGGGTGCGGGGAGGGAAGCAGAGTGGAGCTCCACCCGGTGCCCGCGGGAGAGGGCCCGGTTGACAGGGGCGTCCCCGGCAGGGCCTCCTGGGTGGAGACGAGCCGGGGTGGTCTCACGGGGCCCTGGGTGAAGGGACAGGCTCGGGCAATGCCCCGGGCCTCGGGAGTGTCCACAGGCGTTGGGCCCGGGGCGGGTTGTGAGAGGGTCCCAGGCCTGTGCGGGCGGGGACAGGCGGCTGGCCTGCTGCCTGGGGGTGTACCTGGGATGGTGCCCTACCTGCTGGGGAGAGGACAGGCCGCGGGGTGGCCCGCGCCTGTGGACAGGGAGAGGGGCTGGGGGAGTGCCCCTGGTCTGTGGGGCAGAGGGCAGTCCCTGCAGGTGCCGGGGGCTCCTGGCCCAGAGACCGTCTGTGGGGACACCCCGGGCTCATGGAGAGGGGGGCAGGCTTTGAGGGTGCTGCCTGATGCTGTGGGGGCGCCCGGCAGGGTGGAGGAGGAAGCCAGCTGTGCAGGTGCCCTGGGTGCGTGGCGGAACGGACAGGCCGTGGAGGGGATGGGGTCTGGGGGTGCTCCTGGCACGTGGGGCACTGGACAGCCCGTGGGGGTGCCTTGCGCTGTTGAAGAGGAAGCTAGATGTGGGGGTGACCCAGGATTCAGGGAACGGGGGCAGGCTGTGTGGGTAGAGACCGGCTCTGGAGGGGACCCGGGTTCCTGGGCAGCCGCACACGCCGCAGAGGCCTGCGGTCCTGCCGAGCTGCAGGTGGGCCCTGGAGGCGCTCCAGGCCTGTGGAGTGTGGAGCAGGGCCTGGGGGTGCCCACGGCCCTGGGGAGGGAGACGGGCTGTGGGAGCATCCCTGCTGTGTGGGGGACCCAGCAGCCGGTGGGGGCAGCGGTGGCGGGACCAGGGGCCCTGGGAGGACAGGCGGGTTACGGGGCTGCCCCAGGCCTGTGGGACGGGCAGCGGGCCCTGGGGGCGCCGGGGGTGGTTGCGGGGGACACAGGCTGTGGGGGTGTTGTGAGCCTGTGGGACGGGAGGCAGGCTCTGGGGGAGCAGGAGACCCTGCTGCCCGCAGCGTTGGGGGCACCCGGGCCTGCGGGTCAAGAGGCCGGCCCCAGGGACGTGTCTTGTCTGTGCAGAAGGAGACAGGCAGAGGGGCTGCCTGGGGCCGCAGTCCTGCCCAGGCACAGGTGCGGCCCGGGGGGGTTCGCGAGGGCGCCTGCGGCCGTGCCCGCCGCCGTGTGGGTGTCCGGCTCCACGTGCCAGGACGGCGGCTCTCGAGGTGGCTTGAGCCTGTGCGACGGCGTCTCTGCTGCCCTGTTACCCGTGGCTCCCGAGGGGCCGTGGTCTGCGGGGGAGACTGCGGCTTCTGCAGCTTTCCCAGGCCCGTGGGAGAGGGGGCAGGCCATCGGGGGTCCTGAAGCGCCCGGGCTTGCGGGGCAGGAGACGGGCTCTGGGGGTGTGCCGAGACCTTGGGGACGGAGACCGAGTGCAGGGGCGTCTGCCGCTGCCCCGGTGCCCGTGGCTCCCAGGACGCCCCGGCCGGTCCGGGAGGAGTCCACCCCCGGGGGTGTCGCAGGCCTGTGGGGGGAGAGGGACACGGTGCAAGCACCCGTAGACGCCAGGGGTCCCTCACGGATGGGGCTGCCCCCCAGCGCCGGGATGCCTGGGCCCACGGGGGAGAGGCTGGGCCCGGGGGGCCCCTCCGGCTCGCTGGGAGGGGGGCAGGCTGCTGAGATGCCTGGGGCCGAGGGGGTGCCCACGGCGGCGGGGGCCCCCGGGCCGATGATGGCCAACGCCAGCTGTGGGGATGTCTCGGGCGTGTGGGGACAGAGACCGGTGGCGGAGGGACCTGTGGATGGCCCGTGGAGGAGAAGAGCCAGCGGGCCGGTCCCTGAGGCTGCAAGGGTGCCCCTGCCTTTGGGGGTGCTCGCGGCTGTGGGGGTGCCCGCAGCGGGGCGCGTGCCTGCCGTGGTGTGGGTGACTGGGTGTGCCGGGGAAGAAGCCGCCGAGGCTGCCGCCGGCCTCCCAGCGTCCAGGACGCCGTCTGCGGAGGGAGCTGGGGCTTCGTGGGGGGAGGCGGGAGGCAGACAGGCAGTGGGGGCGCCTCTTGTCCACGGGTGTGGGACCCGGTCCTGGAGCTGCCCGCGGCCCCCAGGGGAAGAGAGCCACTGCGAGAACGTGCCTGCGGCCTCAGGGACAAGAGGCCCTGTGCCCCCGGTTGCAGGGCAGGAGACGGGCATCGGCCATCTCAGAGGTCACCCGCAGCAGAGTGGGGGGGCACAGGCCGGAGGAGCGTCTGCAGTGAGGGTCCGGGGGAGCCCTTTGGGGGAGGACAGGTTGAGGGGGGCCTTCTCATAGCACGTGTAGGGAACGGGGTGGGGGGTGTCCTGGGCTCTTTGGGAGGGGACAGGCTGGGGGGAGGTTGGTCCTGGGTTGTAGACGGAGGCACAGGCCGTAGGGGTGTCTTGGGGATCTGGGACAGATGCTTTGTGGAGGCTTCCTGGGTCTATCGGGTGACAAGTTAGGAGGTGTCCTGGAGCAGTGGGGAAGGGACAGGTTGCAGAGAGAGGGGCGTCCCAGGAATGTGTATAGGGGAACAGTGGGGTGGGTGTCACTGGACTCTGTGTACGTGTGTGTGTGTGTGTGTCAGTCACTCGAGGTATCCTGCAACGGGGGGCCGGGGTGGGGGGGGGGGCGGTCACCTAGTGTTTCCCTAGTGCAGCCCTGAGTCCTAGGCCTTTGGCTTCCGGGGAAAGTGTCGCCACATAGAACTCGCAGGGGCCCCGGCCCCGGCTCTGCGGGCTCCTCTGTTCTGCGGCGGCTGCCCTGGACTGTGGTGACCGTGGTGACAAAAGCCAGCGGGACTGCCTCGCCCCTGTGCCCTCCCGTCTTCGTTGTCGCTCTCGTCTCTGCAGCTGTGGGAACAGGGAATCTTGAACAGCTGCCCTTCTGTTCCTACACGTGTATCTGTCTTGAAGCAAATCCAGTCTACAGACCTTGGGTTTACTCAAAAGCTTAAATTAGGGATTTTTTTTTTTTAAACCTGGATTTCCCAATTGATTTGCTGTAGGATTCTTTGAGAGCGCAAACACACCAGTACGTCTAAAATGAATCGGTTTGTGGAAAATCAGCCTAATTCAACAGACGTTGAGTTCAATTATCTGCTCTGCTCAAAACCCTGTATTGTGGGGAATCTCAGAGCAGCAGGACCGGGCCCGGCCCCCCGGGAAGCTGGCACAGCTGGAAGGCTGGGGCCTGGCCGTGAAGTAGGTCAATAACAGAGACCGGTGTGTGGTCGGCACGCCACGAGGCAGGCGTGATCGGCGTCTGAGGAGGCGGTCCGAGACAGCGGGGTGAGCGCGGCCACGTCCCTACAAATCCCGACAAAACGCATTCCGGGCTGTCAGCTCACGGGGTGCGTGTGGGGGGTGCGGGGTTGCAGGTCTGGGGGCCCTTCCGCTACTCCGTGGCAGATCCTGGCAGGGATCTCGGTGTTCTGACCCCGAGGCCTCACCCGGAGCCGGTCGGCTCTGCCCTGCCGAGCTAGCCCGGGGAGTGAGCACGCCGCCCTTCGCCGAGTGGCTAGGGTTTGCTCATGCAGACTGTGAGCAGAAGGCTGCCTGGTTCCCGTGGCAGAGCCGTTTCCGGAGTAACGCCTCACTGGTGGCCCTTGAGGTTTGGGCTCGACGGGTGGCCACTCACACGGTGTCCCCCGTTCTCTCGGAAAGGAGGATTCCAAAAGGGAAGACGCTTTTGTGGAGGACCCTGGCCGGTGCCTTCCCGGAGCACCCGCTGGTCAGCGCGAGGCTGCTGCGGGCCTCCTCTAGAGTGCTGTCCTCTGAGGGTGGCATGGTGGCCCCTCCTTCCGGCGTTTGATCGCCCTTGGTCTGAAAGCAGCCTCCTCCCGTTGCAGGCGATGACCGGTGACCGATGACCGTAGGTGGGCTCTCGCCAGCGCTCCGCCCTCTGACGGAACGGGCCGGGGCAGGCCGGCTCCCCGCCGTGCTCATCTAGCCTGGCGTCCCCCTGGACGGGAGGAGTGACCAGCCAGCGCCAGACCCAGGTACTTCTGTCGTCTTGTCCTCAGGTTTTTAGCGCGACGCGTTTGGAACAGAAGCTGCAGGAAAAAGACGGCCAGCGCCTTTTCAACCACCTTCGAGATCTGACACTTCGAGCGGCCTGTGCTGTTCTGCCCTCCGGCGTTTGGGGAGCCGTTTCAAAGCCAGCTGCGGCCGTCAGCACACTCCACTGCCAAGTGTTTTAGGGCACTCCTGCTTACGCACCATCGCACCTAAGAAAACGGACAAAGGTGATTCCGTAACATCACCTAATAACCAGTTACCCTCCGGCTTCACCTGGTCGCTACCGAAATACGTTTCCCTCCAACAGTGAACGTAGGAAAACCTTCACACAGCAAAGCCGAGTTCTACAGGGAACGCCCAAGTTCCGTTACCGTCCCACTAGTTTCTTTGCGTGTCTGTTCTCCAGTCTGTCCTCCGCAATCCACTCCCCGGCGCGTCGCACGTTCTGAAATGCACAGCATGAGCTGCGGACCCGGCGCCGTGCGGAGTCGCCCTCCAGAGCTGACTCTTGGAACTTACTCTCGGAATTTCCGCTTTCCCTCGATGCAAACTTTAGGTCTGAGTCAGATACCTCAGAATGTACACATCTTGTCACGTTTGCTGAGTTTAGACCAACGGGTACACAGGTGTCACTCATGCCTCTGTCAAGATAGAGATCTTTTCCATGGCTCCAGAAAGTTCTCTCGCGCCCCTTCCTACCCTTCGCAGACAGCCATTCTGGTTTTTTCCACCGTGGGTTAATTTTGCCCATTCTAAGTAGAACCGTATCGCGCGTACTCTTTCACGTAAGGCTTCTTTCAGTGGGTGTGACCCTCTCTCTGTCCTTACGTGGGTCGTGGTCTGTTGCTTTGTGACAATACAACCTCTCGTGTGGGTTTTTACAGATGAAGCTGCCGTGGGCATTCTTATACACGTTTGTAAACATGTTTGCGTTTCTGTCGTGTAAATGCCCGGGAGTGAGACCGCTGGGTCACAAGGCAGGGGTGTGTTTAGTTTTCTAACAAACCAGCGGACCTTTCTCCTGGGCTGTGCCGCTTCCCGTCCCTACCGGCGGCGATGGGCACCCTGGCCCCTTTGCCAGCCCGGCGGTGTTCGTGTCCATTAGGGCCATTCTGGTGGGCGTGGCGTAATAGCTCCGTGTGGTTGTCACCCAGGAAAGTTACAGTGACGGTCCCCAGAATTCCTGGGTGCCCTGCTCCTACTCCCGGATTCCCCACGTGCTAACACTTCTGTTACCTTTTCCCTCCCTCCCTCCCTCCCTCCGTTCTCTGTCTCTCCCTCTCTACACACGCGTGTTGCAGGCACACACATACATGCACACCTGCTCACACATACGCACATACACATCTACACGTGCATGCACACACGTTTTCTAAACTGGCAAAGTACAAGTGGCAGCCGCGATACCTTTTTACCACTAAGGACTTGGTGTGCATTTCCTGAAGACAAGGACTTCTCTTACGTAGTCATAATGTGGTGATGGAAACAGGAAGCGCACGTTAGGACAGTGTGGCCATGTGAAGTTCAGGCCGTCCTGAGGTTTTGTGAGTTGGCCCAATGATGTCCTTTACAGTGAAAGGAACCAGGGTCACTGAGCTGCGGGACTCATCATGTTTGCTTAGCTCCTCGGGTCTGAACAGTTTCTGAGACTTTGTATTTCACGACATCAGCATTCTTGACAAATGCAAGCCAGTTATTTGGCGACTTTCCATCCGTTTGGGTTTGCCCGACCTTTCTAGTGACCTTCGGGTTACACACCCGTGGCAGGAAAACCCCAATGGGATGCTGAGTCCTCGTGTGTCCCATCGGGAGGTACGCATGTCGACCTCGTCAGTCCCCCACCCGGCAGTGTTCACTCCAGCCCCGGGATGAGGGTGACGGTGGCACCCACCAGGCTTCCCCTGTAAAGTCGCTGGCCCGTTCACCTTCCGTAGTCGGGGGTGTCTGACTTTGAGACCTTGTTCACACCCTTTCACCCCCCGACTGATCTCCTAGTTCAGCCTTCATTGGTACTTTTTACCCTGATGGTTGCTGCATGGTGACTGACCTCTTGGTATCAGAGCACATTCATCGAGCCTGGCCGTGTCCGGGAGGGTACTGAGAAGGGCCCTGACCTGGCCAAGTGGGAGCCCCTCCAGCCTGACTCCGCTGCCCCTTCACACGTCTCTGTCGCTCTGTGGCCGCATTTGGTATAAAAAGGTATTCCGGGGCCAGCATATTTTTCCCTTGTCCCAGCCCCGGAATCGGCCATCCTCCTCCCTCTGGTGGAGAATGGAAGTTAGAACTAACACGTGGGTACTGAGTAGGCACACTGATTCCCGGGGGCTCTCGTGCGAGGCCGTCCCGGAGGACAGAAGTGGGGACAGGCGTCCGTACCCGTGTGCCTGTGCACTTCCGCGTGGAGATCGACACGGGCGGTGCACCCTGCCTCCTCCGCCCCCCAGCCCAGGCCAGCTCACACGCACGCCGTCCGTGGCAGCCCGGCACCTCCCATTTGTGACTCCTGTCATCAGCCCCGGTTATCCACACGTCGCGTCTGCTCGGTCTCAGAACGTGCAGGGATTTCACTGCCGCGGTCTCGTCTGTGCCTCCCCAGGCAGAGCCCCGCCCTCAAGAGCTCAGCATCGTTTTAACCCGAGGCTGCATAACCTAGTTACTCAGGTTTATTTGTCTTCCCCCTCACTCTGTGTGGTTATGTTACTCCTTACAAATTCAGTTTGGCGCACGGGTTTCTGTTAGTATTCATTTTCAGGGTTTTCCTTTATTCTTACGGGTTTTGTTCCTTCCCTTCCTGCCTCCCTGTCTGCTCCATGCGACACATTAGCGGGGCCCCCCGTGTGCCGACGCCAGAAGGCGTCGGAGAGTGTGATCCCCTCCCGCACCTCCTCCGTCCCGCCCTCCCACAC